>NC_141010.1:17023380-17345217 GCF_052327205.1 Somniosus microcephalus
ATTTTCCTCTGATTGACCTTGTTGAGCCCGTCCTGTGGGCTCAGCAGGCCAATTAAGGGCCACCCGGCAACAGGTGACGTCAGAGATTGACATTTCATCTGTCAAAAGCTTTTGGCAGATGAAATATCAGTGTTTAACAGCTGTTTGAAGCTGTCAAGCACTGAAAAACTGCTAATTCAGCCTCAGTCCTTTCTCAGGATAACTTTAAAATCATTTTGCTGCAGAAACCAAGAAGCTGATTTTTTTTTTTAAATCGGAGCTTCTGTGGTTCTTGCAGCCGACTCCCGACACCGGAATGCAGGACTCCTGTAAAGGTAAGTAAAAGTAAGTTAAACTTATTTAAACACTTGCAAAACACTTACCTTTGCACTCCTGCACCGCTCACTCGCCTGAACACTGGGCATCTCGACCCCTCCAAGACCTCAGACCCACGTCCCGCCTCGAAAACTTTTCGTGGTTTGGAGCTGTCGGGAAGCCCACAAACCAGCAATAAAAATCGCGAATAGGCAAAAAACTACCCGTTAACTACCTGTTAACAGGCAGTTTAATTGCCTTTAATCCCTTCCCACCTCTGGGAGTCGGGTTCCAGCACTTGTCGGCAACCCGACTCCTATGAAATTGACATGGAGGTGGGTTGGAGGCAGGATGGGGTCGGGACCCCCGGATCTCCGATTTTTATCGCCCGCACGCCTCCAACCCGACTCCAGGGGCTTAGGAAAATCCAGCCCAACATCTCCCATCACTGACATTTTTTCATATTCGTTCCTAGGATGTGGGCATCGCTGGCAAGGCCAGCATTTATTGCCCATCCCTAGTTGCCCTTGAGAAGGTGATGGTGAGCCGCCTTCTTGAACCGCTGCAGTCCTTGTGGTGAAGGTACGCCCACAGTGCTGCTGGGAGGAAGTTCCAGGATTTTGACCCAGCGACAATGAAGGAACAGCTGTGTTATGCGCTAGGGCAGGTCCTAGCTCACTGTGCTTGTGTGCAGTAGTGCCAAGGTGCCGAACAGTCAGAATGAGACAGAGAACATTATTCCCAGATCCATAGGAATTCCTGTTCCATACAGGAACAATGGTCTATAAACAGATTTGAGGGGAAAAACAGTAAAGCTAGTCATATGCATTGAAATTAAACAGCAAGTGAGAGCAAGAAAGAAAGAAAGCACAAGAGAGTGCAACCTGGTATCCCATTAATTAATCAGTTGTAAGTTTATGAGCTAGAAATTGCGTAGTGCCCCAGTTGGGGCGATAGCTTTTGTGGGAGCGCAAAAAGTATTGCCGGGTGCTACACAATTGATTCCGACGGGAACTTCCGGTTTAGTGCTCCAGGAGGGAACTGGAGCGCTAAATCAAGCGCTACCACTTCCCTTACAGCACTAAAGGGAGCGGCAGAGTGCTGAGCAATGTTCTGGTCTGTTCTGCTGCGGTCATTGAAGGCTAAGGCTGGGAATGGTCACCGACGGCACCTGCAATACGCGCGCAGCAGCCCCAAGCGCTCTAAGAGAGCGCAGGGCTGATCAAACGCAGGCTGGAAAAAAATCAAAACATAGCACACTGGGGACATGATTAAATTTTGGCCTACCTGACCACCACTGCCTTTAATTAGCGCTCCCCGAGCGGTCAGCCGAGGTGACCACACCTCCTGCAGCTGCCGTTGTTGATGCCCGGCGATGCTGCAGGGAGACGGAAGCGAATTTTACATCCGGGGTGATAACGGGGCACCGTGCACCGGATGACATCACAATCTCCGTGGCGCAGGAGATCGAGGCGGTAAGTTTTAGTGCCAGCGCTAACCCACCATGGAAGCTTGCGGGTGTTGGTAATTTCACCGCGCCTGGTCGGTAAGCCTTCAGCGCCCAATTATCGCCCCCGGATACGCTAACGGGAGGTGCAAAGGAGACCAATTTGTCCCCCTATGACGTGGACATCAAAGGAAACAGAACAGGTTGTGACCCATTTAAATTGCACTTGTGGGTTAATGAGGTACAATAGTTGTAGCTATTCCATCCATTGTGTTATGCCCTAGAGCAGGTCCTAACTTCGCCACACACATGAGATTCTTGAGCACATTACTAGGGAAGAGTAGCTGAGGTGATTTCCCGTTGCCTTCCTCAGGAAAAAATATAGCCCACCCTGTAACATGTCCTGAAACTATTATCCAATATAACTCTGTGATTTCATCCCACAATTACATGGTTAAGCTGATTTTATACCTTAACTCACACCTCAGTACATCGTCAAAAACAAGCAATAGAGGATAGGCGTTGGAGGAGGATGGCTTAGTCGACCATGTGAAGGGCTGTAGAGAGGAGGGATAAATCACCACAGTCACAGACTATGTCACTTGTGACTTTGGTTAGGGCTGTTTTGGTGTTTTGGATAGGGGGGCAAACTTGATTGGAAAGAATCAAACGGAATTGAGGGAAAGGTGGGCATAGATTTGGGAGATGAAAACACGTTCAAGGACTTGGAAAAGGAGGTTGGAGATGGGGCGGTACTTTGCAAGGACAGATTGTTTGAGGGCTTTTTTTCTGACTGGGTTGACAATGGCAATTTTGAAATGTAGAAGGACAGTGCCCAAGGAGAGGGTACAATGTCAGCTGGCATGGGGGCCAGGAAGGGAAGTTGGGTGGTCAGCAGTTTAGTGAGAATGGGGTCAAGGGAGCAGGAGGTGGGTCTCGTGGATGAAATGTAGTTGAAGGGGTATGAGGGGACATGGGAAAGAAATTAGACCTGTGGGTTCAGGGCTAGGGCAGGGGTAAGCACTAATGGCAGCTGAATGGATTGCCTCAATCTTACTAATAAAGAAGCCCATGAGTTCCTTGCTTTTGGAGATGAGGGTGGAGGGGGCGGGGGAGAAGGTTTAAGGAGACAATTGGTAGTGGTGAAAAAAGGTGAGGGAAGGGAAGGGTATCATGGTAAATGTCTACTTGTTACTTTCTCCCTTTCTATTCTATGCTTCAGAACTGGATTCAAATCTACAATCCACAGTTGAAAGGACAATGTTGTAACTCACTGTACCATTTAATTTGTTTCTAATTCTCCCTCCCCACCCCGCCCAAGATCTCTTACTGATCTTCAAGTTATAATTTTTCTCTCTGGCTATCACTAACGTTTAGTACCTATATACTAACAGGAAGCAGGATTTGTTGGCCCAGAGGCACATTTCAACTCCCTATCCATTCCTCCCTCCCAAGTGCTTTGCTTTATTTTTGCCTCATTGAAGAAGTGATGTTTGCCTACTGGCAATAATTAAGTTTCAATGTTAGTCAAGACTCAGGGACAGGGTTGAAGTGCTGCTTCGTACTATAGAGCTACTGGGCCTCTAAATCCCCTAAAGTCACATCTATATTGTATTTTTGAGGATATATAAATCAACCAACAAACCTAAAAAACAAGTGAAAGTTGCGTTTATCTCAGTAAGGTTGAAAGAAAATTGAATGGAATATTTTACATATATATATATATATCTATCTATATATATAAAGCGGTCGATCTGTCTGTCCTTCTGTCTGTCTGTCTGTCCTCGGGTGTGCGTCTGTCCGGCTATGCGCTCGAAAGTTATACGGCGTACCTACGCGCGCGTTACCTCCAAAGAAAGCTTACGCTTCCGGGACGCTGGTAAGCGTATTTACTTTTCGATCGGATGAAAATTGTTCGCGCCTTATGCAAAAAACCTTCAAAATTAAACTCATTATCTGCTAGCATTGATTGACTGACGTCAAGGTTCGACCAATCCTGTGCCGTCACGATTGACCAATCCTACAGTACGGTCCCCTGATGGTTGGCCAATCGGTGTGTGTGTGTGTGGGCGGGACTAATCGTTTTCATCTCGGGGATCTGGCAGCCATTGTTTCAGTGCTTGCAGCTTCCAGCTCAAACTACTTTGAAAGTTAGTATCTCTTTTAAAAATAACATAAGATTTACCAAAAATGTTTTATAAGTACTTTCACTTTCATCTTTCAAGGTATTAAGTGTGTGTGTGGGCGGGACTAATCGTTTTCATCTCAGGGATCTACCAGCCATTCTTTCACTGTTTGCAGCTCAAACTACTCTCCTTATCCAGCTTTGAAAAAGTTAGTTTCTCTTTTAAAAATAACATAAGATTTACCAAAAACGTTTTATAAGTACTTTCACTTTCATCTTTCAAGGTATTAAAAGGTAGAAATGTTGCCCGCCAGCAGATTCACAGAGGGACACAGACAGGGCCCAAAGCCTGGCACTCGATTTAAACCGCCCAGCCCAAAACAACCCTGGCAAAGCCGGGCTCCCCCCAGCTAGTATATATATAGAAAAAAGTGAAGACATTCATTCATTCCTTTGTATTTGCAATCATTTTTAAGATTACTGTTTCATAATTTGTGCAGTTTGCTCTCTTTAAACTTACGTTATAGTTGGGATTAGGTTCCAAGTAAAAATAATGGACAACAAACCAGGGCACCCTGAGGCTTGCTAATCCCCGTACCTCTTGCTAGAGGTCTTTAGTATTTTGAAGGTTCGATAGGGTAGACGTAGAGAAGACACTTCCACTTGTGTGGAGTTCAAAACTAGGGGCAATAAATATACTATAGTCACTAATAATCCAATAAGGCATTCAGGAGAAACTTCTTTACTCAGAGAATGGTTAGAATATGGAACTCGCTACTACATGAAGTAGTTGAGGCGAATAGCACAGATGCATTCAAGGGGAAGCTCGATAAATATATGAGGGTGAAAGGAATGGAAGGATATGTTGATAGGGTGAGATGAAGTAGGGTGGAAGGAAGCTCGTGTGAAGCATTAACACCGGCATAGACCTGTTGGGGCGAATGACCAGTTCTTGTGCTGTAAAATGCTACGTACGCAATTCTATGTAATTTTTCTTTATTTGTGATCTGTTGGCACAAGAGCATGTGAAAGGTGCAATATTCAATGGTGGGGCTGATCATGCAGTCTGTGGAGCTAGAATAACTGCAGCATATTGGGTGTGGGCACCTCAATTTATCGGGTGCTGAGGCCAAGTCAGCACTCCATGTGCACAGTGCCCCATAGTGTTGGTCCCAAGGACTATCGGCCCTTTCTGCCAGCGTACACATTCTGCACAAGGTCTCAGTTTGTATGTAAATTAGAAGCAAGCGTCATAATGCACAGCTTCCATTTGCAATGTGTGCTTCACTGGAAACTTTCAAACAAATGGATCTTCTTTCTTGCTGGGCGTCCCTCTCCTTTTCATAGGGCCACCCCTCATTGCCGGGCCTGCTGCCCAATTGCTCTCAACATCTGATTAGTGCATCGGACATTTCTTTGGAAGCCACATCGTTAAGGGCAGCCAGCAGCCCTTTAACAGCTGCTGGCACCTGATAACCCAGCTTCATGACTTCCGCGCATCATGCATTAAGCATTGGGAGCACACTCAAAATATTAACATAAGAACATAAGAAATAGGAGCAGGAGTAGGCCAATCGGCCCCTCGAGCCTGCTCCACCATTCAATAAGATCATGGCTGATCTGATCCTAACCTCAAATCTTCTATCACTCTCCATCCCACCCGAACCCATGTGATCTCCCGGGAGAGGCGAAAAACCAGATAAAAAACCCAATGGCCAATTTGGGAGAAAAAATCTGGCAAATTCCTCTCCGACCCATCTAGGCGATCGAAACTCTTCCAGGAGATCACTCTGTCCCTATATTTTCTACAGTACTTACCTTCTGTAAAGGCGATCTCCACCCCAGCCAGGAACAGGAATAAAACCATCTCCTGAAATCGAACACAGAATTAGAACACAAGAAGTAGGAGCAGAACCAGGCTACACGGCCCCTGGGCCCGCTCCACTACCCACAGGGCCATGACCATTCCGAACTTAGACTCATGTCCAATTTCCTGCCCGCTCCCCGTAACCCTTAATTCCCTTTACTTCTAGGAAACTATCTATTTCTGTTTTAAATTTATTTAATGATGTAGCTTCCACAGCTTTCTGGGGCAGCAAATTCCACAAACCTACCACCCTCTGAGTGAAGAAGTTTCTCCTCATCTCAGTTTTGAAAGAGCAGCCCCTTATTCTAAGATTATGCCCCCTAGTTCTAGTTTCACCCATCATTGAGAACATCCTCACCACATCCACCCGATCAAGCCCCTTCACAATCTTATATGTTTCAATAAGATCGCCTCTCATTCTTCTGAACTCCAATGAGTAGAGTCCCAATCTACTCAACCTCTCCTCATATGACCACCCCCTCATCCCCGGAATTAATGAGCTGATCCCATATTATGGAATCAAGCTTGGAGTCCCATCAACAAAGTCAGCATCCAGTGAGTACTTTAGAAACATAGAAAAATAGGAGCAGGAGTAGGCCATTTGGCCCTTCGAGCCTGCTCAGCCATTCAATATGATCATGGCTGATCCTCTATCTCAATACCATATTCCCGCGCTCTCCTCATACCCCTTGTTGCCTTTTGTGTCTTTTGGCCCTGATTTCTATTTATATGGTCTTATTTAATCCACACACATAAATTACCATTGGTAATATTAGCAGCCAAATGCATTATGTGACTGTATCACCTTCTTCTATCCCCTATTTTAACAAAAGGTTTTGATCCATTCATTTTGGATTAATACATAAGAACATAAGAACTTAAGAAATAGGAGCAGGAGTAGGCCATTTGGCCCCTCGAGCCTGCTCCGCCACTCAATAAGATCATGGCTGATCTGATCTTGGTCTCAACTCCACTTCCCTGCCCACTCCTCATAACCCTTGACTCTCTTATCATTCAAAAATCTATCTATCTCCACCTTAAATATATTCAATGACCCAGCCTCCACAGCTCTCTGGGGCAGAGAATTCCAAAGATTCACGACCCTCTGAGAGAAGAAATTCCTCCTCATTTCCATTTTAAATGGGTGACCCCTTTATTCTGAAACTATGCCCCCTAGTTCTAGATTCCCCCACGAGGGGAAACATCCTCTCTGCATCTATCCTGTCAAGCCCCCTCAGAATCTTATATGTTTCAATAAGATCCCCTCTCATTCTTCTAAATTCCAATGAGTATAGGCCCAACCTGCTCAACCTTTCTTCATAAGGCAACCCCTTCATCTCAGGAATCAACCTAGTGAACCTTTTCTGAACTGCCTCCAATGCAAGTATATCCCTCCTTAAATGAGGAGACCAAAACTATACGCAGTACTTCAGGTGTGGTCTCACCAATGCCCTGTATATTTATAGCAAGCCTTCCCTATTTTTATACTCCATCCCCCTTGCAATAAGGCCAACATTCCATTTGCCTTCCTAATTACTTGCTGTACCTGCATGCTAACTTTTTTTGAGACTCCCAGATCCCTCTGCATTTTGTGGTCTCTCTCCATTTATTATTTTTTATTTTTCCTACCAATGTGGATAACCGCACATTTTCCCACCTTATATTCCATCTGCCAATTTTTTGCCCACTCACTTAACCTCTCTATATCCCTTTGCAGATTCTTTGTGTCCTCTTCACAACTTGCTTTCCCACCTATCTTTGTATCATCAGCAAATTTGGCTACAGTACACTCGGTCCCTTCATCCAAGTCATTAATATAGATTGTAAACAGCTGAGGCCCCAGCACTGATACCTCCTTTCAAAGTAGACAAACAAGTGTTATATGAACATGCTAAGCTAATGTCCAGAACTGTAACCTCCAGTCTATAGTCTCAATATCAGTGGGACTTAACAAACAGCATCAAACTCCGGTAAAGGGTCTGATTGGAAAATAGTCACAAAGTATTTGTATCGCTCTCCCTCATTACATCAGGGGAAGTCACTTTTTGACAACACAGGTTATTTCCCCATTGAAAGTAAGCATAAGCCATAGAACACAACGTAATGTAACGCAACACAATGCAAAGTTGAATTGTATTCAGTCTTTTGATACACAGCACTGATACTTAGTGGTGGCTTAATGAGGAAAGAATCCATAAAGAAATGCCTGTTCCTTCTACCAATATGCTGCAGCAAGGAGAATGATATGGATTGAAATCCACTCCACAGTAATACTTTTAATGGCAATATAAAGTGGGGCGAGAGGAGTACAATGGAGAAGGTTTGTATTCACGTCTATGAGGTGCTTTCTAGCCTAAGGTTTTAAGAAATGTTCCTTTTTGAGGTGTTCAAATAGCTGGTGCATTTTAGCAAATATTTTGGCTTCATTCAAGCACTCACTATAAATATTTATAGCAGAGATATTTATTCACGGTAGCTCGTTTCAGTAGGATGTTCAGAATTGCACGAGCAGAAGTTTATCTCCAGGAAACATTACATCGATGCAGCAGAAAAGATGCTGTGGCGAATGCAGCAATGCAGAGCATCAAGGAACATCGGGATATATTTCAATATATTTTGAAGGCATGGTTAAGTCTCAGTCTCTGCTGAAGCTAATCTCTGCAAAATACTTGGCATGGAAACTGAGTGTTGGGAGTTCCCATTCCCAGCTGTTCAAGGCCCCACATGATATCCACACTGATCCCAGTGCCAATGGAGCTCACCCCATCGAGGTAAATACCCAACAGGAGAGAGGCTGAAACTCAGGACCCTTTGGCCAGGGGTATCAAACATATTTACCAAACATGCAACTCATTCTGAATCTCACTACGGGGACCTAATATAAAGTATCTCTTTGAGCTAGTTAGGTTGCATCCTGTTAAAGGTCTGTCTCGTGATAAGAATGTTTCTTTATTAACAATTCCCGGTTTCCTCATTAAGCCAAGGTGATATTTTTAAGAGGGCACCACTATCATTTGTAAATGGCAGACTGTGTTTAATGTTTGGTGTCAGTGAATGGCAGTTCCCTCTCTTGTGCTGAAATAGCATGCCGGATCCAGAGAGGAAATCCAAAGACTCCAGCTCTTAATAGATAACAGATAACTAGCACTTGAACGATTGTTTGATCTACTGGAAAATGCACTAGACAAATGGTATCTAGCTGCAGGAATTTAAGCAGCCACAGAGTATCACATGATCAGAAATTCAAATCAGATGCTTAGAATATTTCGTGGGTCTGACAATAAACCCTTAAGCGTTAGTCAAGGACAGTATCGTATGAAAGTTGTTAATGATTGATCAGTTCACAGAATCACAGAATCACAGAAACCCCACAGTGCAGATAGAGGCCATTTCGGCCCATCGAGCCTGCACCGACACATATCCCACCCGATCCCCGTAACCCCTACACCAACACATATCCCACCCTATCCCTGTAACCCCACGTATTTAATCCCCCTAACACTAAGGGTCAATTTATCATAGCCAATCAACCTAACCCGCACATCGTTGGACTGTGGGAGGAAACCGGAGCACCCGGAGAAAACCCACGCAAACACGGGGAGAATGTGCAAACTCCACACAGACAGTTGTTGCTGATTTTGTTTTTTTTTGCCATTGCTAGATCAGGGTGATAAATAAAAGCTTACTTACAACTAGTAAAGAAATGATCAAAAGGAACAAATACGCTTTTAATTTACAGTGGCTCATATTAGATACACTTTCACGATGCACCGCATTTTTGATCAGTGTTTACTTCCGCAAGACCAGAGTGCAAGATGATACATTGAAGACTGTTTGTTAGATTGTGTAGCTAGACAGGTGCGTGACAATATCAGCTAATAAGCTGTCAGGTGAAGGTGTGGCCGTCATTTCAATAGACTATACAAGTGCACTTGCACGGACTGAATGTTGACATCTTGAATCCCAGCTGTTAAATGCCACACTACATTTACCATGTTATGACAACAAAAAATAACAATGAGATAAGTTTTTTCAGCCCTGGGGTCTAATCCGTGGGTTGCTGTTGCTATCTGTACACACAAAAAGTTAATTATTTTACATGCATTATTCATTGCCTATTTGAGAGTACCTGTGCTTTATAAATGTGAACAATGTGTCACGTCATGTGTAATGTACACTGAATCTTTGCTTATTTTATCCATACCAACAACAACTTGCGTTTATATAGCACTTCAGTGTTTAAAGCTGACGATCTGTGTATTAATTTATGTGTCAGCAGGTTAGTTTTTCACAAGAATCGGAGGTTATCCGTCCATCAGGTCAATTGAAGGGTAGAAATGGAACCTACCAGAACTAATTCCTCTTCTGTTGGTTGCACGTGAATGTGAGGCAAAAAAGTTTTAAAATGAGGTGATGGTTTCTGAGAGTCCGAGTTATATGTTTATTTAGTGTTTGTCCTCAAAGAAATTATATATAACAAACAATCTTTCAAAGAACAAACTCTCAAGGAACTTCCGGGGACATGACCATCTGTGACTATTTCTTTTCTTTTAAACGAGTTGAAGCTGTTTTTTGAGATCAGAGGGTTGTTCCCCAACATGAAATGCATTAAATGGCTTTATTTGAGCCTGACACCATAACTTGAGGAATTGTAATGGTTTGTGTTATAAATCTCATCATCATAAAGAAACTACTCATGAAATAACACTGGACGGCCAGCTGGTGGCGCCGTCCAAGGAGTATAAATACTCGGGTGTGGGCCCAGCTTGCCCAGGGACATTTTGTAAGACAGGAGCTAGTGAAGGACAACTAGACCTCCATGTTCTGAAACAAGTTGATTAAAGCCTTGCTTTATACTCAAACCAAGTGCGTAGTGAGTTTTATTACGTCAGTTTGGAAATAAGATGAAGAGTGAGATTGGGATGGTAATGAATTTTAATCAATTAAAAAAAATTACACTAAGATTTCCATAGTTAAGATTCTACTGAAATATACTACTATGGTGTACGTCGTTGATCTGTTTGTGGGTGAGTTGTAACTTTAATCGCTGTTTCCAGTGGTGGTGGTCTCTTTTTTTTTTTACCGTGCATTAATGGGGGGAGGGGGAGAACATACTCAATCCATATTTGAATGAACAACTTACCTGTTCCTGCAAATTATGTCTTGTGCGCGTTAATGATTGCTGTGCAAAATTATTTTTATTGCAATAGAAAAAAAGAAACCATTTTAGACAGAAAGAAAGAAAAGAAAGACTTGCATTTATATAGCACCTTTCTCAACCTCAGGACGTCCCAAAGCGCTTTACAGGTATAAAAGGTTTTGTTCACTATTTTGTACCTTTTTCCACATCTCTTCTAAAATGATCATGTCAGTAGTGATATATCAAATGTAATGTTCCCCTGACTCATTTTTTTTTGCTTCAGCAATTTTCCCCAATTAAATGCTACAGATTATCACAGCATTTACAAAGTTATACAGTTTATAAAGATTAGATGATGGATTCATGTTTAATCTAGTTTACTTGCTGTTCCGATAGTTTATGTTTGATGGCCATGATTTGTACATAGCTGAGTGGCTTTAAGAACCAAGCAAGGGAGCAATCAATTACGACCAACTTTCACTAAAACAGAAGGTACGATTTGTCACAAGTACTATTAAACAGTTAGGGGGAGAAATTGGGCACCTTAGGGGGCGCTAATGGGACGCTACTGGCTTTGCGACTGGGCGCGGTGATAGTACCGACGCCCGCGAAATTGAGGTGGAGGTTTGCAGCAGCAGTAACCACTAGCGCCACGATCTCCTGCGCCCAGAGATCGTGACGTCATCCGGGTGCGCAGCGCACCGGCTCTGAAATTCACTCTCGCCCCCCCCCCCGCCTGAGCGCCTGCCGACAGGTAGAGGAGGCGGCACGCAGTCGGATGAGCGCTGGAGGAGCGCTATATAAAGGCGTCAACTTCTGGGGTTTTTTTAGTTGCCAAAGAATGCTGCCTTGTCAGTTTGACAAAAATAAACAGGCGTTTTGAGCGATTTCAACTTGAAGGAGTATTCTGCCTGAGAAAAATGTATCACTTTCATTTAGGTGAGATTTCAAAGTGCAACATTTCCATACTTTAATGGGGGCTGTACTGGAACTGAACCTCGCCCTCCAGCGTCACCGTCGGAGGCAGAGAGAAAGATTGCAAAATGTGGTCAGAGGGAGGAGGGCCAACAGGGCTCTCAACAGGAGGCCTTACTCTCCCAGGGTATTCCGGCAGCATTTCTCCTACATCAATCTCACTGAGGACCAGTGTGTTAGAAGGCTCCACTTCACCAAGGAGGTGGTCTCAGAGCTCTGCCACCTCCTGCAGCCAGACCTCGAGCCTCACATCAGGAGCACCACGTCTCTCTCAGTGGCAGTCAAGGTCACCGTCACCGTCAATTTCTACGCCAGCGGATCCTTCCAGTGGGCAACAGGGGACATAGCTAACAAATCGCAGTTCGCCGTCCATTGCTGCGTCCGCGAGGTCACAGATGCTCTCTACAGAAGAAGGGACTACATTTCCTTCCCCATGACCAGAGAGAAGCAGCGCGAGCGTGCATGTGGCTTTGCCAGGATAGCGGGCTTCCCCATGGTGCAGGGCGCCATTGACTGCACCCACGTCACTTTGCGGGCACCTCATAACCATGTTGTGGTATTCCGTAACCGCAAAGGCTACCACTCACTTAATGTGCAGTTGGTGTGCGACCACAAACATTGCATCCTCACTGTCAATGCCCGCTATCCTGGCAGCAGCCATGATGCCTTCATCCTGTGCCATCTCTGTTCCAGCCACCACGTCAAGCTAGTGGATGGCTGCCGGGAGACCAGGGCTATCTGCTCTCCACCTGGCTCATGACTCCCCTCCGCAACCCCAGCACTCGTGCACAACACTCATAAAATGAGAGACATGCTGCCACCAGGAACATCATCGAGCAGACCATCAGAGTACTCAAGCAATGGTTCCGCTGCCTTGACTGCTCGGGAGGAGCCCTCCATTACTCGGCTGAGCGGGTGTCCCTTTGCGTCGTCATCTGCTGCACGCTCCACAACTTGGCCATCATGAGGGCCCAGCCATTGCCACCAGGCATAGCCGCAGCACCTCAGGAGGAGGAGGAGCAGGAGGAGGAGGATGAGTACGAGGAGGAGGAGGAGGATGAGGAGGAGGAACAGGAGCACGAACACCAGTGACGGAGGATCCAGCCACTCCATCGGCCTTGTGGAAGGGCGATCCGTGACCGCCTCATCAGACTTCCGTTCCAATGAATTCGAGGCTACTTCCCGGTTACTCATTCAGCCCCCTTCATTCCATCAATGTCTCGTTCCATACCACACCCCAAAGCTGAAATGAGACACAGCACCATTTCTGCAACATCCCAATAATAAATTTATAACAATCAGTAACCACATATATACAACAATATTAACTGATGATGCTTGTGCAAAGCCTTACTTGCCCTCTTTACAGTCCCCTTTCCTAATCTGGCGCTCCTACATAGTGTCTCCCCAGTGGCTGCAGCAGGGCTGGTGGGAGGCAGCTGAGTGTTGTTGCCAAAAACCACAGATGGTCTTGCAGGACACCCTCGAAGCCTGGCTGTACACTGCACCACCTCAGGATGGGCGGCGGCAGTCTGGGCTGGCTGGATGACAGGCAGCTGCAAGGGCAATGATGGAGTGGCAGTGGTGGGATCAGGAATGCTGTCATCCTGAGAGAGTACAGCAGGTTGCTGCTCCACTGAGACACTGCCACTCCCCCGGGGCAACACTTCAGCATCCCTACCAATCTGTTACATCACAGATTGCTGGCCTGCTGCGAAACCATGAGATCCCCGGTGGACTGTGGTGGACCCAGCGATGATGACAGCAGTCAGAGCTTTCATGGCATCAAGCTGAGACTGCATGAGAGCAGTCTGAGATTGGATGGCATCAACCATTGACTGCATTACAGCACTAAGACGTTGCGTAGCTTCCGCCTGTGCTGCAATGGATGCTGCCACATCGCCCATGACACGCGGCATGAGGTCTGGGTCCCCATGGGACCATCCTTAGCAGACTGCCAAGGATGGGCTCCATGGTGTACACAGAGCTCTATGCAATGTTGGAGGCGAACTCCTCCATGCTCATTACCATTGCCGATAGGCTCTCGGGCACCCTTGCCATTGCACCTATCATCTCTGTGTGCATGCCCGTCACCCCTTCTTGTGAACGCCTCCCCATCGAGATCCTCATAGTCCTGCGCAGCAGAACTTGCATGCGAAGTCGCCCTCCGGGAGCTGGCTCCCGAGCTACCCTTTCCCCCGGCCTTGCTGCAGCCCACTCGTCCCCGGTGTATCACCCAGTGCAGACCCCGCCACTAAACTTGCCTCTAAAGATCGTGTAGTGCCAGTATCTGAGGTGGTGCCTGTGGGTGAGAGATGCAGTGACGCGGTGCTTTGCTCATCCTCCTCTTCTCCTTCCTCACTCTCAGTGGGAGGCTCAGGGACAGGCTGGTCATCTGGTTGCTGATTCTCTGAAAGTATAAAGGCACAAGACTCACGTTAAGGTGAGGGCAGGAGGGCAGGAAGGGCGCAAGGAATGCAGACAGTATCGGGAGCTGGAAAGTGGGAAAGGCTTGTGGTGTGAGGGGGAAGTGGGATGAGAGAAGAGGGGATGAACATACCGTTGTTGCCTCCAGGGGGGTCGACGTCACTAACGGCCACGCCGCCCACCACCTGCTGCCCAATGAGTCTCAGCACTCGCTCCTCAAAGTCTGAGAGCTGCTGGAGCTGCGCATCACCCCTGCCTGTTCTCTGCTGCTCCCTCCTATTGTGGACCATCTTGGCCTGCAAGAGAAATGAATGTGTGTGAGTCAGAGGCCAGCTTTGTGTTTGGGAGATATGCCTGCCGTAGTTGAATAGCTGTGATTGTAGGCAAGGCGTGAGATGTGGATGTGTGTTTAAGTAGGTGCAGATGCTTGGTGGGTGAGTGGTGGGGTTGTGGTGGTTTGTGCAGTGTGTACAGACTGAGCTTCAGATGCTGGTATGTAGGACCTGTTGAAGCATGTACTCACCTTGACCACCTGAGTGAGGTCGGTAAATTTCTTCCGGCACTGTGTCAGGCTGCGTACGGCCACACTACTGGCCGAGACCTCCTGGGTCACTTCCCTCCACATTGCCCTGAATACCTGGGGCAATGGCCTCCTTCCAGTGTCTGGGAACAGCACTGCCCTCCTTCGCTCCACTCCTGCGGCCAATGCCTCCAATGCCTCGTCCGTGAACCGACGAGCTCTCTCCCTGGGCGTGGGATCAACCATCATGATCAGGCGATTGAGTTGGTTGCAGGTCAGCCTCACAGCCAGCACTGCTGATAATGAGGATCTGCACAATGATGCAACCTCCCCTTTAAGAGCTGGAAGGGGCCAGTGTGAAGGATCATTCCCGATTGCATTGCACCTGAAATTCATTATCGCTTTGCTGGCAGTGCCCCTGTAGCGCCCCACTGAGGTCATTAGTGCTTGATTTAGCGCTCCAGCTCTCTCCCGGAGGGCTAACAGCCAATTTAGGGGAACCTCAGATTCATTAGCGCCTGGTGCTAATTTTTCACGATTTCAAAATTTAGTGCCCCAGACGGGGCGATAGTGAATTTCTCCCCCTTAATGGCTATTTTGAGAAGGTTTGTGGAGTAATGAAGATATCTTTCAATGCATAAACGGTACTGGATACCCCTGACAAACATGCATCACTTCCTGTGTATTTGCCAATAGCTGTGATAATGGCATTCAGTAATCTAAAAAAAAAATCAAATCAACTTTTATTGTCATTGTTAGTGCACAAGTGCAGTACAACGAAATGTAGGCTTGCGGCTCCCGAGAGTGTACATTTAGATTAAGACATTTAAAGATTCAACATACTTATGGCTTGTAATACATTAACATAAACATAACCATAATAAAGTGCATTGGCAGATGTGCAGGCTTTAGAGTTTATTTGTGGAGTTCAGTAGGATGACAGCCCTGGGAAAGAAGCTGTTCCTAAATCTGGTCGTACGGGTGCGAATGCATCTGTAGCGTCTCCCAGATGGCAGGAGGGCGAACAGACTGTGGCTGGGGTGGGTAGGGTCTTTGATGGTGGACCGTGACCTCCGTAAACAGCGTTTCTGGTATATGTGCTCTATGGTCGGTAGCCGGGTGCCGGTAATGCGTTGGGCAGTTTTGACTACCCGCTGCAGGGCTTTCCGGTCATAGTAGCTACAGCTGCCATACCATACTGTGATACAATTTGTCAGGATGCTCTCTATTGTGCAGCGGTAAAAGTTAGAGAGGATCAGGGGTGACAGGTTACATCCCTTCAGCCTCCTAATAAATAATTGTGGTCATTTATTTAGATACCATGAAATTTGCCTTCTGTGACTGGGCTGTCTTCTAAAAGCAGCTAAATGTCCCTTCCAGTATCAGTGTTGTGCTTTATATGGCACCGTACTTGGAATTAGAAGCACAATGGTAAGTATGGCTATCCCACGATAATCTCCCCCATGGCCAATTCTGGTGAAAGATTCTAAGTTAAAACAAAACTATCTTTTTCTCTCAGATGTTGACTGGTGCTGCACATTTTCTGTTTTTATTCTATATTTATTCCATTTGACATTAGGCGGTGGGAGCCACATGGTGGGTTGTGACAATTGTCTGCATTGCCATAATTGTACTGCAATTTTGTAAAAAAAGCCTCCTCACATATTTCCGTTTACCAACATTACAAGTGAGAGAGCAGAATGCCAGCGTTATCACAGCTCGGTTCAATTCTACTGAAAAACAACCACCTCCATTTGTCAAGGGGAAACTCAGCAGTTGGCAATTGCGTCTACATGTAATCCCATATACCACCACCTCTTCTGTATTATAATCGCATGTATCTCCACCTCCCTTCTGTCATGTAATCTCATGTACCTCCACCTCCCTTCTGTCATGTAATCCCATGTACCTCCACCTCCCTTCTGTCATGTAATCTCATGTACCTCCACCTCCCTTCTGTCATGTAATCTCATGTACCTCCACCTCCCTTCTGTCATGTAATCTCATGTACCTCCATGTCCTTTCTGTCATGTAATCTCATGTACCTCATGTCTCTTCTGTCATGTAATCTCATGTACCTCATGTCTCTTCTGTCATGTAATCTCATGTACCTCCATGTCTCTTATGTCATGTAATCTCATGTACCTCCACCTCCCTTCTGTCATGTAATCTCATGTTCCTCCATGTCCCTTCTGTCATGTAATCTCATGTACCTCCATGTCCCTTCTGTCATGTAATCCCATGTACCTCCATGTTTCTTATGTCATGTAATCTCATGTACCTCCACCTCCCTTCTGTCATGTAATCTCATGTACCTCCATGTTTCTTATGTCATGTAATCTCATGTACCTCCACCTCCCTTCTGTCATGTAATCTCATGTACCTCCATGTCCCTTCTGTCATGTAATCCCATGTATCTCCACCTCCCTTCTGTCATGTAATCTCATGTACCTCCACCTCCCTTCTTGTCATGTAATCTCATGTACCTCCATGTACCTCCATGTCTCTTCTTGTCATGTAATCTCATATAGCTCCTCACGTATTCACACGTACAAACTCACCCTGAAGGGGTTACTGGTTAGTGGTTAGTGATGCGAACATTGGCTGATATTTCCCCTCCCTGAAAACAATTGCAACATCCAACTGCTGTCCAGCTGTGATCAGATAACTCAGCACAGACCAGGGATCAAAGCTGGAGCCCTCCTCCCAAGTAGCAAACAACGTATTTACCCACAAAGCTACAGGAAGACCTCAGCAACAATGCTATCGTGAATTAAAATATGTTGAAAATATTTTTTGTGGTTTCAATTACTTGACTGAAACAACTAAACTTTGATGTAAAAAAATGTAAAGTAACTTGTTTGGGATGTTAGTGGGCAGTATTTGAGGCAGGGTAAACCCATAGGCATTTAACATTGCACGTTCCTGCAACCTCAAACTGTTCCATTGTTCTTTGGTTGGGATGAGATAGCCAAAGTTTATTTTTCTTTAAATAGCAATTATAATTGAAGTATTATCCAACGTTCACTGCTCTGCCATAATTACCAATTGAAATGTCATCCTTGGAGCTTTGAATTATCATTGTAGAATGAAGCTGCTAAGCCTATTTTTTTTCTCTGGTCTGAATGTACTTAGATTGATGGCATTATCATTTTGAAAAAAAATGATCTTATAAGGTACAAAACTCCATGGACCTGACGATTGCTGTCCTGGTTATGAAGTCTGTACTTTTTTTCAGATTTTCTTCCCTCCTTTTCTGAAGGTGACGACTCTTTCTGGGGCTTAATTGCACGGATATCGGCATCCCTCCCATTCTTCATGGCCGCCCCACCCAGGAAGCTATCTAACAGCTGAGCCCAAACTTGTCTTCACTCAAGAAGGCGGCTCACCACCACCTTCTCAAGGGCAATTGGGGGTGGGCAGTAAATGCTGGCCTTGCCAGCGACGCCCACATCCCATGAACGAATAATGAAAAGCGCACACATGAGCACTTTCCATCATGAATGTGTGAACTTGCATTTATATAACGTCTTTTCATGACTTCAGGACATCCCAATCACTTCATAGCCAATGAAGTACTTTTGAAGTGTAGTCACTGTCATAAAGCAGAAAAATATGGCAGCCAATTTGTGCACAGCAAGATCCCACAAACAGCACTGAGATAAATGACCAAATAATCTGTTTCAGTGTTGTTGGTTGAGAGATAAATGTTCGCCTCCACTGCCTTCTGTGGTAAAGAATTCCACAGGTTCGCCACTCTCTGGGTGAAGAAATTCCTCCACATCTCAGTCCTAAATGGCTTACCCTTAGACTGTGACCTCTGGTTCTGGACTCCCCCACCTTAGTATTTCTTTCCCACTGGATTGGTGCAGCCTACTGCCATTCTGCCCATTATGGCACTGTTTAAGCTAAAAGTAGACAATGATTTTATTGCTGTCTGAATGTCTGATTATTGCAATTAGTACCAAGCATTCTCTGTAGATGCCCCAATACAGATTCTTGCCCACCTTAAGAACTCTGCTGTTATTTTCTCTGTCCCGCTATGAGTTTGTCATCAGATGGCCTCTGACCATCAACAAAACGTTTTTAAATTAAATTAAATTTCAATTATTTATTTACCAGCCCACTGTTAAACTAGTGGGCACAGTCAACCTGTACCTGCTGATTCATTCCTCAAGACTGTCTTGTGCATTAATTTTCAATAATTATATTAGCTGGCTGACTGTGTGCAGTGGGAGGGAGAAGGAGGATGTGCTCATTTTCCCTGCTATTCTAAGTCCATTTCTCTCACTATGGATTACTGCTGGTAGCCTGCCCTCTGCTTCATCATCAGATATTAAACCCCTGCCCTCTGGCATTCTCAACAACCGCTTTGCCTGCCTTCAGAAAACCTCTCTCTGTGATCATGCCTTTGATATCTCTCCTTGCGCCTGTTGCTGTTTTATTATTGAAATCCTGCCAAGACTGGCAATGGGTCTTCAAATTTGACTTTATGGTCACACACATGTACCGTTTCCAAAGAGACTAATATTCATGCAACTCTCTCTCTAGCATCCATATTCTACAGTTGCAAACATGTCTACAGTAGCCATTGCAGATTAACCATCATTTCCTGCATGCGAATTAGTAATAACCTTCATCAGGTCATCTTGTACCACGGTTGAGAGTGGGCATTAGGTGGGTAGGTAAATAAACAATGACCTGCATTCACTTTTAACCTGTATCATGAGAGACTTCAACCATGTGTTTGGCACATATCATGTAATTTCATGAGCATTCTGAGCAAATATAAAAAGAACGCTGAAGTAATCCCGCAAGACTGGCTGGTGCACAGTGTATTCTCTGGTGGATTTGGAACATTTAAGCCAACATGGCAATTATTTCGTTGACGATACCCGGAGGCAACTGCACAATTACTTCAAAATATGGAGCTGATAACTTTAGGGGCACATACATGAAAACAGCTGCTTTGAATCCAACATGCTGCAAAGATTACAGCAGGAAAAGCTGGGTCATTCATTCCATCATCAATAAGCCACTAATTAGGACATCCATGTTGTTCCTATCAGAAGCACAACTACACCAAGATATGTTTTCTCGAGTTGCACTACAATGATAAAAGGAGTCAGCTCCTCCGTGTTTTAATTCGTATGGATTAGCAGAGACCTGCGAGCGATTACGAGGCGGTGTGGCTCAGAGGACATGATTCACTGTTTTAACCGAGTCTTCGGCTCCAATAGCTCAGTGGTAACACGCATCATCTGGTATGGTACTGAGCTGTACGGGCCAGGAAGATTATAGAAAAGCGAAATACTGCGGATGTTGGAAATCTGAAATAAAAACAGAAAATGCTGGAAATACTCAGCAGGTCAGGTAACTAGGTTCAACAACAAAAACAACAACTTGTATTTATATAGTGACTTTAATGTAGTAAAACGTCCCAAGGCGCTGCACAGGAGTATTTTAAGACAAAAAATTTGACACCGAGCAACATAAGGAGAAATCAGGGCAGGTGACCAAAAGCTTGATCAAAGAGATAGGTTTTAAGGAGCGTCTTAAAGGAGGAAAGAGAGGTAGCGAGGCGGAGAGGTTTAGGCAGGGAATTCCAGAGCTTAGGGCCCAGGCAACAGAAGGCACGGCCACCAAAGGTTGAGCGATTATAATCAGGGATGCTCAAGAGGTCAGAATTAGAGGAGCGCAGATATCTCGGGGGGTGGGGGGAGGTTGTGGGGCTGGAGATTACAGAGATAGGAAGATAGAAATAGAAACAGAATATATTGGAAACACTCAGCAAGTCAGGCAGCATCCGTGGAGAGAGAAACAGAGTTAATGGGCTGAATCTTAACCCCCAAAGAGCAGGTGGGTTGGGGTCAGGTGAGATGTTAAAACTTTAAAATCTCAAACCCGACTCTAACCCGCCTCCAACCCGCCCACTTCTGGGTTTAGTGGAGGGGGGGGGACAGGCGGTGGGCAGCCAACCTGCTCCCAGGAGGTGGGCTGGCCAATTAAATATTTTAATGAGGCTGATAGCCTCTGATTTAACCTGCTTTGCACTTTTATGATATCACATAACAGTCGTCACTCATTATATGAATTTTAATAAACATGGAAAGCATTGAAGTGCACAGAGTCTATTCAATTTTATCTTCTACTTATTCCTGGACTCATCTTCTTTAAAGACAAACCACTGGTGCTGAAAACAGTCATTTCCAGTTATTGCTCCGTTTTCTATTCCCTCCCCATATAACCTTTGTTGTTCCTTACTGAAGGAGTCAGCTATTGTGTTATGTGCTCTTCTTTCGTTCAGCTGACATTGCGTAGTAAGAGGATGATGAAAGTGCTTGGCCCATTAGTTCATTCTCATTGTCTGCTGCTTTTAAAGTCAAGCAAACATTTTTAAGAAACTAATTCAGTATAAAAGTGACATCGGCCGAAGATATCCTGATCATGTACTGCATGAGCTGGTTTTAGTCAGTCATGCTGTTTTGGAAATGTGAATTCCTTTCTTTAAATGAAGATTCAATTACCCCAGCCAGTGCCGTTCATGATTTCACTCTGTATTTTTCATTTTGGATTTGGTAAATCTTTCCTCCCCCCCATCTTTAGCTAGAAAGGGCGCTTGTCCTAAAGCATCATTGCTAATGTTCAGGTTCTTTGTTGTCTGCTGACAGAGGCCTCACTTTGCAGAGTTAGACGATCCCCAGATTTTATTTTTCTTGCCCTGAAGCGATAATGGCAAACCAATACAATTCACTGGTTAGGCTGTGGTGGGTACAGAAGAGATTGACTGAGACGATACCAGGGATAAGAAGCTTCAATGCTGAGGAAAGACTGGAGAAAAACGGGCTCTTTTCATGAGAGCAGAGAAGGTTAAGAGATCTTATAGTCCAGTGTAAAGAATTTTCCCTATTTACCTCAAGCTCTACATAATTTTGAACACTTCCGTGAGTTTGTAACTAAACGGCATAAATTTATCGCCAAAAGAACAAAGGGAGAATTTGAGACATGTGTTTTTAAACGCAAAAGGTCATTAGGCTGAGGGCTAATAGCTTTTACAAAAGAAGTGGATAAATATTTGATAAAGAAACATTTAAAAAAGAATGGGGAATGGGACCAAGTGCATAGCTCTTTCAGCGAGTCAGCACAGGCACGATGGGCTGAATGGCCTCCTTCTGCGCTCTAAAGTTTTATGATCTCACATAATAGCCGTCACTCATTATATAAATTTAAAACAACATGGAAAGTATCGAAGGGCACAGAGTCTATTCAATATTATCCTCTACTTATCCCTGGACTTTTATTTTTAAAGATGAATCACAGGCGTTGAAAATGGTCCTTTCAGTTCATTGATGACTTTTCTCAGAGAACTGTGCCAGTGTGAGTGTTAGGATTCAAACGATGCACTTTCAATAGGAAGCCAACATTCTACCATCACAGCTAACTAGTGTTCAGCAGATTTTAATAATTCTACCAAGGCAAATGTGTTGTTCTGAGCCTGACTTAGATTAAAGAGTGAGCAGACCTTTAGCAAAAACATTGGGCTGAATTTTGCCGGTGCTCAGAGGGTGGGTTTGGAGGCAGGTCAAAGGGTAAAATCATTTTGATAGACGGCGGGTTGCGACCCCGCCATCAACCCGCCTCCAAACAATTTTCCCAAGTGTCGGGTCCCCGATATGCACATGGACCTGACACCTAGCGATGGGAAGAGGTTTAAAGGCAATTACCTGCCTATTAACAGGTAATTGCTAGTAGTTGACAGGCTATTTTTGAATTTTGCCACTTCTGGCTCGGGTTTCCCGATGTTCGGACACCACGCCAGGTAAGTGTGGCGTGTTGTGAGTCTGCTGTAATGTTTCTGGATTGATGACAGCTGCAGAAGTGGTGTGAAGGATCCAATGTTGCACTGGTGAGTCTCAGAGGTAAGAAAATGTTGGGAACTGCATTTTTAATACATTTACACATTTCTTTAGGTTACAAGTTTTGAAATCCATGTCCAGTGCCACCTCATTGGGAGAACCTCTCTCACCAGTGACAGATCGCTTCTGTCACCTCACCTGCAGCTACCATCTATTCCAGCCTATGGAGGGAGTCATTGGAGAGCCTGAGTGTAAGAGGTCACCTTTGTGCAGTGATTGTCAGTGCTTGCAGCACCTCAATGCTGTCAAACACTGAGAAAACTGTCAAAAAAAATTGTGCATGGTCCCTTTAAGGAAACCGGCAGATGACGCATCATCAAATGACATCATCTGACCCGCTTCCACTTAATTGGCTGGCAAGCCCGCAGGGCAGGCTTAACAAGGTCAATCAATGTAAAATCACGTCTGTGGGCCGGATGCAGTGGGGGCGGGACTGGAATCCAGAAACCACCTGACCCGCACTCAACCCGCCTCCATTGATAAAATCGCGGCCTAAAGGTCGGATCTTGCGGTCAGCGGCAAACGAATGGCACCAACCGTTCATTACACCTGTACTTGCCCACAGACTTTCTATGGGCTTTTGCACTGGAAGTTCCTGTCAGCCAACTATCCAAAAAGCGGATTAAAGAATTCTTAATGAGCAGCGCAGAGTCCAAACCAGGAAGTATCAGTTAGAATACTGAATTCAATGTCAAATAAGGTACAAAAAGCAAAATAAAGAGAGGGAAAGAAAGATTGGATTAAGAGAGCGATAAAGGAGAAAGAAAAAGTTAAAAAAATGTATTTATGTTTTTTTAAAGCTCCAACAATAATTCAAATCTGAAGGAATGAGACTCCACACTTGAAAAAGTTAATTTTCAGTAGCAGTGAGGTTGTTTGGCAGTAATTGAGACTTATTACGCCGTTAAAAGGGTGCTTACACTTGAATGGACAAGCCCTAACGTTTTCCATAGAATCATAGAATGGTTACAGCACAGAAGGAGGCCATTTGGCCCGTCGAGCCTGTGCCAGCTCTCTGCAAGAGCACTTCAGCTAGTCCCACTCCCCTGCCCTTTCCCCGTAGTGCTGCAAATTTTTTTCCTTCAGGTATTTATCCAATTCCCTTTTGAAAGCCACGATTGAGTCTGCCTCCACCACCCTTTCAGGCATTGCATTCCAGATCCTAACCACTCGCTGTGTAAAAAAGTTTTCCCTCGTGTCGTCTTTGGTTCTTTTGCCAATTATGTTAAATCTGTGTCCTCTGGCTCTCGACTCTTCTGCCAATGGGAACAGGTTGCGAGTTTAGTCTGTATCTATGAGGTAAGAACAGGAACTTGGCGCTGTTCAATGTATTTGACTGGTGAGTCAGATGGCGAGATACTGTTACTGCGCAGCTTCTGGAGGAGCAGGGCATTTCCAGGCATGTACAGTCACCGGAAGTTGCTGTCTGATTTCCACCTAAATAACAGTGAGCGTTAATAGCCTCACCGTTATTTCTACCGTAAAATCCGGCCCGTTATTGTGCCTGTTAATTAGAAATGGGAAATGCAACAGGAGGTCTGTTTGAAGAACTAGGTTCAACAACAATAACAACAACAACTTGTATTTATATAGCGCCTTTAACATAGTAAAACGTCCCAAGGCGCTGCACAGGAGTATTTTAAGACAAAAAAATGTGACACCGATCCACATAAGGATAATTTAGGTGACCAAAAGCTTGGTCAAAGAGGTAGGTATTGTGTCTGTACCTGTGCCGTTATACCTAAACACAATTAGTGCTCAGAACCCCGAGATTGCAAACATGCTGCTTCTTTATTCAAAAGGAAAGTTCTGGAGAAAGTACAGAACAAAAGAGAACAAACCCAACCATTCATCTGCTGTGACAGCGCCACAGCAGGTGGGAGGAGAACACATAATACATAACATATTCCTCCCCTCTTAAATGAAATGGCCACATTATTCCTCAACAGGTAAGTTACTTTCAATGCACTCAACTAACCAAGGGTAGAGGTAGACTGCCTCAAACCCTGACTTTACCCTGGGGTTTATTCTGCCCAGTCTTGTGGGTAAGTCGCTAAGCCTACAGATCCAAGCGTCTTGGAGGCTGCTGCTCTCTGACAGGATACCGGCGGTCATCGCTGGCTTCCACAGCAGTAGGCATTGACACAGGCCTGGATGGAAAATGAGCCTGTGTCAGTCAAAAGTCAGGAGTTTGCACAGGTGGAACAGTCTCTTTGACTTCCTGTGTTGGAGAAGAGCACTGTGGCGAAGGATGCTGGTTTGCGGTATCATCTGGAAACAGTTCAGGCCAACCAGCCGTTGGAGCCTCAGTGGCTGTCTCTGCTCCTAGCAACAGTTGATCAGTGTGTCTTCTCCAGACGAAGTCCTCAGCAGTCTCAACCGTGTAAGACGCAGGGCCCGTCTGCGCAATCACCGTAGCAGGAACCCATTTCGGTCCAGTGTTGTAGTTTCGAGCTAGGACATGCTCTCCAGGATGAAACCGTCTCTCCTTGGCTCTTTTCTCTCTCCTTTCAATTTGAGCTTGTTGTTGACGTTGGACAACCTGCTCTGCCCTTAGAGGTTTGAGTAAGTCAAAACTTGTCCGCAACTGCCTCTTCATCATGAGCGAAGCAGGGGAAGTTTTGGTTGTGGCATGCGGCTCGTTCCTGTAGGACAACAGGAAGCTGTTCAGACGTTAGCGGATTGAGCCCTGACCTTGTGATGCCTTCAAGGCGTGCTTCAAAGTTTGCACGAACCTTCCTGCCAGGCCGTTAGTAGAGTGATGGTAGGACGCAGACCTGATGTGTTGGACACCATTCACTTGCAGGAAGGTTGCAAACTCCTGTGACACAAATTGTGGACCGTTGTCACTTACGAGTTGTTCCGGTGAGCCATAACGGCTGAACATCTCACCAAGTTTCTCAATTGTTTTCTCTGCCGTGGTAGACCTCATCACAGCGACCTCCGGCCACTTGCTATGAGCGTCCACAACCACCATAAACATCTTCTCTTCAAAAGGACCGGCGAAGTCCACATGTACGCGCTGCCACACTTCTTCAGGCCAATCCCAGGGGTGTTCCCAGCTGTGGGACATTCCCTTTGACATGGGGAACATGTTTTGGCTTTCTCCTCAATATTTCCATCGAGACCTGGCCACCAGAAGTAGCTTCTTGCTATTTCCTTCATCCGAACCATCCCACTGTGGCCTGTATGAAGTTGTTGCAGTACAGGTTCCCTCAGAGGTGGCGGAATGATGACACGGTGTAGCCAGAGAAGACAATCTGCCTGGAAGGAGAGCTCATTTCTTTTTGAAACGTAAAGTTTCAAACTAGGAGAATCTCCTGTAGCTCTCCCTCGAATGACATCGTCCATTACCTCAGACAGGGCTGGATCGTTGCGGGTGTGCCTTCGCACCTGAGCTGCAGTGACAGGTGCTCCCTCCACTTGTCTGAAGTAGAAGATGTCTATCTGACGAGGCTCTGGGGGAGTAACAGACAAGGGCAGCCTCGAGAGACCGTCTGCGTTGCCGTGCAAGTCTGATTTGCGATATTTGATGTCGTATGTGTCTCCCGACAACAGTAAAGCCCACCTTTGCATCCTGCTTGCAGCAAGAGACGGAATTCCAGTGTGGGGCCCGAAGATTGAAGTCAATGGACGGTGGTCCGTCAGGAGTGAGAACCTTCTCCCAAACAGGTACTGATGAAATTTTCGAATTCCAAAAACGATTCCCAAGGCCTCGCGCTCAATCTGTGCATAGTTACTCTCGGCCTTGTTCAAGGTGCATGATGCGAAGGCGATAGGTTTCGCTTCACTAGAAGGCATGATGTGGGATATGACTGCTCCCACACCATATGGTGATGCATCACATGCTAACTGCACGGGTAGCTTTGGGTCGAAGTGTGTCAGGACCTCCGACTTCAGCAATGCTTTCTTTGCTTGGGCGAAAGCTTCGTTGCACAGTTCAGTCCATTTCCATGTTTTGCCTTGACATAGCAACTGATGTAGTGGCTTCAGCAATGTTGCTAAGTCTGGAATAAACTTTCCATAATAGTTAAGTAGCCCCAGGAATGAATGTAACTGGCTCATATTCTGGGGTGCTGGGGCCTCCACGATCGCCTTGACCTTTGGCGGCGCCTTGTGCAGGCCGGTAGCGTCAATCACATGCCCCAGGTACTCAACTGCAGACAGAAAGAATTCAGATTTGTCCTTACGAACTCTGAGTCCGTACTTTTTCAGTCGCTGTAGTGTCGCATCCAAGTTCAGAAGATGATCCTCCTCATTTGTCCCAGTGACAAGGGTGTCGTCCGAGTCCTGGACTCCTGGCAGTCCACTCAAAATCTGATCCATTGCCCTTTGGAATAGAGCAGGGGCCGACGTAATTCCAAACGGAAGGCGGCAGTACCTGTATAGCCCCTTGTGTGTCACAATTGTCAGCAGCTCCTTTGATTTGTCATCGACATGCATTTGTAGATAAGCCTGGCATAAGTTGATTTTGCTGAACTTTTGCCCTCCGGCCAGGCCCGTAAAGAGATCACCAATGAGGGGAAGAGGATACTGTTCCGCAGACAGCACCGGGTTAATAGTCACTTTAAAATCCCCGCAGATTCGAATAGATCCATCCTTTTTCAGGACAGGAACAATGGGTGTGGCCCATTTGCTCACGCTCACAGGCTCCAGGACTCCATTCTCAACTAAGGCCTCCAAGTTAGCCTCAACTTTTGGCCTAATTGCATAGGGTATAGGTCGGGCTTTGTGAAACTTCGGCTTGCTGTCAGATTTAATGTCCAGTCTCATGCTGATCTTTTTCATGCTCCCAAATTCACCATTGAAGAGTTCTGCATGTTTGTTTAAAACTGCAGTCAGACCTGACTCCCCTTTTGACATCATGCGGACTGCAGGCCAGTCCAGCGTGATTTTCTCTAGCCACACACATCCCAGTAGAGATGGTTAATTTCCCTTTACCACATATAGTGGCAGTTTCGCAGTCTGTCCGTTCAATTTAACTGTCACCTCAATGGCGCCTCTCATGGCCACAGGTTCGCCGGTATACGTCTTTAGCACAATGTTTATTGGCTGAAGGGTAAGGTGCTTTAGCATTTTGTTGTAGACAGTGCCTGAAACAAGAGACACAGCCATGCCTGTGTCCACCTCCATCCGCACTGATTGTCCCTCCACCAGTGGTGACACCCAGTAGCCATTTGGACCACCTGCAACCGTCAGTATGTGCATCTCTTCCTCCTCAGAGGTGTCGCTCCCCTCTGTTTTGCTTGCTCCATCATGCGGCACTGAATGAACACTCTTTTTCTTCTCTTGTCCAAATACAAACATTTTGTTTTCATGCTTCCCAGCTCTGTCTTCTTTTTTTTGCCTCTACAGTCACGTTCAATGTGACCCTTTTTGCCACAGTTTCGGCATTCCAGCTCCGTACACCAGCAGTCATTAGCGTGATGGCCCGTTTTTCCACAACAGTAACATGTGCCGTTCCGCGCACCTTTAGGCTCAGACGATACCTTGTGAACTCTCCCTGTTGAACTAAACTGGTGAGCCGCCTTTTCCGCCATCTCCATGGAGGCACTAACTTCAATGGCCTTTTCAAGAGTAAGATTATCCTCAGTAAGAAGGCGCTTCTGTGTGGCTGCACTTTGTAGACCACACACAAGTCTGTCTCTAATGGTGTCATTCAGCACCTCCTTGAACTCGCAGTGTTCTGACAACTTTTTCAAAGCAGCAATAAACATAGTCACTGTTTCCCCCTCCTCTTGATTCCGTTTGTGAAATCTAAATCTCTCAGCAATAACCAGAGGTTTCGGTGAAAAATGTGCTCCAAGAATTTCCACTAGTTGTTTATATGTTTTAGTTCCTGGCTTAACTGGCTGTACAAGGCTGTGCAGTAAATTGAATGTCTTTGCTCCCATTATACTCAAAAAGGTAGGCACAACCTTATCATTTGCCACTACATTCGCCAAAACAAAATAATCAAAACGTTCCGTATAAGCGCTGCATTTCTCAACATTTTCATCAAAATCGCCGATGTTTCCGAATATAGCAGCCATCTCATGTTTCAAATTTTAATTTCTGTTTACTCACTGCACCCGTAACATTAATGTAATGCTACAATCTCTGTTCCGAGTGTTTTGTAGTCGAAAGCAAGAAAGTTCCCACAACGCAGATTCATCCCATCCTTGTCGCCACTTTATTGTGTCTGTACCTGTGCCGTTATACCTAAACACAATTAGTGCTCAGAACCCCGAGATTGCAAACATGCTGCTTCTTTATTCAAAAGGAAAGTTCTGGAGAAAGTACAGAACAAAAGAGAACAAACCCAACCATTCATCTGCTGTGACAGTGCCACTGCAGGTGGGAGGAGAACACATAATACATAACAGTAGGTTTTAAGGAGCGTCTTAAAGGAGGAAAGAGAGGTAGCGAGGTGGACAGGTATAGGCAGGGAATTCCAGAGCTTAGGACCTAGGCAACAGAAGGCATGGCCACCAAAGGTTGAGCGATTATAATCAGGGATCCTCAAGAGGGCAGAATTAGAGGAGCGCAGATATCTCAGGGGGGTTGTGGGGCTGAAGGAGATTACAGAGATAGGAAGAGGCGAGGCCATGGAGGGATTTGAAAACAAGGATGAGAATTTTGAAATCGAGGCGCTGCTTTACCGGGAGCCAATGTAGGTTAGCGAGCACAGGGGTGATGGGCGAATGGGATTTGGTGTGAGTTAGGACACGGGAAGCCGAGTTTTGGATGACATCAAATTTACATAGGGTGGAATGTGGGAGGCCAGCCAGGAGTGCGTTGGAATAGTCAAGTCTAGAGGTAACAAAGGCATGGATGAGGGTTTCAGCAGCAGATGAGCTGAGGCAAGGGCAGAGACGGGCAATGTTACGGAGGTGGAAGTAGGCGGTCTTTGTTATGCTGCAGATATGTGGTCGGAAGCTAATTTCAGGGTTAAATATGACACCAAGGTTGCGAACAGTGTTCAGCCTCAGACAGATGTTAGGGAGAGGGATGGAGTCAGTGGCTCGGGAACGGAGTTTGTGGCGGGGACTGAAAACAATGGCTTTGGTCTTAGAAGAACATAAGAACATAAGAAACAGGAGCAGGAGTCGGCCAGTCGGCCCCTCGAGCCTGCTCCGCCATTCAATAAGATCATGGCTGATCCAATCTTGGCCTCAACTCCACTCTCCCGCTCTCTCCCCAGACCCCTTGACTCCCCTGTAGTTCAAATGTCTGTCAATCTCCGCCTTGAATATATTCAATGACTCCGCCTCCACAGCTCTCTGGGATAGAGAATTCCAAAGATTCACGACCCTCTGAGAGAAGAAATTCCTCCTCATCTCCGTCTTAAATGGGCGACCTCTTATTCTGCAACTATGCCGCCTAGTTCTAGATACCCCCACTAGGGGAAACATCCTCTCAGCACCCACCCGTCAATCCCCCTCAGAATCTTATATGTTTCAATGAGATCACCTCTCATTATAAGAAGAACTTCCCAATATTTAATTTGAATAAAACTGAAGGGAAACTACTGACTTTATAAACTCACTGGTTCTATTTGTATTCCTGCTCAGATCACACAATTTTCAGCAGCATATCTTCTAACCTTTTGACCCTCTACCTCTCAGCCAGAAACTTACCAAATGAATGGCAGCATTACCTCCAAGACTCGGCTCCCTCTGCTGGATGTATATGTACTGTAATCACAAGATTATAGTCTTAAACACAACAAGGCCAAACAACATTTCAGGAGTGACCCTTTGTAACACTTGATTTACTTTCACTTCTCTTTAAAGATTGCCAGGCCTAAATGCTTCCAACATGAGTGATCTTTCTTTTCATCCCTAACATTTTGTGGCTTGCTCCCTCTTGTTACTGTGTCGCAAGCCTTGGTTGGATTATTATTTTACAGAACTCATGTTCCATATATCATTCATCTTAGTTATTCTCGATCGCTTGGCCTCATGTACCTTTCTCGTAGCCATAATGCACTACAAAAGCTTTTCCTCCCCCACTCATCTCTATATTACTCCCATACACAACTACAATTAGCATCCCAGCCATGAAATTATATACATAAATGCTTGGCGAAGACTTAAAGTACCCTTCTCTGGGGAAGATTGATATAATCTTTAATGATTAGTGAGGCTGAGAATACATCTAATGTCCCCGTGGAGCCACACAAATTCCATTTGGTCGGCAGTTTCTCCTTTCAGAATGAAGAGTCTTTCTTTCCAACAAAATCATACCCAATAATTACTATGAGCATCATAAATCCTTAAAGCTATATTTGGATCAATCATTGCTACTTTGACAGAAGGTGCTGGTCCTCAGCGCTGCTAAAATTAGAATAGAAACCGGGATCAAAGAACTGGAGCAAGGACAACACACTTAGCAACCAGTTCAAGAGGTAGTGTCCTCGTGGTTTCTGTTTAAAAAATAACTTTGCAAACATGCTCGGAAATTCTTCAGGCTTATCAAAAAATTCTGTGTCATTTTTTGAAAACTTTTTTTGTCTAGTTGTTTATTGGGTTCCCCTCCTTTTCCTTTTTTTGGGGCGTTATCCTGTGTGACACCGATTCACTGACACAAGGCTGATGGACAAAATGGCCTCCATCTGGGCTGCAACTTCTAGGGGCCGCTTTCTGACCTCGCTTTAGACCAAGGGGTTGGGTGGATCATAGGATTGTGTCCAGTTTTCCTCCCTCTGGGGAGACGTGTGACCGACACGAGGCACATTGTTTAGGCAATATAATTTAGATCACCAAGTCACTGTGTGAGGAATCGCAGGCGTAAAACCTGCATGTGTGCAGCAAATGTGTTCAGCTCCAACCTGCTACACCACAAATTTTTACTGATCAAAAGATCATATTCGCTTTGAGTGATCTAATGTAGGCATAAATAAATCCTGAGAGTACAGGCTTGTTAACGGCTAATACCCCATGTAGCAAGAAAAACGTGGTCCGTTTAATTATCTGGTTAGAGCAGCCTTTCTCACCCTTCTCCTGTGCCTTATCGTGATGGACTTAGGTCATGGGGCGGGATTGTGAAGCTCCGCCGTAGGCAGTTCTGATAATGACTGCCACTAGCTCCTGTACAAACACAAAGGAACACACACATATTGACATTGTTTTGCTTGTAGTCAGAAAAGGGCAGTCCCATTATAAGAGAGTGATGAACTATTGCATTTTAAGTATCACGCTGCAATCTGCAGGAGGAGAGGTGGACTTAACATCAAATTATTTACTGATCAAGAGTAAGCAGGGGGCAATGCAGGGCACTTATCTGCAATATTAAATAACTGTAAATAAAAATCAATACTGTCGAGTTAAGTAATTGGTGGAATGCATTTTTTCTCCATTTTGAAGTTCTTTTAAACTGGCCCCAGGTGCTGCATCAGACACTGACTAGTTCTTTGTTTAATTGGTGTTAATTATGGGGACATTGAAGAATTAGTAATCGCCGTTCAAGCACTAAGTTTAGCAACTAATAGGACAGATTATCGCTAAGAAATAATTGCCAATGTGCCTTGCAGATTAAATTATTAAATCTGTAATTATGTAATCAGTTAATAAGGAAATAACTAAGTTATTAACAGTGGCAGATTTGCTCACGCATGATGCAGGGTTTTATTATCACAGCAGCGTTATGCCCGTAATGTGTTTCTGAGTTGGAGCTGCGTCACTTTAAGATCTATTTGCAGTGGGTAAAGCCGCGTGATGACAATCGGAGTCTACCTGCTGCTGGACAAGGGAAGTTTGCAAATTGGAAGCAGCTCGTTAATTCCCAGCTCCGTGCTGGGGGGAAAAAAAAAACCCTCCAGAATGAAACAACTGTTAAAATACAATTGCGCTCGAAACTTTTGTTATCGATGAAAAAGTTTTGCCTTTTCAGTTTCCTCCAGTATTTCATGCATATGTGATTTGTGGTTGCCGTTTTGGCATTTGGTTCTGCCTGTTCTGTGTATGATTACAGAGCTTTTTTATAATTGTGACTCCAGTGATTTGACTGCCGATTCATTCACTCGGATTGATAATTGCGGTTTCAAGTAGTTTTGCACACAGCCTGAGTCTGGGGAAAAAAAATTACTGGTATCGTCATTCTGCCACTAAAAATCCTCGAATAATGTAATTAAAGTTTTAAAGATATATTAACTATTCGACTGTGACAGGCGAGGCACAATCCTGTATCATCTGTGTCAGCCGAAGCTCAGTGGTAGCACTTTTGACTTGAGCACATAATCCAGCAGATACTCCAGTGCAGTGCTGAGGGAGTGCTGCACTGTCGGAGGTGCCGTCTTTCGGATGGGTTAAACTGAGGCCCTGCCTGCTCTCTCAGGTGGACGTAAAAGATCCCATGGCACTATTTTAAAGAAGAGCTTGGAGTTTCTCCCCGGTGTCCTGGCCAATATTTATCCATCAGTAAAAAAAAATACAGATTGCTGTTTGTGGGAGCTTGCTGTGTGCAAATTGGCTGCCGCGTTTCCTACATTGCAGCAGCGACTATAATTCAAAAGTACTTCATTGGCTGTAAACCACTTTGGGACATCCTGAGGTGGTGAAAGACGCTGTACATGTAAGTCTTTCTTTCCTCTTCCTTTCTGGACATACCCAAAGGGCAGGATTTTCATTGGGCCGTGGAGGCGGGATTTGAGGCGTGTGGGGGTTTAAAATTGCATAAACTGGCGGGCGGGCCCAAGCCCGCCTCCATCCTGCCTCCAAGCAATTTTAAATAATTTGTGTCTAGTGGTCCTGTCTCCGTCCCGCCGCCAAGAGGCGGGATAGGCCATTAAGGCCCTTAACAACCACTAAATTGGCTCTATAATGCCATTTTAAAAGGCCTTTGTGAGTTTAACCCTTTTCCCACGTGAAACAGGCCTGTTCTGAAACACGACGGTGAAACCTGGCGGGAGCACAAGTGGATTGCTGACTATCACCTGCAGCTCAAACATTAAAGAGGTGATTTGATCAGCCATCATTTGCAGGTGGCAGGACTTAGTTGTCTCAAGTCTGGGGGAACTTTTAGAAGGCTTAACCACAGCTGTGGAAGTTTGGAGCCTGGCACCAATCTCCAGTGTGACCTCCTGGGAAACCCCTCTCGCCACCTTCACTCAGCGCTTCCTCAACTGAGGCATATACCAGAAGCATGGGAGCCATTTATTTCCTTCCCTTCTGGGCATTAGATGAGGACGAAGACCAGCCGTGGCACCAGCAGAACTAGGAACAACAGCAGCGCCAACAGCAGCAGCACCAACAGGAGCGCCAGGCTGCTGCTCGCCCACCTGAAGCTGCACAGGCCAGACGGGGCCAGCGCCTGGAAGCCCGGGGGTGCAGGAGATGCCCTTCAAGCAGGGTCTACAGACACAGGGTCAGCTACATCAACATGTCTGAGCAGCAGTGCCAAAGGCGGCTCCGACTTTCGCGAGAGGTAGTGGGTGACATCTACACAATGCTGCAACAAGACCTGCAGCCCAGAGGACCAGGTGGACAACCCTTACCAGTGGCAGTCAAAGTCACCACCGCACTCAACTTTTTTGTCTCCGGCTCATTCCAGGGATCAGCAGCAGACATCAGCGGCATCTCCCAGGCAACTGCACACACTTGCATCACGCAGGTAACCGATGCCCTCTTTACCATCGCGCACAATCACATCCATTTCACCAAGGATCAAGCAAGTGTCACGGTGCGTGCGGTTGGATTAGCTAATCTGGCAGGCTTTCCAAGGGTGCAGGGCATCATTGACTGCACACATGTGGCCCTTAAGGCACCCCATCGCAATCCAGGTATTTTTGTCAACCGCAAGGGCTTCCACTCCCTTAACGTTCAGCTGGTGTGTGACCACAAGAAGGAAATTTTGCATGTTTGTGCCAAGTACCCTGGCAGTTGCCATGACTCCTTCATACTGTGCCAGTCTAGTGTGCTTCCGCTCTTCAGTCCGCCAGACCAACTTAACGGATGGCTACTTGGAGACAAGGGCTATCCCCTGAGGACGTGGCTAATGATGCCGTTGAGGAGGCCAGCCAACGAAGCTGAGGAGCACTACAACTCCAGCCACATGTCCACCAGATCCATTATCGAGCAAATCATTGGTTTGCTGAAGATGCGCTTCAGATGCCTGGATAGATCAGGTGGAGCTCACTTGTGAGCTGTGATACACCAGGTGACAACACTACTCTATGTCCCGAAGGTCCCACCGAGGTGAGTGTCTGCGCTGGTGCTGGGTGCGCTGAATTCTGCTGACGCTGCGCCCTCAGAGGTTGCAGCTTCCTCTGAGGAGTCTGGAAGCTCAGGCTCTTCCTCCTGGACAGTGGGGATGGGGGCTCTTGATGGTCCTGTGGGGGAGTAAAGGAAAGAGTTAGAGATGTGAGGTCAAGGTTACATGCACATTGCATATTGCAGATGATCATAAGTCCATCTGTTAGAGCTTCAGAATTATTATCAGTGACTCATGCAATGTCAATGAGATGTAAAACTATTCTGTCACCAGCTTGCTGTGATGCACCTGTCTGTCCGTCCCCCACTTGCGCATCATCTTCCACACCGACAATTTCCAGGACCACCTCCTCCCAGGGGGTGAGCTGGGCTAATGATGGTGGGCCTCCTCCTGTCCTGGCTCTTTCCCTTTTATTGTGAGCTCTCTTTTCCTGCAATGAGGGAGACAAGTGGAGTTTGAGTGAGAATGAAGGAGTGAGTGTAGAGATTCCATAGCATAGATGCTTAGAAGGAGACAAAGATGGAGTGAGGTGGCAAGACCAAGGGCCCTTCCTGTGTGTTGTCAGTTGTTTTCATAGCATCACAGTGACAGGGAGTGTGAGGGCTGCATAGTCGAATAGTTAGGTGAATGTGAGCATAGAGAGAAAGGGAATGGGTAAGGGTGCATAGATATCAGTGTCAAATGGGATGTGGAGGAAGAGATTGCTAAAGCTGAGTGCTGGTGAGGAAAGGCAATGGGGATCAGATTGAGGGTGATGGGAAATGCATACTCACTTTTCCAGCGCGTGCAAGGTCATGACATCCCCCAGGTTCTGCGGGTAACTGTTAAGGAGTTGAGCTCCTCTGCCACTTGCAGCCACACAGCCTTGGTCTGCTGGGGAGGCTTCTTCCTCCCTGATGAAGGGAAGAGCACCTCCTTATGAGATCCAACTCCCTCAACCAGAGCCTGCAGGGCAACATCGTCGAACCTGGGAGCAGCCCTAGGTCTGTCGCTGGCCATTGTGACTCCAGGTTCCTCTAACAGTAAATGCCAAAAGCTTGGCAGCCTGCAGAAGAAGCAAGGCTTGTTGCAGACCTTAAATGCAGCAGCAATGATGACATCATAAGATGCGACTTTCTGACTGGAAAAACTAATTTGCCAAGGGTTCCCACACGCTGGAACTCAATTGGACAATTAAGTTAAAATAGCATCAATCTCCCACATCAATTTATATTCGTGTGGATAACGCGAAATGCGGATTTCACGACACCAACCCGCCCCTGAATGAAAATCCAGCCCAAAGAATCCGGCACTACTCGTGCACTATGGAGAACAGTCAGCTCACCGTCAAGTCACAGTGCCTCACAACAACCTTGATAATCCCAAACCTGGTCAAACTCGGCTTTCTGCTAACTGCCACCTGCTGGCCCGTGTCTGTACTGAGGCAACAAAGCCCCAGTCACCGATCTGAAATGAGCCTGTGGCAAAATTGGATGAGTCAGAAAAAAACATTGCCCATTTCCTCGATGTGGGATTGGGACACATTCTTTAGGATCCGGTCATCATTCCTGATCTATTGCCAATGACAAATGGCCCTTTAAAAGGTTTTCCCAAGTAAACAGAGGAAACATTAGTATCAATGACCAGGGTGGTCACCCATAAACACTCACCCCTTGTCAAACTGTGCTGTACATAATGCACCGTGTATTGATACTGAAATTGTAGAAGTGGGATAAGGCTACTTCCCATAATTTGCATGTGCACAAATGCCTGAAGCCACACGTTTCCTGCCCAGCTGCAGTTCCGAGGCAGCATATGGTACAGGGTCTGGTGACCACCATGTCAGTTGTTGCACCTGACCTACACAGAAAGGGAAGGAGGAGAGGTACCAAACAGGTGGATTCAGGAACAGTTATTTCAAATATAATGAAAATAACTTTTTTTCAACCGCTCTTAAGATATGTTTAACATACAGGGCTTCAAATTGCATGGTGCGAATATTAGCATGATTCCCTCATAATGGAGACAGAGTATGCTAATATATTCCCTGTGTAATTTCAATCTCACAGTCCCTTGAAGGAATATTGTGGCGTGTAAGTGGAATGAATTATGCTTCAGAAAATGCTTTTTAGGATGACAATTACATGGTATGTATTGTGCTGTGAATTGCTCCATGTTGGTATAACTTTGAACACCGTATGAATGTTTAGGTTTACTGGTTCAGACTGTCCCAGCTTGTGGAGGAAAACCAAATACAGTAGTATGATTACTACATCTGCAATGAAAATGATAGAGTTGTGAGTTCGTCACTAGATCTGACAAACAAACTCACATCAAGCAGCTCCCTATTGGTTCCTCTAATGTAATAGCTTTAGAATAGCAGCCCATGTGAATACTAAAAGATGCAAATAATTAAAAACTTAACTGCTTAAAGATTACCCCAACTCACCCCCGCAACCCCAATTTTTCCGTTCTCTCTCTCGAAGGTACTTCCTCGTGCTGGGATGAGACTGGACAGGCCCTGACCACCCTCCAGTGCTTGGTGGCCATTTTCATGCACAAGCCTAGACTGTGAGTTTGGGCAGGTTTTTCACCTGTGTGAGGCATTGCAGCTGAACTTGATCATCTTGTCGTCCCACATCAACACTCATGCACTTTCCAGCTGGCGCTGCTGTATAGCAATTAGGAGCAGGTGAAGGGATAATGACTAGTTCTAGCCCCTTTAGGGCTACCCTGGATCAGGCATATTTCTCAAGACGTTCACCTTCAACTAAAGTTTGAGGTAGCCGAATCCTAAAGACGCTTAATTGGGCCTAAAGGTCCGGGCTATCTCTCCCTAAAGGAAAGGAACAACCCGAGAATGTTACCATCCTCCAGATAGCGCTTTTAATAAGTTTAGCTAGACTGTAACGTTCTGGATATTATGAGGGTCCGGAAAACTCCCTCAGAATTCTGCAACTCCTCACCAAAGAGTGTACAGAGATTGAGTTCGCGAGTTTTTGATACAGATGTCTTATGTGAGACAGTTCTAAAAATATATAGGTTTATTAAAGAACCGACATGTAATTTATAGTTGGTGAGTCAATCGCAACATTAACAGTTCCAAAAAGAGAAAACTTACAATCTTATTATCAGAGAATCTTACTATTAAATCTTAACTTCACTACAGTATTACAGTTCTTAAAGTGTTCTACAGGATATCTACCAAAATCAAATACCTTTTGATCCCTGAGGTACAAAGGGCTAGATTTTCAGTTGCTTGCGCCAGCAGTTAGCGCCTTAAGAGAAGTGATTTTCAGGCGCTATGCATGTAGCGCCCGGGCGCAGCGCAGTTTGCGCCCCGCCCCAAATTAAGTTGCCCGTTAGCGCTGGCGCAAAGTTTAGCAGCCGCCCGGATGCGCGCGCAGAAAATGACGTCACATCCACGTGCAACGCCCTTTGGCCGCCCCGAATCCAAACTTCAGTCGGACCGCCCCATTGTGCGGCTGGCGTCCAGAGCGTTTGTAAAATGGAACGCAACACACCCTGGGGAGCGCAAATTAAAGGGCACTCCTCCTGCACTATAAAAGGCAGTCTGCATGTGTTGTGTGGAAGGCTCCAGTGTGTTGTTGTGAACGGTGTATTTATGTTTCCGGCCTCCTCCTCCTCCTCCTCCTCCTCCTCCTCTTGTCCCCCCCAGACTCTGCCTTTGAAAAAAACACATGCACCCTTCCCCTTTAAGAGCTCACTGGCACCAGAGTGTCTGCCGTGCGCTGCGCCCGAGCTCGGGTGTTGCGCTCTGCACCGCCGGCTTAGCACCTAAAGATAGTAGTGGAACGCCTCTTTTAGCGCTCCACCAACCTCTTAGGGCGAAGCCACTGAATTTCCGGCAACGGGGCGCTACTTTGGGGCGGGCGCTAACTTCGGGCGGGAGCTAAGGTTAGCGCCCCAAAACTGTCTATACTGAAAATCTAGCCCATTGAGTTGGAGACTTACAGAACTGCCTCTGAAGCCGAGAATCACTTTGCCCGATTAAAGTGAGTCTGTTATCCCATTTGAGAGTTCAATATTTATACCCTTTTCCAGTGGTATTTCCTTTAAGGTTTTCTGCTGATGCAAGCTAATTATCTCGTCATTTTTCTGCTGACCTCTGCAACTCTTACTGCTGCCTCAGCTGGTAGCATTACAGAATCATGTCTCACCTCTAGGTGTTCTAAGTTTACCATATAAAAAATGGCGTGACCGCAGGTGTTCCTTACTTTGTCATCTTTACGAGGGCAGATGTTCCTTACTTTATGTGCTTCTTTACGAAGTGTAAATTAGAACACCTTATCCATGGTGAACCATTGTTTTTGTTCCCAAAGGTCAGCCTGTCGGAGCCCTTCACCTTCTGTTTCAATAACGTTATTTATTCAGGGTCAACAACTATCTTATCTCAATAGCCTGAATGCTTTCACAGCTATTTCATAGTTAGGTTTCTAAATTTCCAAACCCAGTTTGTCATGTTATAACAAGGCCAGAATTCTTTCATAAGATAGTGTATTTTTCTGAATAGGTTATATGGCTTATTCCTTCACACAGGTACCATGGTCGATTGTTTTAGCCCTCCCTAGTCCAAGGGTGATGAAGCCAATTGTAACACCAGTTCTGTCATGCTGACTGAGATCAGCCAAAGCCGCATGGATCAAGGATCAAACTTGGGAACTTCCTGGTCTGGGTGGCTCAGCAGCACACTGGGCAGTACGTTTTAAAAATGAAGCCATTGGCCAACCTAGAAGCGCTTCAGTGTTTAGAATCTTAAGCTATTATAACTAACATGTAAATTTAGGAGCTTGGTCTCGAAGGGTCTCCCCCTCTCTTGGAATGCAGCCAGACATTAATCCACATATGGCCAATAAATTTTGCTAATCATGCAATTCAAGGTGAAAACATCTGAAGGAACTGATTGATGTCTGGCTGCAGTAAATCTGATAATGCGGTGAACAGAATGAAAATGCAATGATTAAAGTCCCCCCGCTTAGTACTCATTAGAGGCTTCGATCTGAGCAAAGATAGGCTCCATTTCAACCTTGGCCACACTCAGTTCCAAATCCAGTCTTTTTTTTTACTAATTCAAGTCCTATTATCATACGTAACAGTAATAGGAAACACATTTCTACCCATTGACTGTATCTTCTGAAGGTTGCCTGCAATGTACTGGAATGTGTAAAACAATAGGCATTTAAATCAATACTCAATATTGCAAGGAGCAGCCAAGAGAATATAATCTCAAAGTGACAGGGTAGTACCTCCCACAATACTCTTATCAGTGGCGAGTACATATAAATCAATGCGACTGTAATAGAGACTTGTCGTCTCCCTGATGTCTCTGTAGGTAAATGTGCCACGTGGTGTAGTACTTGGCCATGCACATCATTTAATCTCTGACTTGTGCTGAGGTGATCTCCGGAGCAATTAGCCTCCAGTGTCCCCAGACTAGAGAGGGGCAGGATTAGCTCGGGTTCCCATTCCAGATTGCCATCCAGTGATCCTCAGCTGCAAATGGCACCGGTAAGGATGTTGGGGGAGCATCATTTTTGGCTTGGTTGCGATTGCACTCATTGTTGAATATCATGATGAGACTTAACGTCCGGACTTACACCTCAAGAACGCCCTCTTGGTTGAGCTGTAAGCAGGGCTGTTGGCACCTGTGAAACCTATGAGCCACTGCCTTCAGGAAAGGAGTGTAGGAGATGCCGATGCTCGATGTCCGCATGCCCGATACGAGACTCCCAAAACAAGCGCTCTACTCGGAGCTCCGACACGGCAACAGAGCCCCAGGTGGGCAGAGGAAACTCTTCAAGGACACCCTCAAAGCCTTTTTGAAAAAGTGCAACATTCCCACCAACACCTGGGAATCCTTGGCCCAAGACCGCACAAAGTGGAGGAGAAGCATCCGGGAAGGCGCCGAACACCTCGAGTCTCTTCGCCGGGAGCAAGCGGAAGCCAAGCGCAAACAGCGGAAGGAGCGCATGTCAATCCAAGCACCCCGCCCCTTCAACCACCATCTGCCCCACTGTGACAGAGACTGTAGGTCCCGCATTGGACTCATCAGTCACCTGCGAACTCCTTTTTTAATGTGGAAGCAAGTCATCCTCGGTTCCGAGGGACTGCCTAAGAAGAAGAGGAGGGGAGAAAAATAAAGAGAACAATTGGTGAATGACAGATAGTTAGACCGGAATATAGATACATGCAGATAGTTAGATGGGAAGCAGTGGAGCAGAAAAATTACAAATTTCTGGGAAGAAAACAGCTGTTGAGCTAAAGGCAATTAGGATAATACTGAGGCACATGCAATAACATTTAAAATAATTCCCACACAGGAACACAAGACCTATATTCAAAGATAAAGCTCACCTCTGTAGCGTGGCATAAATACAGGGTAGTGTACGTATTGCTAAAGCACGCAATGTATTCATTTTGAGGAATGCTGACTTCTCATCACAGCCAAAGACCACAAATCATACTTTCCAAAAAAAAACCTCTTTCTGCAGCACCATCGACATGAAGCAAATATTAGGAGCAGCATTTGTGATCAAAAAAGTGAGAGAGAGCACTGACTAATTTAAACACACAAAACAGTGTATATAGGAGGGAGAAACTTGAAAACATTTTTAAAACAAAAACAGTAAGTCTCATTCCAAATGAGTGAGCACTGATAGTCCTGCTCTCCTGTCCAATTCAGTTGGCATAATGGTACAGGTTGAGTGTCCTGAATCCGGCAGCCTGGGGACCGAGGCCGAGCTGGGTTTTTGTGTTTTTCCCGACTTCGGAACGTGTTTCTGATGTCCGGAAATATCGCAACCTGGGCTCGGGCGTTTCCGGACTTTGGACATCAGAAGCACGTTCCGAAGTCTGGAAATGCCTGGGCCGCTGACGCATTTCTGCGCCCCTCCCCTTCTGTTAAAGGGACACTGCGAGCTCTGCAGAGCATCCGATGGCCCACACTAGGCCACCAGGGTGGCGTGGTGCCGTGGCCGCAGCCTGGCCCAAACACTTAGTGGAGCTGTGCAGATTAAGGAGGATAAAACACAACGCTAAAGCTTTATTGCATCACTTGCATTTTTTCATAGGATTTTTCAAAAAAAGACAACAAAAGTTAATGGCTTTTTGAAGCACAGGTTGAGCGTCCAAAATCCGGAGCCCCGGATTCCGGAACATTTTACGGATTCTGGATGACCTTGGCACCAACCGTCCCGGAGTCCAGATTCCTGAACATTCCCGATTCCAGAACTCCGGATTTTGGACGCTCAACCTGTACTTATAATCAAACAAACAATCAAATGGGAGAACATAATCAAACAAACAATCAAATGGGAGAACAATGTCATAAAAATAAAAAGATGGCTGGGACTCAAGGTTCTGACAACTAGATAAAGTGCACAGTCCTCATTGTTTCAGTTTAAGATGTCAACAGTACTCCCAGACAGTCTCACACACTCCCCTTCACCCGCTCCTCTCTATATATTGAGCATCTATTATACATACACAAATCTTATTCTACACCAAATCTAGATGTGATGTCCACATATTATCTATAGGCTTGCCAACATTATAACGTGTATACAGAACGTGACATTAGAGAGGCACTCTTAGCACACAGCCACAGCAAGTGACCTTTCATCCAGTCAGTACAGTATACTGCAGATTACAGCATCTCAAATATCCAACCCAAGCCACCATATGAAACAATTCTAAATCCTAGGGACGTCTATGTTTCAGTCACTAATTTTCAATTATGTGTCCCATGCATTGCTCATTTGATTAGAGGCGTCACAGATCAATTGGATGCAGTCATGGTGCAACTAGCCAACAGATGGTGCTTCTTGTAATAGGACACTGTGAAAAGGAGCAGCCCAATCAAATTGATTTGAGAGAACAAAAGCTAAAGGTGAGAATTGTTGGTCTGATTCACATACCATGTAATTATGGGTTGGAGCTCCATGGCTACGCATCTATCATTCACATGTACAATGATGCACTTGGCCCGTCCTTGGGCAGTGCATGCCTTGCGGCGGAAGGTCAGAGAGTTTAAACATGACAAAGTGGTTCTCTTCCCACACCACCACGGTGTACAGATTTATGTTACATATCTCTTTCTCCTTTGTTAATGATTTTATTATACCTACCTGTGGATGACTTAATAGACCATCCCCTGAATATTAGTGCAGCATAAGTTTCATTCACAGTACTCCGCCTGCCCAGGACTGTAAGTAGAACAGTAGCTGTTTAGCTCGTTCACCTTTGCATTGAAAATGTGTATTCAAATTAGTACAGGAAATAGCACATTCAAAATAACAACAGAAAACGCTGGAAAAACTCAGCAGGCCAGGCAACATCCGTGGAGAGAGAAATAGAGTCAACGTTTCAGGTCGAAACTCTTCATCAGAACTGAGAAAAAATGCAGGAAATGAAACAGATTAAAAGGCCAGTTTGGGGGCTGGGAAATGGGGGAGGGGATGGAAGAACAAAGGGGAAGTGAAGAGACATTAAGAGGTATTCAAGACGAGACGAGGTGGTAATAGGACAGGTGAAGAGACAAAAGATGGCTCTAGATGAAGTGTGAAATGCGCTGGCAGAGTGAGAGACAGCTGCCACGTGGGAGAGAAAAAAGGAAAAGGCACAAACCAACAGCGTGGATAAAAAATATATAAAAATATAATAGGGGCCGAGGTTATGATCTGAAATTGTTGAACTCGATATTGAGTCTGGAAGGCTGTAAAGTGCCTAATCGGAAGATGAGGTGCTGTTCCTCGAGCTTACGCTGAGCTTCCGTGGAACAATGCAAGAGCCCGAGGATGGTGAGGTCTGAGTGGGAATGGAGCGGTGAATTGAAATGACAGGCGACCGGAAGTGGTTCTCTTCCCACACCGCCACGGTGTACAGATTTATGTTACACATCTCTCTCTCTTTTGTTAACGATTTTATTATACCAACCTATGGATGACTTAACAGACCATCCCCTGAATATTAGTACTACAGCATAATTTTCATTCACAGTACTCCGCCTGCCCAGGACTGTAAGTAGAACAATAGCTGTTCAGCTCTTTCACCTTTGCATTCAAAATGTGTATTTAAAGTAGTATAGGAAATAGCACATTCAATGAGGGCAGGTAGAGGCTTTAATCACCTAGGGGTTCTGCTGACAGTTCTAAATCATTTGAGCCCCCTCTTACAGTTTACGCCATTGTTCAGCAGCAGTAATTGAATTATAGCTCCCATTGTCCGTATGCCCGATACGAGGCTCCCAAAACAAGCGCTCTACTTGGAGCTCCGGCACGGCAAGAGAGCCCCAGGTGGGCAGAGGAAACACTTCAAGGACACCCTCAAAGCCTCCTTGAAAAAGTGTAACATCCCCATCAACACCTGGGAATCCCTGACCCAAGACCGCACAAAGTGGAGGAGAAGCATCCGGGAAGGCGCCGAACACCTCGAGTCTCTTCGCTGGGAGCAAGTGGAAGCCAAGTGCAAACAGCGGAAGGAGCGCACATCAACCCAAGCACCCCACCCACCCGCCCCTTCAACCACTGATGGGCCTTCAATAACCACAAAACTAGAAGTTATAGACTTAAACAAGTTGGCTTTTAATCGCTAAGATCAGAGCTAACATCTCAACACGCCAACTGGTTCACAGGAATGAGTCATACAGATCCTGGGATCTTTATGTAAGAGAAGTCAGGGGCGGAGCCAAGAGCCAAGACCTGGAACCTCCCAGGTTAGTCGGGAAAGAGGAAGGGAAACTATACACAGTGGGGGAGGGTAATATACATGAGTGCAAAACGAATACAGGATCAAGACAAACAGATTTCATTACATTCACCCCTTCTATAGATTTAGTCCATCGGGGTGATGTTTCTTAAAAGTTGGTATAAGTGAGTCTGTCAGGAGGTTTTGCAGTTCTCAGTGATCGGCGCAAAGCCGGTTGGGGTGCCTCTAGGGGAGTGGATTCTGGTTCCTCCGCTGTCCGGGACTCCGCAGTGTCTTCCAGGTTATCTGCAGTGTCCTCCAGGTTAAAGTTGGGTATTGATACCTCTGGGCGTCCTGTCTCTTTGTAGTGTAGGTCTTCATCGGGTAGTCTCCCATCGTTCTCTCTGCTCCCCGAGGGAGCGAGGTCTTTTATGGAAACAATGTCCTCTCGCCCGTCAGAGTATTCGATATAGGCGTACTGAGGGTTTGCATGGAGGAGCTGTACCTTTTCCACAAGGGGGTCCGTTTTATGGCCTCTCACGTGCTTCCGCAATAGTACTGTCCCCGGAGACGTCAGCCACGCGGGTAGAGATATGCCCGAGGTGGATTTCCGGGGGAAAACGAACATCTTTTCGTGAGGGGTAGCGTTAGTGGCAGCACATAACAGAGACCTTATGGAGTGGAGCACGTCTGGGAGGACTTCCTGCCAGCGGGAGGTCGGAAGGCCTTTTGACTTTAAGGCTAACGTGACAGCCTTCCAAACAGTAGCATTCTCCCTTTCCACTTGCCCATTACCCTGGGGGTTGTAGCTAGTGGTTCTGCTAGTGGCTATCCCCTTCGAGAGCAAGAACTGGCGCAGCTCGTCACTCATGAATGACGTCCCCCTATCGCTGTGTATGTAGTTCGGCATGCCAAACATGCAGAATAGATTACAGAGACACTTGTTGACCGTGGCACTGGTCATGTCTGGGCAGGGAAAGGCGAAGGGGAAGCAGGAATATTCATCAATGATATTGAGGAAGTATATATTACGGTCGGCAGAGGGAAGGGGTCCCTTGAAGTCCAGACTTAGGCGCTCGAATGGCCGTGTGGCTTTGATAAGGTGTGCACGGTCAGGCCTGTAGAAACGAAGCTTGCATTCCGCACAGATGCGGCAGGCTCTGGTCATTGCCCTGACCTCCTCGATGGAGTGGGGCAGATTGCGGGACTTTATAAAATGGTATAGTCGGGTGACCCCTGGGTGACAGAGGTCGTTGTGGAGACCCTGTAATTTGTCCGTATGAATGCTGGCACACATTCCCCGCAATAGGGCGTCTGGGGGTTCATTAAGGGCTCCCGGCCTGTACATAATATCATAGTCGAACGTGGATAGTTCGATCCTCCACCTGAGTATTTTGTCATTCTTGATTTTCCCCCTTTGTTATTAAACATGAAAGCCACCGACCGCTGGTCGGTGAGCAGGGTGAAACGTTTGCCGGCTAGGTAGTGTCTCCAGTGCCGCACTGCCTCCACTATAGCCTGTGCCTCCTTCTCGACAGAAGAGTGCCTGATTTCAGGTCCCTGAAGGGTTCGGGAGAAGAAGGCCACAGGTCTCCCAGCCTGATTGAGGGTCGCAGCTAAGGCAAAGTCTGACGCATCGCTTTCGACTTGAAAGGGAATGCATTCATCCACTGCACACACTGCAGCCCTTTCAATGTCCTGTTTAATACTGGTGAAAGCCTCCCGAGCTTCAGCTGATAGTGGGAAGGACGTCGATTTAATGAGGGGTCGGGCCTTATCAGAGTAATTGGGCACCCATTGGGCATAATACGAAAAAAATCCCAGGCACCTTTTTAAAGCTTTGGGATTGTGTGGCAGGGGCAGTTCCTTTAGGGGGCGTAATCGGTCAGGGTCCGGTCCAATTACCCCATCTTCCACCACACAGCCGAGGATACAGAGACGGGTTGTGTTGAAGACACATTTGTCTTCGTTGTAGGTTAGATTCAGCTTTGGGGCAGTTTTTAAAAATCTCGCAAGATTTAGATCGTGGTCTTGCTGGTTGTGCCCGCAGATAGTGACATTGTCCAGATAGGGGCAGGTAGCTTGTAGTTTATTCTCGTCAACCATGCGGTCCATCTCACGTTGGAAGACCGAGACCCCATTTGTTACCCCGAAGGGCACTCTGAGAAAATGGTAGAGGCGCCCGTTCGCCTCGAAGGCGGTGTATGGGCGATCCTCCGTTCTAATGGGGAGCTGGTGATACGCGGATTTGAGGTCGATAGTCGAGAAGACTCGGTATTGCGCAATCTGGTTGACCATTTCTGATATGCGGGGTAAAGGGTAGGCGTCCAGCTGGGTATAAATATTAACAGTCTGACTGTAGTCAATTACCATCCGTTTCTTTTCGCTATTTTTAACTATGACTACTTGGGCACGCCACGGGCTGGTACTGCATTCAATAATGACTTCCCGCAGGAGTCTGTCCACTTCCGCCATGATAAAGTGTCTGTCTTCCAGACTGTACCGTCTACTTTTGGTCGCTATTGGCCTACAGTTCGGAGCGAGATTAGCGAATAAAGAGGGCGGGCTGATTTTTAAGGTTGATAGGCCACAGACTGTGAGTGGCGGCTGGAACCCTCCATATGCTAGCGTGACACTTTCGTGGTGGCACTGGAAGTCCAGGCCCAAGATTACATTAACACAGAGTTCTGGCATCACGAGGAGTTTAAAATCCTTGTAGTCCGAGCCTTTTACAGTCAGTGTTACCACACAGTAGCCCAACATGTCCGAAGTGTGGGGCTTAGCAGCCATAGCAATTCTGCTCCGTGTAGGGGTTACCGTTAATGAGTGCCGCCGTACCAGGCTAGGGTGGATAAAACTCTCGGTACTCCCACAGTCAATTAAACATTTCGTTAAATTCCCATTTACCTGTATGTCCATCATAGATTTTGTCAACGGGTGTGGCCTGGATTGATCCACCGTGATCGAAGCCACTGTTGGGCCCTGGGCGGCCGTTGAGTCGGGAAAAGATGGCGGATCCCAAGATGGCGGCCCGCACAGCACGCACGAGGCGGTGACGGAGTTGGAAATCGGATTCCCCCTGCAGACTTTGCTAAAATGCCCCTTTTTCTTACATTTGAAGCATGTAGCGTCCTTCGCTGGGCATCGTTGTCTGGGGTGCTTGGCCTGGCCGCAGAAGTAACATTTCGGGCCTCGAGACATTGCCGCTGTAGTAGGACTCCTGGGTGAACTTCTGTGTGGGGACTCTGGCGGCGTAGAGCTGGCCTGAGACCTGGATGGGGAAGATGGCTGATTCCAAGATGGCGGCCCCCTCGGCGCGCATGAGGCGGTGAGGGCCACATGGCCGGAAGAATAAGAGTCAGAGTTTCTCTGGGCCATGTCCAGCGATCGCGCAGTGGCCACTGCCTTTTTTAAGTCCAGGACCTCCTTCTCCAGCAGTCTCTGCCGGATATAATTCGATTTGAGGCCCGTGATGAAGGAATCACGGACCAATTCGTCAGAGTACGCGTTGGCCGTCACGGCCTTACAGTTACAGTCCCGGACCAGGTCCTTTAGGCCCTGTAAGAAATCGTCCATTGATTCCTCTGGTCGCTGCCTGCGTGTAGCCAGCAGATGTCTGGCGTACACTTCGTTTACCGGCCTCTGGTATTGGGCCTTCAGGATAGTGATGGCCTCCATGTAAGAGGTGGCGTCCCGGATGAACGAATAAATCCGATGACTTACGCGAGTAGTCAGTAGACTCAGTTTATCTACCTCGCTAGCGGATGAGGCCCCCGCGAAGAGTTCAAAGCATTTGAGCCAGTGTCCAAATTGATTTGATGCTTCAGCAGAATGTGGATCCAAGTCCAGACGCTCTGGTTTTAGGAGTCGATCCATCCTAGTATTCTTTAGTGATTAAAATTGATGGGCCTTCAATAACCACAAAACTAGAAGTTATAGATTTAAACAAATTGGCTTTTAATCACTAAGATCAGAGCTAACATCTCAACACGCCGACTGGTTCACAGGAATGAGTCATACAGATCCTGGGATCTTTATGTAAGAGAAGTCAGGGGCGGAGCCAAAAGCCAAGACCTGGAACCTCCCAGGTTAGTCGGGAAAGAGGACGTGAAACTATACACAGTGGGGGAGGGTAATATACATGAGTGCAAAATGAATACAGGATCAAGACAAACAGATTTCATCACAACCACCATCTGCCCCACCTGTGACAGGGACTGTAGGTCCCGCATTGGATTCATCAGTCACCTGCGAACTCCTTTTTAATGTGGAAGTAAGTCATCCTCGGTTCCGAGGGACTCCCTAAGAAGAAGATAGCTCCCTCTACAATATCCACTGTTCCACATGCAATCAGAAGATGGTGCTCACTTGCACACGTTCCTCAGCTGTAGGAAAGGGAGACAGCACAACCGTTGCAAGCTTGCATTCAAACCAATGCACATACTGAACCAATTTCAGTTCTAGGTGTTAGATCCGTGTATTTTGACGTTGTGTGTCCTTCAATAACTAGACACGAGACTGCAGGGAACAATCAACGGGTGTTTACTGGATGAGAGTTACTCTAAAACTAAACGTACAGCTCCCTACTCAGGGTTTATATACAGGTGTGGTCACTGCCGGTACTACAGTATACAGGAGCTGTAAAAAGTAGTTCTCCCCTTAAAGGTACATACACTACAATTCCTCCCTTTTTAGATTAACAGTACCATAACATTCATTTAACAATTAACACTTTTAACATGCACATTAACTGAAAATAGTCCATTTACAAATTCAGTCTTTGGGGCGGCTTCCTGATCCTTTCTGGATAGCGCCTGTCCTGAGTGTCTTGCTCTTGGTGTGGAGGCCCCCTGTCGTCAGTTGGTTCATCAGCTTCCGATGCTACTGTTTCTGGGGTAGATGCTACCTGTATGTCGGGTTCATCACCAGGTACGCGAGACATGGGGTTGATTCGTTCCTGTGACTCTAGGATCTGGTCGACATGGCGTCTCACAATGTTCTCCCCAACATCCATTGTGTACATTAGTGGCCCCTGCCGTGTGCATATCGTTCCTGGTTGCCATTTCTCTGTTCGGTAGTCGCGGGCCAAGACTGGTTGCCCTACATTGAAGTTCCTTGTCGGCTTCTCATTGATGTGCTGGAATTGCTTATTCTCAACATCTCTTCGTACATTTGCTCTGAGCAAATCCAGACGAGATCTCAAACTTCGGTTAAAGAACATCATGGCCAGGGTCTGGTTAGTGACTGCATGTGTCGCATTTCTGTAGGCTAACAGGAAATTGTCCACCTTATGCTGCAGTGGAATGTCGTCATCGCACATGGCCCTTACTGCTTTCTTAAAGGTTTGTACGAACCTCTCAGCCAATCCATTTGTGGCTGGATGATACGGGGCGGATGTGTAATGCCTTACCCCATTCCTTTTCATAAATCTTCGAAACTCTTCGGACACAAACTGTGGTCCGTTATCAGAGCAAATCTGCTCTGGCAAGCCGTTCCTGGCAAATATGGTCCGTAGGACTGCAATAGTTTTCTCCGTGGTGGTGGACGACATTTTGATCACCTCAGGCCATTTCGAGTGCACATCCACGGCTATTAAAAAAATTGAGTCCATGAATGGACCAGCAAAATCAATATGCACCCGTTGCCATGGAGATGAGGGCCACTCCCATGGGTGTAGAGGGGCATGTGGTGGTGCATTTTGGACCTTCTGGCATCCTGAGCAGCTCTGTCAGGTCCTCGATTTGCTGATCGATCCCCGGCCACCACACATAAGCCCTAGCAAGGCTTTTCATTTTCACCCCTCCCAGATGGCCTTCGTGAAGCTCATTTAGCACTCTCTCCCTTAACTTGGGTGGAATTACCACATCAAGGTCCTCTGGCATACTGACAGCTGTTCTCTTCTGGATGAGAATGCTGGCAACAGTGAGTTGCCATGTGTTGGCCATCCCTTCACCGTCAAGTCATATACCCGAGACAGTGTCGGGTCATTTCGGGTCTCCTTCTCTATATCAGCGTTAGTTACTGGCAAGCGTTCAATTATAGTCGAATAAAATATTTCGACAGGGTCCACTGCTGGTGCTTCCTCCGCAGTAGGCAGTGGCAGGCGTGATAGCCCATCAGCGTTTCCATGCGGTTTCGTGCCCTTATACTCGATTTCATATTGGTTCGCCCCTAGAAAAAGGGACCATCTTTGTAGCCGTTGCGCAGTCATCACCGGAACGCCTTTCTTTGGATTAAAGATGGAGACAAGTGGTTGGTGGTCAGTCAGCAAGGTGAACTTCTGCCCGTGCAGATAGTGGTTGAACTTTTTCACTCCCCACACTAGGCTGAGGGCCTCCCTGTCAATCTGGGCGTAGTTACGCTCGGCTGAGGTTAGTGACCGAGACGCAAAGGCTACCGGCCTCTCCGAGCCGTCCGGGAACTTGTGCGACAGCACCGCTCCAATGCCATAGGGTGATGCATCACACACCAACCGAATTGGTAGTGCTGGGTTGAAATGAGCCAACACCTCTTTTGATGTGATCAATTCTTTGCACTTCTGGAAAGCTCGTTTACATTTGTCATTCCACTTCCATGGTACCCCCGTTTGCAGTAGGGTGTTCAGTGGGTGTAGTACTGTAGACAAATTCAGCAAGAACTTATGGTAGTACAGGTAGACTATCCTTTATCCGAAAACCTCGGGACCAGCCGTGTTTCGGTTTTCGGAAAATTTCGGATTTCGGAAGGTGGGTCGGCGGGGGTCGGCGGGGGTGTCGGCGGGGGTCGGCGGGGGGGTCGGCGGGGGTCGGGGTCGGCGGGGGTCCGCGGGGTGGTCGGCGTTGGCGGGGGTCCGCCGGGGGGTCCGCAGTCGTGGCTTGTCCGTCGCTGCTAGCCTGGAATGCAATGAAGTTCCGCATTTCCACCAACAGGTCGTCGTGCTCGGTCGGAACAGGGGCCGGCACCGCCGCGGGCTCAGAGCCCTCTGCTCAGCGTAAGTCGGCGGGGGTCGGGGTCGGCGGGGGTCCGCGGAGGGGTCGGCGGGGGTCGGGGTTGGCGGGGGTCCGCAGGGGGGTCGGCGGAGGTCGGGGTCGGCGGGGGTCCGCGGGGGGGTCCACGGGGGGGTCGGCGGGGTCCATGGGGGGTCGTGCGCACGACTTACGCTGACCCTCTGCTCAGCGTAAGTCGTGCGCCACTCTGGTCATGTCGTGCACACGACTTACGCTGACCGAAAAAACCTTCGGTTTTTAGAGGGTTTCGGTTTTCGGAAGTTCGGATAAAGGGTAGTCTACCTGTAGTTCACCAGCCCGAGGAACGACCTCAGTTGTGACACATTTTCCGGTGCTGGAGCCTTGACTACTGCCTCAATCTTTTCAGGGGACTTATGTAACCCCTCTTCATCAATAACGTGGCCACAATACGAGATCTGCTTCTGGAAAAAGTCGCATTTGTGGTGATTTGCTCGGAGCCCATCTTCCTTCCAGTGAGCACCTGCTCCAGGTTGGCAAGGTGATCACTGTCATTTTCGCCCGTGACCAGGATGTCGTCCAAATAACACTGGGTCCCTGGAATCCCTTGCAGGACTTGATCCATTGCCCTTTGCCAAATAGCCGGAGCTGATGCTACTCCAAACACCAGCCGGTTGTATTGGTAGAGACCTTTATGAGTGTTGATCGTGAGGTACTGTTTCAAGGCTTCTTCTACCTCCATTTGCAGGTATGCCTGGGCCAGATCAATCTTAGTGAAGCATTTCCCTCCAGATAGCGAGGCGAAAATATCTTCAATCCGCGGAAGTGGATATTGTACCGTGTGAAGGACTGGGTTCACTGTCACCTTAAAGTCCCCACAGATGCGAACCTTCTTTGGTTCCCCAGGCGTTTTACTCAACGACCTCTTCAGTACAGGAACGATGGGTGTAGCCCACTCGCTCCAGTCCACTTTGGACAGTACTCCTGAACGTTCCAAACCTTCCAGCTCTGCTTCGACGGCTGGGCGGATCGCATAAGGCACCGGTCTGGCCTTAAAAAACTTTGGGCTTGCATTTTCCTCTATTTTGATCATCGCTGTTATGCCTTTTAGTGTTCCAAGTCCCTCCTGGAACACTTCTTGTGCATCAGTTAGCATTTTTGACAGTCGTCCAGGTGTGGCGTCGTCATCCTTTTTGGCATCTACAGTCAGTGCTTGTATGGAATGCCAATCTAGCTGTATCTTCCAGATCCATTCACGTCCTAGTAGTGGTGGTCCTCCATCTGGCAATACATATAGGTCCATTTTTGGTGTTTCCTTGCTGTTATATATAACGTTCACCCTTATTTTTCCTTTGGGGTAGACTTTTTGCCCCGTGTACATCTTCAAGACAATCTCTGTATCTCTCAAGGGTATATGTGAGAATAGTTGCTTGTAGTCCCTTCGGTTTATGACTGTTAGGGCTGATCCTGTGCCCAATTCCATTTTCACTTGGACTCCAGCTATCTTGAGTGTGACCCAGATAGTTTGGTGATCCTCCGTTTTGATCACCTTATGTAGTTTCAGACAACCCAGCTCCTTGCTTCCGGAGTCTGTATCACTTTTCTGTTCGTCTGAACTACTCTCCGTCACCTTATGTACCTTCTTGTACTTCTCCTGTGGAGATTTCTTGCTGCTGGTTTACTTTCCCGACCTGCAGACTCTTGCTATGTGTCCTACTTTTCCACACTGTCTGCACACTTTGTCCTTGAACCAGCAATCATTATGGTTCTGTGTTGTTCTGCCGCAGCGATAGCACTTCACTGTTCCGTATGACATTTCATTTGTGCCATATTCTTGTGGTCTCCGTTGTATCTCTGCAGCGCCCCGTGCGGCTGCTTCATGTGATACTGCCATGCTGAAAACCTTGTCCAGCGTAAGATCCTTTTCTGATAGAAGCCGTTTCTGGGTTCCTTCACTTTGAAGCCCACACACAAACTTGTCCCTTAAAGTATCTGCTAGTCCCGTTCCAAACTGGCAGTGTTTCGATAGCTTGCGCAGTTCCGTTAAATACTCAGCATTACTTTCATCTTTATGCTGGTTCCTTCTGTGAAACTTAAATCTTTCTGCTATCAGCAGCGGTGTGGGGTTTAAGTGGTCCTGTAGGATTGACACCTATGTTTCCAAAATCCTTTTCCACTGGCTTCTCTTGGGTTACTAGGTTTCGCAGTAAGCCATACGTTTTTGCACCCATTGAATTCAACAATACCAGCGCTTTCCTCTCATCTGGCACTTCATTCGCCTTGCAGTACACTTCTATGCGTTCGACATATGCCGTCCAATCTTCGACTTCATTGTCGAACGCTGTGATACTGCCACTCTTCGGCATCCCTGGGTGTGGTTAGACTGGCTCAAAATGGCGTTTGCCCGCGCTCTCCCTTCTTCTCCGCTGCGGCTCAAAATGGCGTTTTTCCGCGCTCTCCCTTCTTCTCCGCTGCGGCTCAAAATGGCGTTTTCCCGCACTCTCCCTTCTTCTCCGCTGTGGCTCAAAATGGCGTTTCCCATGCTCTCCCTTCTTCTCCACTGCGGCTGCTCGGCCCTTGAACACCGGCTGCGCTCTGCGCGTTTCCCTTTCTTCCCCGCTGATGCTGCTCGTCCCTTGAACACCGGCTGCGCTCTGCGCATTTTCCTTCGCGCCTCTCTCTCTTCCATTGATGCCGTTCGGTCCTGAACACCGGCTGCGCCCTTTGCACTCTACCCTCTCTCTTCTCCCGTCAACGCCGCTCGGTCCTGAACACCGGCTGCGCCCTGTGCGCTCTACCCTCTCTCTTCTCCCGTCGACGCTGCTCGGCCTTTTCTGTGCCGTCGGTCGGCTCTAGCCGCCGCTGTCCGGGAAGGGTCTGCACCGTACCTGTTGCCAGCCCGTTTCGCTGGACCACCGTGACTGGAGAACCAAGCCCAGCTCTCAACAGCCTCCCCTGCGATGCTCAAGTCTCCGCTGGATGGTCGACGCCCGTGCTTCTGGACTCGGCCTTTTTTTTTTTTCTTTTCTCCAGGAGCGAATCTCTGGGAGGTGATGCAGAGTTGCAGGTAGGTTTGAATCTTCTCGTCGCCAATGTTAGATCCGTGTATTTTGACGTGTGTCCTTCAATAACTAGACACGAGACTGCAGGGAACAATCAACAGGTGATTACTGGATGAGAGTTACTCTAAAACTAAACGTACAGATCCCTACTCAGGGTTTATATACAGGTGTGGTCACTGCCGGTACTACAGTATACAGGAGCTGTAAAAAGTAGTTCTCCCCTTAAAGATACATACATTACACTAGGAACATTGCAGGCTTCGGTTATCAATTTTATCAAAACTCTTGATAAGCTATCCTAATTTTACACATCCAAAGTCCTGTCGACAATACGCAACATCAGATGTAATAATCCAATCGAACCAATAGATGGTGCAACTTGTGACAGGATGCTGTGAAATAGATCTACTGAAAGGGATATGTCTCAGTGTCGCTTTTGTAAGTGTGCTGTAACAAGCTGTAGACCTATAAAGGGGGAATCACTATTTGAGAGTGAGATGAGCTATGCTCTGCTGGAGGAGCTGATAATTATTTAAGTACAGCAACAGTGTTAATGGAAGACAACTTCTATTCAACTGTTGAACATCTCCTGTACAATGGTATATATAGTTCTCATAAGAAATGCAATTAATGCTTGCATTTTAGAATTTGATACCTACTTGTAGAATATAATGGATGCTCAATAAATAGATGGATAGGAGTATATTGTGAGACAGTCCTGAAATCATGGTTCTGATGAAAGGTCATTGACCTGAAACGTTAACTCTGTTTCTCTCTCCACAGATGCTGGCTGACCTGCTGAGTGTTTCCAGCATTTTCTGACTTTATTTATGAAATCATAGGGTTTGGATGATGTTAGTGAGTCCCACTTACACAGGATCTCTTTCTTATTCTATATTGCTGTACATTCAGAGTCTTTTCCAAGGCACTGATCAGTCAAACAAATCAGTAAGGACAAGTATAAAAATCAAGAAGTTAGTGATCCCGATAAAGAGCATGCTGCCATTGAACCCAGGTGAATCAGGATCTTCGATGGGGGGCAAGTTTATATTTAAAACACTTTTTCTTTGTACCAGTAAACAATAAGGATAACTAAAGCAGAGTGGTAAAGTCATTCCAGTAACTTGCGTTTCTTTCCATCTTAATTCCCATCACGTTTCCAGACAGTAACACATTCTACTGGTCAGAGCACTGCATTCTCACTTCATTGGGCTGCCAAATTTGCATTGCACTTCTGCTGACTAAGCATTACGGATAGAAATAGTAACCCAGGGCTCTAATTTTTTACCTAAGCTAACTTTCCTCACCCGATATGACCATTTAATTAAGTTAATATGACAGGGCACAATCTGATGGCGTGCAGATAAGGTGAAAGTCTCCTGACTGACTTGGTAAAGACCTGAAGGAAAATGGGTTTGGGCAGTTTCATCCCAACCCAATCAGTAGCTGAGTCCACAGCAGAAAACTGTGGCACTGAAGTATATTAATCTGTCAGCACGACTGGGCCATATTTAAATAATGCCTTAATAATTGGTGTTTAATTTCACTAGTTACTATCTATGAACGTGCACTGATGTTCCATTTATACGTGGCTTATATAATCTAGTTGTCTGTATAACCTGTTTGCACAGGGTGTTGTGCTTATTCTGCAAGGTACATATTGGTCCATGGGTGTTGTGGTTTAGAGCGGATTTAGAGGGTTGTCAACTCTGGTTGGATGTATTCCTGGAGGTTTGATCATATGACATTTGATTTCGTGAGGTTTGATCATGTGGCATTTGATTCCGTGATATTTAATCATGGGGAGTAAGGAGAGTGACCTAGAGTTTGAGAGAGGAAAGCAACAAGCATTGGAGCAAGAACAGAAGTCTGAAAATCACTGATGTTGCAAACGGTTCTGGACAAAAGTGGCCATGTGGTTGACAGTGAGGAAGAAAGCTGTAGACTGCAGGAAGATATCAATGGACTGGTCAGGTTGTCTGAAAAGTGGCAATTGTAATTCAATCCGAAGAAGTGTGAGGTAATGCATTTGGGGAGGGCTAACAAGGCAAGTGAATACACAATAAATGGCAGGATACTGAGAAGTGTAGAGGAATGGAGGGACCTTGGAGTGCATGTCCACAGATCCCTGAAGGTATCAGGACAGGTAGATAAGGTGGTTAAGAAGGCATACGGGATACTTTCCTTTATTAGCTGAGGCATAGAATATAAGAGCAGGGAGGTTATGCTTGAACTGTATAAAACACTACTTAGGCCGCAGCTAGAACACTGCGTTCAGTTCTAGTCACCACATTACAGGAAAGATGTGATTGCACTAGAGAGGGTACAGAGGAGATTTACGAGGATGTTGCCGGGACTGGAGAATTTTAGCTGTGAGGAAAGATTGGATAGGCTGGGGTTGTTTTTTTTGGAACAGAGGAGGCTGAGGGGAGACTTGATTGAGGTGTATAAAATTATGAGGGGCCCAGATAGAGTGGATAAGAAGGATCTGTTTCCCTTAACAGAGAGGTCAATGACCAGGGGGCATACATTTAAAGAAATTGGTAGAAGGATTAGAGGGGAATTGAAGATAACTTTTTTCACTCAGAGGGTGGTGGGGGTCTGGAACTCACTGACTGGAAGGGTGGTAGAGGCAGAAACCTTCACCGCATTTAAAAAGTTTTAGGATATGCACTTGAGGTGCCGTAACTTAAAGGCTACGGACCAAGAGCTGGAAGGAGGGATTAGGCTGGTTAGCTCTTTTTCAGCCGGCACAGACACGATGGGCCGAATGGCCTCTTTCTGTGCCGTAAATTTCTATGATTCTATGACTTCAGTCAGTTGCTTCTTCCTATTCTGCTCTGACACATGCAAAATGAACCATGCATTTTAACAGCATGTTCTCTGCCTCAGCCATTCCCTGTGGCAAAGCTTTTTAAATAAAGAGCCCTTTAAATAAAGAGATTTCTCCGATTCTCTCTCCGCTCTCTCTCAGTAACAATTTTAAATTGATGACTCCTCATCACCTACTCCCCATCTAGAGGAAATGGTCTTTCCGTCTTCAGTGTATCAAAACGTCTATTAAATCTCCTCTGCTTTCTCTACTCCAGTGTCTCAAGTCTCTGTTGATACTCAGACGTAATATTAGCTGCCCCCATCACTGCAGTTTTATTTCACATGGAGTTTAAACTATATTTTTAACACATGTTTTGTACCAATTCAGACTGTCAAAAGCACTACCCCACATTTATTTTTCATTACCTAAATCTAAGCTGCGAAGCAAACCCTTTATTCGCTCTCCGATCTATTGCAAACACAATACTCCAAAAGTAATACGTTTTTACAAGCATCACAAGGGAGATATAGCATGGTGCAGGAAACTATCCGGATTGGTTCAAGTTCAATTTAAAGGGGTAACTCGGGCAGATGTCACGGCATTAATTGTTGTGGGGAAAATCTCAAGGCCCATCAGAATTTGACAGGTGATTGCTGTATGCTGGAGTTTGTCAGAATTACAAAAGGAGCAGTTACAATATCTGCAGGCTTAGCATTTAATGCCGATCTGAGACACAATCCTCGGGTGCAACCATCTGTGAAACCTCAGAAGGTACGTTGGCATCCTGGGTGCTTTCTTTGCAGTTGCTAGCCAGGGCTGGCTTACATTATCCTTGTGGCAATTTTTACCTTGAACATGCGGGCAAGAGCTTAACCTTTTTTGCCCTCATCTGGCTACTTTTCTTCGATTACAAAAAATAAAAGACAATTTTAAAGCAAAAAATAAAAACGTTTTCAGTGACGGCAAAAGGGCTAAATCCAGATGAAAATGTTTAGGTTTCATGACAGAGTGTGCTGCAGGCATCACAAAATAATTGCTCACCAGATAGTTCCCTGTATTTGGTTTCCAGAAGGTATAATGAAGAGCGTTGTTTCCTTGGATCTGTAGCACTGCAGTAGTTAAAAAGTACATTGTGCGTTGCAACTGGCATTGATCTAAGGGTGTAGTTACATGAAAGGAGAGTTTATTAAAACATGTACAGTCCATTCGCTAAAAGCTGGAGATTATCAGACCTGTAGTTACAGGTAGTGTGTAAAGTTATGAAGTTTAATTACTCCAAACTCACTTACACAGAAATGATTCATAACTCACGCTAATTGCTGCTTTATTTGGTTTTGATTAACCTTTTTCCATGCAGCAGGAGTCTATCTGAACCAGGCCCAACTGGAATTCCAGATCTCACTGTGAGCCTTTGAGGAGAGATTGGGTCAGGAGAGATTGGGTCGACTAGGCCTGTATTCACTAGAGTTTAGGAGAATGAGAGGGGATCTCATTGAAATGTATAAATTTCTGACAGGGCTAGACAGACTGGATGCAGGGAGGATGTTTCCCCTGGCTGGGGGTGGGGGCGGTCTAGAACAAGGGGTCACAGTCTCAGGATACGGGGTAGGGCATTTAGAACTGAGATGAGGAGAAATGTCTTCACTCAGAGGGTGGTGAACCTGTGGAATTCTCTACCACAGAAGGCTGTGGAGGCCAAGTCACTGAATATATTTAAGAAGGAGATAGATAGATAGATAGGTAGATTTCTAGACACAAAAGGCATCAAGGAGTAGGGGGAGAGAGTGGGAATATGGTATTGAGATAGAGGATCAGCCATGATCATATTGAATGGTGGAGCAGGCTTGAAGGGCCGAATGGTGGTCTCCTGCTCCTATTAAATATATTCAAGAAGGAGTTAGATATATTTCTTAAGGCTAAAGGGTTCAAGGGATATGGGGAGAAAGCAGGGACAGGGTACTGAATTTGGATGATCAGCCATGATCTCATTAAATGGCAGAACAGGCTTGAGGGGCCGAATGGCCTACTCCTGCTCCTATCTTCTATGTTTCTATGTTCTTTGTTCTATGTTACTCACTGCATTCCCCACCTCTGAATGGGAAGGTGAAGGGTTCGAGCCCCATTCCAGACAGACCCAGTGAGTGGAGACAAAAATATGAATATATTAAATGCTGGGTTGAGATCCAACGAGGTACCTGCACCCGAATGGAGTGACCAGTGGCTCCGTGGTAGCATCCCTGCCTCCGAGTCAAAGGGGTTAGTTTTGGGCCCCACTCCAGACAGTCTCGGAGGTCGGAATGCCGGATCGCCGTCCAGCAAGGGCACGTGCATCGATGGGTGTGGGCGGCCCATCCCATTGTAAGGGTAGATGAGGTTCTTTAGCCTGAGTTGCAGCCTACTTTGGAGAAGGTGCTCTGGAGATAAAAACTGTGTGGAAGACAACGGGGAAGTACCTCAGCGACCCTTCCCTAGTAAGTGGCTCAAGAATCTCATGTGTGAAACTGGAGTTAGGACCTGCCCTAAGACAGAACATAATGGATAGACAGATCAACCTGTTGCTGTTGTTGCTATTAACAGTCCACATGATGTCACTTCTGGCAACATTAAGCGAGGACCATTATTTGAGAATAAGTTGGCCCTTTTTTCAACGTAACCATAATGTGGGTTAATAGACTAAGAAAATTGACCAAATCAGGTGGAGGGAGGTGTTTCAATTAGTTGAAGCTGCCAATCTCGGAGTAGCAATCCCCAATTTTGTCTGCTCTGTCCAGGAGCAGGAATTAAGCAGAGGCTAGGCATTGCCTTAAGCAGAGAGGAAAAATAAAATGCTTGTGTTGTGCCACGGCGGGCCGCTCACACGTGTCTTTCAGCTAAAGGAAGAGCAGCACACTGGCAGACTTACTAAGGGCCTGGAAGCCAATTTGTGGTTGATCATCTTGGTTGGGCTTATGGGCGGGGAGACCGAAAAGAGAGCGAGAATAAAGCAAACTTAAAAGCTGCAAAAAGGTCAAGAATACATTTCCATTTTAGTAATAAATTTGCAAATATTCATATAAAACCAGTAGCATTCCTAACTGGCTAAAATGTTGTGATTTTCACTATTAAAAATTACCTTATTTCGCTCCTTGCAGCTGTGACTCAGTTAGAAGGCAGGGATTTGTTTTTGTTGCAGCTGCTGTTTGATGTACCTCCATTGTGAGTCAATAGTAGGTGTGGCCTAAACAGACTGAGTTGGGCCTTGGCCAAAGTAGAGCGAGGCATTCCATCTGGTGGTCTGGCTAAGAACTGGAAGGGCAAAAAAAAATAATAACTCAACCTGCTCGACTGCAGGTGTGTTAAAGTCATCCGAATTCACAGCTTTCGAGTTGAGGTTTATCCATTCTTGGCAATGATGATGACAGCCTATGATTCATCGCCAACTAATACAGGTTCTGGGTTCTCCTATGACTGTAAAGTCTGATTTTCATGAGGAATGTCTTCCTACACGTCGGACGTCAGATTGGCCCATGGACTTATCCTTCATTTCCAATGTGCTAATGCAAAGAAATGTTGTATGAGCATTTTACATAGAAACATAGAAGATAGGAGCAGGAATAGGCCATTCGGCCCCTCGAGCCTACTCCGCCATTCAATGAGATCATGGCTGATCATCCAAACTCAGTACCCTGTCCCTGCTTTCTCCCCACATCCCTTGATCCCGTTAGCCTTTGCGGTAGTAGTTACTAATATCAGTGTACAACCCAGAAGATTGCGCCCTTTACTACAGGAATACTGTCCCTATTACTGCGCCTTTATCATTGAAGCAACAGGATCAGCTTTACTGAGGCAGTAACTCCTTCCCCTCCACTAAACGAGCCTCTGACATCCCAGTGAAAATAAATGGAGATTCCCGGCAGTTCAGGGTGGGAAATGGTTAACAGCTAAATCAGTGACAGAAGGGAACAGAAAAAAAGGAGTTTGTATTTGAAAGCTGAGATCTGCCTTTATAATGAAACAGAAATTTAATCCTTAATCAGTCAAATACAAAACAATGAAAGGCAAGCTCAGATTTTTCACACATGGGAATCACTTACTTTCATGTATTATGGGCATTAATCAGATGACAGCTCTATTGTATTTGTGCTTTTTAGGGGATTAAAATGGATGCATTGGGTCAGTGGGTATTATCCTTCTTGTGACTAATAATATACCATTCACCAGTCACTCAGAATACTTTAGCTGTATCAATGCTAGAATGGGATTTCCCTGGAGTCCCTTTATGCTGCTGTTACACTGCACTTACTGGTGCAGTAATGGCAACATTTAGGCAGCAATATGAATGGGAACCTGAGGTTATATCGCCAGCTGTGGGACACGAGACTGGCCCATCCTGTGCGACACAGGAAATTCAAGAATAGGGACAAGGAAGTACAGGAGGAAAAAAAAAAATCCTTCATTACAGGAAAAATCTGACCAAGATCGAGGACACGGACTGATGTAAAAAGACTACTAAGCACTTGGTTTGAGTATAAAACAAGGCTTTAATCAACTGTTTCACAACCATGAGATTCTAGTTACATCACTAGTTCCTGGTTACAAAAACGTCCTGGGCAAGCTGGGCCCACACCCGAGTATTTATACTCCTTGGACGGCGCCACCAGCTGGCCGCACAGTGTTATTTCATGAGTCATTTCTCCATGAATAAGATTCATGACACCGACGTGTTTTTTTTCACGGAAAAGTGGATGGAGTGAAAGAATATGACCCCCCCCCCCCCCCCACACACACACACAAAAACACTGGTAACACAGCCACGGTAATTTCGGTAATCCCATGTAATAAAAATGGAATTTGACCTATTCGGTCACCATAAAACAATGGGCTTAATTCTAAATGGATGGAGCTGCAGAATGTGATTTCCCCAAAGTAAAAATGGAATTCAATATATCCAGTCACCATGAAACAGGAGACCTGACCTGCTGCAGGAACAGTAGCTCCTACCTCTCAATGGGCAACGGGCCAAGGGTGGAATTCGGGTCCGTGCTTCAGGCGAGAGCATGGTTTTGCACAGTTTCCCAGCTGATTTTTTGGGCTGGGAATTTTGCATAATGCTGTTTTTTCCAAGTGGGATTTTTGGAAAGTCCCCATTAAAACAGAATAATTGAGAGCTATGAACTTGCACCCTGAATAATGTCTTGATTCTCCCAAAAATGAAAAAAAAAACCAGGGCTATGGCTGGAAAAATAAACCCGCCATAATCAGAGAGGCAGTCAGAAATGACATAAACTGATAAACACGCAGAAAGTCAAAGACAACCCCACTCCTCCACATACATTTAAGTGACAGCTTTTAATGTTAAAACAATCTGATTTTATTCTCTTTTCCATTTAGAGCTATTGATGGTAAGCAGCAGTTAATGCTGGTGTGGTGACCACAATCGTATAACCTACAATATCATCCCCAATATCAAAAGTAATTGATCTGTATACCACCACATTCATTAACTGGAAGTAAACCCATGGTGAACCATTCCCATCACACATCTTAGTTCCTGTAACTGGCCATGCAGATGGAGTATTTCTTTGTCCTCTACATTAACTGTGAACATTTGAGCACACAAACAATAGTGAGGAGCTCAAGTAAGGCAGTAATCTTGGATCTTGAGGGGGGTCAAAGGTGGTGAATCCAGCAAAAAAAGGCATCAATAAGCTGTTGAATACTAACATGGACTACAGATTGGTTGATATTACTGAACTTCCCTGTGGCAGCCTGGAAGGGACTGGAGGCACAAATTCGAAGTAGTAGTGACCTTGATTGCAACAGGCCATACTTGATCTGGCAGTGGCTGCAGGTCTCACCCCTCTTCTTAGGCAGTCACTCGGAACCGAGGATGACTTGCTTCCACATTAAAAATGAGTTCTCAGGTGACTGATGAGTCCAATGCGGGACCTACAGTCTCTGTCACAGGTGGGGCAGACGGTGGTTGAAGGGGCGGGTGGGTGGGGTGATTGGGTTGATGTGCGCTCCTTGCGCTGCTTGCGCTTGGCTTCCGCTTGCTCCCAGCGAAGAGACTCGAGGTGTTCGGCCACCTTCCCGGATGCTTCTCCTCCACTTTGTGCGGTCTTGGGCCAGGGATTCCCAGGTGTCGGTGGGGATGTTGCACTTTTTCAAGGAGGCTTTGAGGGTGTCCTTGAAGCGTTTCCTCTGCCCACCTGGGGCTCTCTTGCCGTGCCGGAGCTCCAAGTAGAGCGCTTGTTTTGGGAGTCTCGTATTGGGCATGCGGACAATGTGACCCGTCCATCGGAGCTGATCGAGCGTGGTCAAAGCTTCGATCCGGGGATGTTGGCCTGAGCGAGAACGCTGACGTTGGTGCGCCTATCCTGCCAATGGATTTGCAGGATCTTGCGGAGGCAGCATTGGTGGTACCTCTCCAGTGCTTTGAGGTGCCTGCTGCCTCCTGAGGTCTCACCGCAGGATATGACACAAGCCTGCTACTGCCTCACTGGAGAAGCAAAGCCTCCTTATACATTGTTCCTTGGAGAACTGCAAGCATGTTCTACTGGGCCTATATACTCAGCTGGGAGTGTAAGTAAGGGTTTCTGCAAGCATCCCTCCTATTTGCTGGCCCTCCAGCTACAGCAGTTTCCTTTCTTCTCCTTCATCCCAGCGTGGGATTCCAAGAGGTGTCCCCCACACGCGGAAAAATACGTGGCTATGCAAGCTTCTAAAATCTGATAACTTGTGAGCCAAAGCCCGCTTCACAAGTCAGAGCCTATAATATCAAGGAACAAGTTTGCAGGACTATAAGGATAAAAGTTATCCAAAAGCTACATAAAGCAATACCTGGGGATAGCTGCTGGTCCCTTTAAATGCCATTAGAAACACATGCCATGGTTTGTTGGTAGGATCAGGAAATGGTGTTATTCTGGCAGAAAGGTTGAGAAACTGCATTGGCATCTTAATGATATGCCATAACTACGATTTACATATATCCCCGTAGGTCTCCTGCCGGTTTCAGACAGGTGAGCTCAGTGCCAGAGCCCCGTCCTCCCCTGGTAAATTGGATGGATAAGGAAACTGTCACTAAGTGGGCGAGAGCAAATCCCACTCCATTTTCTGACCAATACTTCCTCCCCTTACAATCACTTTTAGGGTCGGGAAGAGATCAAAATCAGCCCTAAGGTGCAGAGTGTGAAACTGTACAGGCAAATTCTTTACATATTTCAAAATGAACTTGAGCAGCAGGGTTGATTACTCCAGCCCTGGCTTTAGTAAACGTGTCTGCGGGACTCCTGACACTTTTGAACAGAAGTCCCAGAAAAATGCCCCAGTGCTGAATGATAATCAGCCTTATTATATTGGGGAAACTTTTTCTAGTGAAAATGTGCATTCTTGCAAATGCTTATTTATTTATGACCTGCATATGGAACGGACAGGTGTAGGGTTGGCTGTTGCTTAGGTAAGGCATTAATCTGGCTCCTTACTTCTAACCATGGCTGTGTGGTAACACTCTTGCCTGAGTCAGAAAGTTACAGGTTCAAAACCCACTCTAGAGACTTGAGCACATAATCTAGGCTGACACTTCAGTGCAGTACTGAGGGATTGCTGCACTGTCGGAGGTGCCGTCTTTCAAATGAGACGTTAAACCAAGGACCTTTCTGCCCTCGCAGGTGGGTGTAAAAAATCCCACGGCACTATTTGAAGAAGAGCAGGGGGAGTTCTCCTGGTGTCCTGGCCAACATTTATCCCTCAACCAACATCACTGAAACAGATTATCTGGTCATTATCTCGTTGCGGTTTGGGGGACTTTGCTGTGCGCAAATTGGCTGTCGCGTTTCCTACATTTACAATAGTGACTACAATTCAAAAAGTACTTCATTGACTGTAAACCACTTTGGGACGTGCTACGGTCATGAAAGGTGCTGTATAAATGCAAGTTTTTTTTAAACTTTCTTTAATTCTAAAGTGTTCAAGGTCTTATCGACCAACCCAGTACACATATCATCATTACATGTCCCACTTCAACCATTTTTGATCCTGAAACATATTCCAGCTTTCTCTGCTACACAAATTCCATGTGAATATTAAGAACAAAATATAATCTATTTGCAGGGCATCAAACCCAATTTAGTGAAATGGGAGAAAGTAAATCTTCCTAATGTAACAGCGTGACAAATGGCCTGTCCGTCTGTTAGACATTTATTACCATTGATGTCTGCGATCTTCTGTAACTGTATTATCCTAACTAAATAAACAGAGCTAGCGATAAGGGCGGCCCATTGACACTCGGAATGAAAAGGGCAAAATCATGGGCTTAGCTCGTGTGTTCAGCACTGTAAAATATGTAATAATCAAACATGCATTTAGATTTTCCTTCGGTCTCTCTCATTTTGATATAACAACTGTGGCCCTCAAAGTTTACTAATAAAGTCTATTGATTAATTTACAGTGTAATGAGCACATTGTATACTTTACAGTCATTGGGCCAAACAGCTACTGAATGTGTATTATTTTAACCAGTAACAATGAAGCTGCTAACGTCAGGTTAGATCAGATGCCCATGTGACCCTAAACAGCTCACTCATACTCAATGTCATCTATCTATCACTCATATTCTGCTCACTATCATGCAGTGTTCCCTGTTACTCATATCCCACTATCACAATGTCCTCCATTATATCTCTGAACGAACTATCTCTTTCATCATGGTGACCTAGAGCAGTACATCGGACTCTGGCTCCAAAACCACAAGACAATAATGACAGAAGATCAAGATATTGAAGACAGCCATGATGAAGATTACAATGCACTGAGAGTTAGGTTTCATACTATGCTCTTATTATATTTAAGAACCAAAGCCTAGAAATTACTGTTGGTGATATTAGTACATGAACATTGATATAACATTCCTTTTCCCTAATCTTAATGGAGGTGTTAACCCATCTACAAATGTGATAAGTGTTTGTCTGTGAATTATCACTAATGGTAATTTCTAGGCTCAAAATTAGTGTAAAGCGAGACACTGAAACAAATATGTTAATTCACTAATAGATTACCACAATGTACATGATTCACTATCCAAGCAATGTACATGATTCACTATCCAAACTTAGCTTAGTGGAATATATCCTCTCATACGAAGTAGTACAGGAAACTCTTTTTTATCCGGCACCGACGGGACCAGCGTGGTGCCGGTTTATCAAAAAGTCCGGATTACAGAGAGGTATAGTAAAAGGTACGAGAGCCCCGTACACAGCAACATATCCAGGCGTCCCTGTTGCATAGCAACAGGTGCAGGAACCCCGGTTACACAGCCACAGATCCAGGAACGGCCACTAATATGAAGTAAGACTTACCTGAACCTACTCCTGAATTTTGCCGGTTAACAGAGATTTCCGGTTATTTAGGTGCCGGTAAATCGAGAGTTTCCTGTATATACATCAGAAAAAACATACATAGATTAAATATCTATATAAAAACACACCAATTGATCCGCATATCCCCAGTCCACTGTGGAAAGCAAATCCTGCACAGAATATAAAATATGCCCACTTCTGGAACTGCCGCTATTCCATTAGTTCTATCGGTTGATACAATTTGAAGAAAAGCTGTCAATTTTGGAAGGTGTGCTCTGTCAGGAGTAAGCAGAAATCACTGGGCCTTTTGCGGGAGTCTGAGTAATCCGCTCTGGAGAGGCGCATCAGTGATTTTAATATGTTATTGAGGCTGCGTTCCTCAGATTTTGGCAGCGGGCCAAGTTTCCCAGCACTCGGGAAACCCGGCAGCTAAAAGGGAGGCGCGAGCTGCCAGATCCGGCAGGTTAAGTGCCTTCCCACCACTGCTTGTGGACCAGGAGCAGCAGGAGTGCTTCCCCCAGCCCCTCAAGCAAAACTGCCGTGATCTCTTCCCCGTCCCCGCGATCTCTTCTGCGATCTCTCCCACCTGCGATCGCTCCCTCCCCCGCAATCTCTCATTCCCTCACCAGCCCCGCGATCTCTCTCCCGTCCCCCCAGATCTGATCATTGTCTCCCTCCCTCCTCGCCGCCTTGCTCCCACGACCGCCCCCCCCTCGCCACAACCACCCCATCTTCTCGATTGTTGGGGACCGTCCCCAGCAGCCCCCGGATGCTGCCTTGTACCCCGGGAATGGAGGAAAAAAATTCTAATGATGTCCCGCTGTTCCCTCCTGGGTTTCCCGGCCTGCTGACATGTACCCCTGTTCCCTCCCCGCCTCCCCATAATTATCGGGGCCCCTGTATCAGAACAGACCCAGAATACTAACCTAACTTTTCTCATTTTAGATGCTGATGGACATTTCCTGTTTATCTTTTTATCAAACAGCTCTCTGTTAAATCCGGGTCAACTGAGGCCATGAAAGTAGATTACCAACGATAGTGTGGAGTACGTAAATAGAACGACAGAGAGAGAGAGAGAGAGAGAGAGGAAAGAAAGAGAAAAAAAAGCAAAAGAAGTAGACAGCAGAGAGAAATAGAGATGGACAGAAAAATAAATAAATAGTTGAAAAAATAAAGAACAGCAAGAAAAAATAAAGAACAGCAAGAAAACAAATAGCAGGTACTATACTTATGGTCTATGTTCTAATCTTTAAATTATTATTTTTCCTGGCTGTTCACACAACTGAAAACATATCTAGAAGTACCTTGGTTGGTTTTTTTGATGTGTTACACTCCTATCGATACAGGGAGAACAAAGAACATGCAAGGAAAGTACAGGATATAATGGCTAACATACAGGAAAACTTATCCTGATATTGAAGCTGCAAGGTATGAATCTCCTTTAAATCAATGGGGATGTAGTAAGAGAAGATAAGGTGCTTCTCCAGAGGGAGCTGGAAGTTATGAGGCAATTAATCCTGAGATGCTCATGCGCCACAGCTGGTAATGATTACTATTGGCAAGAAAGTTGGGAGTGGAGCACCAGGCTGGGAGGGTCATGTGTTGCAGGAGATGTAAAGCTGGAAAAGAACAGTTCAAAAATAGGTGTAGTCCTACTGCTGTCCCTTATCGCTCTGTGGGCATGTTGGCCCCCTTATTCTCAGGATAAGGGGTCGGCCATTTAGGACTGAGATGAGAAATGTCTTCACTCAGTGGGTGGTGAATCTTTGGAATTCTCTACCACAGAGAGCTGCGGAGGCTCAGTGGTTGAGTATATTCAAGACAGGGATCAATAGATTTTTGGATATTAAGGGAATCAAGGGATATGGGGATAGTGCAGGAAGGCGGAGTTGAGGTAGAAGATCAGCCATGATCTTATTGAATGGCGGAGCAGGCTCGAGGGGCCGAATGGCCGACTCCTGCTCTTATTTCTTATGTTCTTATATTCTTTACTTTCAAACGTTGTTACCGTCAAATCATATTTATTATAAAGTATAATACCAGCCTTGACTGGTCTGTTGCTATCCTTACTAAAATAAATCATGTTGTTTTATCAGAATTAGGCCCTGCCATCAAAACTGATTGGAGGTCATTTAGACTTTGGGCGATAGTGTACGATGGGCAATATTGAATCAGCCGCCTCCTCATTTTCATTTCTATTAACTTCGGGAGAGCTGTATAATGGGCGGCTGACCTGATATCACCTGTTTTGTACTATCACCCAAAGTCAAAATGGCCCCCAGTCTCTCTCCAACAAAGGTTTCCACCTGGGTGCAGTTGTGCTTGTTGTCATCTGTTTTACTTCTTCAACCTAAAGCCAGGCATCGTTAGCACCTTACTCCTTTCGACCTATCAAAATGCAACCGCTATCTGTAAAAAATGCCGTTCTGTACTCTTTTAGTGACGGGTGCTTAGAGCTGTTCGCTTACAGAAGAGATTGTACAAGGAACACAAACAAAGCACAAATTAAAAGGTTCTTTATCTGACAGGGAAGAGAGGGATAGGGAGTTGTCATTAATGCAGGAGTGAGCTGGAGATGGTGCGAAAGCATTCTGCACCTAAACATCAGGGACGGCTGCATGGCCTGAATGGCCTTTCCCTGCTCCAATCTTTTTCTGTTATTATGCAGCAGAATTGTAGAAGTTTATAGAATCCGAAGTTTACAGAATCTTTCAATAAAGGAAGCGTAATCTTCTTGTGTTTCCTTGTGCTGAACGGTTGCCGCAATCCTCACAGGGTTAAACAGATGGAAGATTCTGACTCTTAAATTGTTCAATATGCTACAATGCTAGTCAAAGGGTTTTTTTGTGAGAAAATTCTGTGTTAGCCCATAAAATGACCTATAACTAAACAATCTCCTATTCTTTGATGCTAAAATGCATGTCAGTGATTCAGACGCTATAAAGCATGTCAACGATACCTCGCTTAGACTTCAGTAATTAGTATTCACAGCATATGTCTTGTCTCTCATTTGCGTTGACGATTTGTTTCCTGCTTGACCAACATGGCCCAAGATTCCCTCAGTAGTCAACACAAGGCCACTAATGAGATCATTAGGTTTAAGAAGATCACAGTCTTCCACAATGGCATGTAACAGAGGCCTAAGCCTGGAGCTACATGCAAAAAACTAATGAGCACATAATTAGAAGGTACCGAGACTTTAGGGTTGCAACAGGACAGCAAAGCAGTTAAGTTGTGGCGTTAGTTGAGCTCACAAAGAAACGATTCATGCGTTGTGGCTTAAGGGGGAAGCTGCCCTGTAAACCCTGCCAACTTGACTTCGAGACCCAAATAAATCAACCAGCATGTGCAGCATCATGATGTCAACTGTTAGGAGAGGTCACAGATGCCTCTTCTATCAACCGGAAAAGAAATTCAAAAGATGCCACGTTTGCCCTGAAGCCTTTGCGATGCTCATTCGCTCGCCTCGCTTGTGTGTACTTGACAACTCTTTGGATCAACTCGCAGTTTTGGCGATGTGTGTCCCAATTGTGAAGAAAGAAACAGAGTTGACGTTTCAGGTCGATGACCTTTCTGACGAAAGGTCATCGACCTGAAACGTTAACTCTGTTTCTCTCGTCACGGATGCTGCCTGACCTGCTGAGTATCTCCAGCATTTTCTGTTTTTATTTCAGCATTTGCAGTATTTTCTTTTTGTATCCCAATTGTCTTTGGTGCTCAAATCTATTACTTATATGTTTCTTCCAAAAAAAAATAAGCTGCAAAGCTGCCCACAATAAAAAAGCAACGTCCTGCTGGCCGTACAGCATTGTTGGGACATCTCTCCCATATTTGCACTCATGTCCCAGTGCCCACCCCACAGATTTGGATTTGACAGATGGTAGGCAGTATGCTAATGTTCTCAATGACTACAAGGATATAAGAAAATAGATGGAGAGTAGTTTGAGATATGACCATTGACCCTGAGCCAGTCCATCGTCATGCCAGTGACTGCCATGAATGCGTCTTTTGTAGCACTTAGTGTGACGTCAACAAGGTACCTTATTGTGCAAACAGAACTGGCCTTATTGGATTTGTCTTCCCTTCTTCAAAGGTGCTGGCTCTTGTGGTATAGTCCTATGGTGCACTGGCAGCCTCTTCAGGACCTCATTCGCCAGGCGTGGCTCAGTCTTAGCACCCTCGCTTCTCTAGTCAGAAGGTTGTGGGTTCAAGTCCCACTCCAGAGACTTGAGCACAAAAATCTAGCCTGACAAACCAGTACAGTGCTGAGGGAGTGCCGCACTATTGAAGGTTCTGTTGTGTATGTACCTTTAAGAGAAGAACTGATTCTATACTGCAGTACCGGCAGTGACCACCCCTGAATATAAAGCCATAGCAGGCTTCTGTACTTCAGTCTTGAATTACTCTCTGTTCAGTAAATACCTGTTTTATTGTTCTCCTGCAATTGATCCTCGGACACTACACTGGCGACGGGCAGGTTTGAACTCACCTGCAGTACTGCATCACCTCACGGGGATCTTTTCCCTGAAGAGAAGCTTCTTGGAGGTCGAAGTCAGAATGGCGGGCGTCGACTGCGGGCAACCGCCCAGGGATCCATCGGAGAGTTGCAGGGGAGGCTGTGGATAGCTGGGCCTGGCTCCCCAGTCGAGGTGCTCCAGCAAGTCGTGCTGGTAGCAGGTAGTGCGCTGACCCTTCCGGACTGCGGCGGGCTCGGGCTCGATCGAGCGGCTCTGCAAAGGGGCTGTGCAGCGTCGTCGGGAGGAAGAGAGAGAGAGAGGGTGGAGCGCACAGGGCACGGTCGGTGCTCAAGAACAGGGCAGCGTGGAGAGGATAGAACGCGGGGAAGGAAAAGTGAGACGCGCCGAAGCCGCGGGTCGCCGCCATTACCCTGTAGAATGCTAGGAGCAGCGTGGCAGCAAGGGGAAGAAGGAAAAGCGTGGGAGGCGCCATTTTATTCCATTGGGGAAGAAGGAAAAGCGCAGGAGGCGCCATTTTATTACATTGGGGAAGAAGAAAAAGTGCGGGAGGCGCCATTTTAAATCACCCAAGATGCCGAAGAGTGGCCGTATCACTGCTTTCGACAACGAGGTAGAAGACTGGACCACGTATGTGGAAAGAATTGAAGTGTACTGCAATGCCAATGAGGTGGCCAATGGAAAGAAGGCATCGGTATTATTAAATTTGATGGGCACGAGAACGTACGGCCTATTGCGGAATTTAATTACCCCAGCTAAACCAATAGAGAAAAGTTTTGAAGAGATTGTTAATATCTTACAGGAACACTTAAACCCTACACCGCTGCTGATAGCAGAAAGATTCAAGTTCCATAAAAGAAACCAGCACAAAGATGAGAACAATGCTGACTATCTTATGGAACTACACAAGTTATCGAAGCACTGCCAGTTCGGAGCAGGACTAGCAGACACCTTACGGGATAAGTTTGTCTGCGGGCTCCAGAGTGAAGGAACCCAGAAACGACTACTTTTGGAAAAGGACCTGACGCCAGAACAGGCTTTCAGCGTGGCAGTATCCTACGAAGCAGCAGCACGGGGAGCTGTGGAAATACAACAGAAACCACAAGAATACAGCGCTAACGAAATGGCGTATGGAGCAGAAAAGTGCTATCGCTGCGGCAGAACAACCCATGATCAGAAGGACTGCTGGTTTAAGGACAAAGTATGCAGGCAATGCGGGAAAATGGGACATATAGCAAGAGTCTGCAGGTCGGGAAAGAAAACCAACACTACAAGAACTACTAAGGAAAAGTACAAGAAAGTAAAAAAAATGACAGACAGTAGTTCGGAAGATCAGGAGAGTGATAATGACTCCGGGAGCAGGAGACTAAGTTGTCTAAAGTTACACAATGTGATCGCAAAGGAGGATCACTGAACCATTTGGGTCACCCTCATGATAGCAGGGTCCCAAGTAAAGATGGAATTGGATACAGGATCAGCCCTAACTGTCATGAATCGACGAGACTATGAGCGGCTTTTCTCACACATACCCTTGAAGGACACGTCCATTGTATTGAAGACATACACGGGGCAAAAAGTCTACCCCAGAGGAAAAATAAGGGTGCCAGTTGAATACAACAGCAAGGAAACACAGAAACTGTATCTATATATACTACCGGATGGAGGACCACCACTATTGGGACGTGAATGGATCCGAAAAATACAATTGGATTGGCATTCCATTCAGGCGCTAACTGTGACTGATAAAAAGGATGATGACGTCACACCTGGACGACTGTCAAAAATTCTAACTGACGCGAAAGAGGTGTTCCAACAAGGACTTGGGACTCTCAAAGGAGTAACGACAATGATAAAAATCGAAGATAACACAAACCAAACATTTTTTAAGGCCAGACCGGTACCTTACGCGATCCACCCAGCCATTGAAGCAGAGCTGGAGAGTCTGGAGCGTTCGGGTGTGCTGTCCAAGGTGGACTGGAGCGAGTGGGCCACACCCATCGTTCCTGTAATGAAGAAATCATTGAGCAGCACGCCTGGGGAACCGAAGAAGGTTTGCATCTGTGGGGACTTCAAGGTAACTGTGAACCCAGTCCTGTACACAGTACAATATCCACTTCCACGGATAGAAGATATTTTTGCCTCACTATCTGGAGGGAAACGCTTTACAAAGATTGATCTGGCCCAAGCGTATCTACAAATGGAGGTGGAAGAAGCATCTAGGAAATACCTCACGATAAACACTCACAAAGGCCTTTACCAGTACAATCGACTGGTATTCGGGGTAGCATCAGCCCCGGCTATTTGGCAGAGGGCGATGGAACAAGTCCTGCAAGAGATCCCGGGGACCCAGTGTTATTTGGACGACATCCTGGTTACGGGCGAAAATGACAGTGAACACCTTGCCAACCTGGAGCAGGTGCTCACGAGATTACAGGAATATGGGCTACGAGCCAACCGCCCCAAATGCGAGTTCTTCAGGAGACAAATCTCGTATTGTGGCCACATGATTGATGAGGAAGGGTTGCATAAGTCGCCGGACAAGATTGAGGCTGTAGTCAAGGCTCCAGCACCGGAAAATGTGTCGCAACTGAGGTCGTTCCTCGGGTTGGTGAACTACTACCATAAGTTCTTGCCGAATTTATCTACAATTCTGCACCCACTGAATGCCCTACTGCAAACTGGAGTAACATGGAAATGGAGTGATGAGTGTAAGCGTGCCTTTCAGAAATGTAAATGCCTAATCACTTCAAAAGAAGTACTGGCCCACTACAATCCAACACTACCGATTCGGTTAGCATGTGATGCGTCTCCCTACGGCATCGGAGCGGTGCTGTCACACAAATTCCTTGACGGTTCAGAGAGACCAATAGCCTTTGCGTCGCACTCGTTAACCTCAGCCGAGCTTATCTACGCCCAGATTGACAGGGAGGCCCTCAGCCTGGTGTGGGGGGTGAAGAAGTTCAATCACTATCTGCACGGGCAGAAATTCACCCTACTGACTGATCATCAGCCCCTGGTCTCCATTTTTAACCCAAAGAAGGGCGTTCCGGTGATGACGGCGCAACGGCTGCAAAGATGGTCACTTTTTCTAGGGGCACATCAGTACGACATAGAGTACAAGGGTACGAAACAACATGGAAACGCTGATGGGCTGTCACGCCTACCATTGCCTACTGTAGAGGAAGCACCTGCAGTGGACCCTGTTGAGATATTCCATGCGACCATAGTCAAATGTCTACCTGTTACAAACTCAAGTATAGAGAAGGAAACCCGAAATGATCCGACACTCTCTCGGGTCTATGATTTGACGGTGAAGGGATGGCCAGCACATGGCGACTCACTGTTGCCAGCATTCTCGCCAAGGAGAGAACAGCTGTCAGTGTGCCGGGGGACCTTGATGTGTGGATCCCGAGTGGTAATTCCACCCAAGTTGAGAGATAGAGTGCTCAATGAGCTTCGTGAGGGTCATCTGGGAGGGGTAAAAATGAAGAGCCTAGCCAGGGCGTTTGTGTGGTGGCCGGGAATCGATAAAGAAATCGAGGATATGGCCAAGAGATGCACAGGATGCCAGAAGGTCCAAAACGCTCCACCACAGGCCCCGCTACATCCATGGGAGTGGCCCTCATCTCCATGGCAACGGGTACACATTGATTTTGCTGGTCCATTTATGGACTCAATGTTCCTAATCGCTGTGGACGCCCATTCAAAATGGCCAGAGGTCATCAAAATGTCCTCCACCACCACGGAGAAAACTATTGCAGTCCTACGGACCATCTTCGCCAGGAATAGCTTGCCAGAACAGATTTGCTCCGACAATGGGCCACAGTTTGTGTCAGAGGATTTCCGGAGGTTTTTGAGGAATAATGGGGTGAAACATTACACATCTGCCCCATATCATCCAGCCACAAATGGATTGGCTGAGAGGTTTGTTCAGACCTTTAAAAAGGCAATAAAGGCAATGCATAATGACGACATACCACTACAACACAAGGTGGATAATTTCTTGTTTGCTTACCGGAATGCGACACATGCAGTCACCAACCAAACTCCAGCCATAATGTTCTTCAACCGAAGGCTAAGATGTCGCCTGGATTTGCTCAAACCAAACATAAGACGAGATGTTGAGGATAAGCAATTCCAGCACATAAATGAGAAGCCAACCAGGAGCTTCAAGATAGGGCAACCAGTCTTGGCCCGCGACTACCGAACAGAAAAATGGCAGCCAGGAACGATATGCACACAGCAGGGACCACTAATGTACACAGTGGACGTTGGAGAGAGCATCGTGAGATGCCATGCTGACCAGATTCTAGAATCACAGGAACAAGCCAAACCCATACCACGAGCAGGTGCACCTGGTAATCAACCCGAAGTACAGATTGCGTCTACCTCAGAAGCAGTGGTATTGGAAGCTGACGAACCAACCAATGACAATGAGCCAGAATCAACTCCGCCGCAAGAACAGGATACTCGAGAAAGGCGTTATCCAGTCAGGATCAGGAAGCCTCCTCAAAGACTGAACTTATAAATGATTATTTCAGTTGATGTATATAGTACAGAGAAAATTGTGATTGTAATTAGTTATTATTTAGTTGTTAAATGAATGTTATGTACTGTTTATCTAAAAGGGGAGGAATTGTTGTGTATGTACCTTTAAGAGAAGAACTGATTCTATACTGCAGTACCGGCAGTGACCACCCCTGTATATAAAGCCATAGCAGGCTTCTGTACTTCAGTCTTGAATTACTCTCTGTTCAGTAAATACCTGTTTTATTGTTCTCCTGCAATCTGAGTATTATTGATCCTCGGACACTACAGGTTCCAATCTCCAACCCAAGGGGATCTGATCCCGGTAGGGGGGGTCTAATCCCAGATTCTGGGGTAGGTGGGGTCTGATCCCCAGGGGGTCTGATCCCCGACTGTGGGGGCGGGGGGGCGGGTGGTTCGATCTCATGGGGGCCGATCCCTGGGGGAGATGACCCTATGGGGGAGGGGGTTTCCATCCCCGATCCCGGGGCGTGGTGCTTGTATGGGGGGAGTTGGCTGATGGTGGGGGAGCTTAGGGAGCCAGGGGGAAGCAATCCTGCTCTTCCCAGCCCACAAGGATTGCTCCCCGAAGCTGTCCTCGCCTCGCCTCGCTGCAGCTGTCGGGAATCCCGAGGCCTGGGATTCCTGGGCGGCCACAGTTAAACCTGCACAGCAGGTTAAATCAGAGGTTTCCAGCCTCATTATAATATTTAAAGTGCCAAGCTGCCTCCTGGGAGCGGGTTGGCTGCCCGTCCCTCATCCTGCCACCGTTAAACCCGGAAGTGGGCGTGTTGGAGACAGGCTGGGGTCGGGATTCACATTTTTTATACTTTAACCTCCCGCCCAACCCCAACCCACCTGTTTTTGGGGGTTAAAATTCCCCCCTATGAGTTGAACTTGGTCTATATAGCTCAATTCCATGCTGGAGGATGCATTTCGCCACTAAGCCAAGAGAAGAGTGCTGTAATACTGTAACACATTTAGATTACAGGACCAGGCTGTAACGCTGCACTAAATGTATACTGTAAGCCTTCTCTCTGTGGTAGCACTCTTGCCCCTGAGTAAGAAGCACCAGTCCAGGACTTGAGCTAAACTACTTAATGTAGGTTAACTCTTCAGTGCAGCACTGAAGGAGTGTTGCGTTGCTGGATGTGCCGCTTTTTGGAGGAGACCTTAAACCGAGGACTTTTTCTGCCCTCTCAGGTGGGTGTAAAAGATCCCATGACACTATTCGAAGAAGAGCAAGGGAGTTCTCCCAGCGTCCTGGCCAACATTTAACGCCCCACCAAAAACAAATGATCTGGTCATTTACCTCATTTGTGGGACCTTGCTGTGTACAAATTGGCTGCTGTATTTGCCTACAAAGACAACAGTGACCACCCTTCATTATTTGGCCGTAAAGTGCTTTGGGATGCGCTGAAGTCATGAAAGGTGCTATTATAAATGCAAGTTGTTTCTTCTGTCTTTACAGAAAGAGTAAGAAGCTGTGTAAAAACTGAATTGTTCCACTATTAGGAGGAAGAAAAAGATGGAAAATGTTGTGTGTTTCTCTCTCTTCAACCAGCAACTCTTCAAGTGGTTCTCGTGGGACCTGCCTGGGCATTGGTTGGAGCCAGACTGGCTTGTTCATTCCAAATTACATTTACGGTGATGAGCAGGGGTGATTTATCCAAAGTATTCCACAAGTAAAGGGTTACATAGAAACATAGAAACATAGAAGATAGGAGCAGGAGTAGGCCATTCGGCCCCTCGAGCCTGATCCGCCATTTAATGAGATCATGGTTGATCATCCAAATTCAGTACCCTGTCCCTGCTTTCTCCCCATATCCCTTGATCACTTCAGCCTTAAGAAATATATCCAACTCCTTCTTGAATATATTTAATGAATTGGCCTCAACTGCCTTGTGTGGTAGAGAATTCCACAGGTTCCCCACTCTCTGGGTGAAGAAATTCCTCCTCATCTCAGTCCTAAATGGCTTACCCCTTATCCTTAGACTGTGACCCCTGGTTCTGGACACCCCCGCCATCGGGAACATCCTTCCTGCATCTAGTCTGTCTAGTCCTGTTAGAATTTTATAAGTTTCAATGAGATCCCCTCTCATTCTTCTAAACTCTAGCGAATATAATCCTAATCGACCCAATCTCTCTTCATACGTCATTCCTGCCATCCCAGGTAGCTGTCTGGTGAATCTTCGCTGCACTCCCTCCATGGCAAGAACATCCTTACATTTTCTTTGTACGTAACAATTAACAACTCATTATTTGTGTTGTGCTGTATTATGGCATTAACTTTGAATTAAGAAAAAAACTGAAATAGATCAACAATCCGATCCGTTAATAAAATTCAGGTGGATTACGATATCTGATCTAGTTACAGAAATGTCAATTCCCAAATGCTAGATTTTACACAACGTTACTGAATGCAATAAACATACTATAAACAGTGTACAAGCTGGCTGGAACCATTTTTCAGCACTAGCTATCAGTAGCCAAAATCAGTGTGTGCAATGAGCCAAGCTGATTGAAGTGATGAACCCTGGATTTCTTTCAATCGTGTGGTTAAGAAAATAACCTTGGTTGCATGTAATGAGTACTGCATTCTTAGTATTTCATTTGGGATCTGTTTCTAGACATCTTGCTATCTTATTGTGGTATTATGTGCCAATACTAGCTGAAGTGCCCGGCGGTGCCGAGGCTTTTTCGAGGGAATGTTGTTGTTGGAAGAGAGAGAGAGAGCGACTGGGGGGAAGAGCGAGCGACTGGGGGGAAGAGAGAGAGCGACTGGGGGGAAGAGAGAGAGCGACTGGGGGGAAGAGAGAGCGACTGGGGGGAAGAGAGGGAGGGGAGGGGGGAGGGAAGAGGGGGAGGGGAGGGGGGAGGGAAGAGGGGGAGGGGAGGGGGAGGGGGGAGGGGGAGGGCGGGGGAGGGCGGGGGGGAGGGGAGGGGGGAGGAAGGGAGGGAGGGGAAGGGCGGGAGGGAGGGGGGAGGGGGAGGGCGGGGGAAGGGGGAGGGGGAGAGCGGGGAAGGGAGGGCGGGGGGGAGGAAGGGAGGGGGAAGGGAGGGCAGGGGGGAAGGGAGGGGGGGAGGGCGGGGGGGAAGGGGGGGAAGGGAGGGCGGGGGGCGCCCCCCCCCGAGGGTCGCGGACCACCCCCCCCAGGTGAAGACCGCCGATTGCGCGTGCAGCAGGAGCTGAGACGCGGCGTCTCTCTCGGCCGGCGGGCCCGGCTGCCAGGGCAACCGTGACGCTGACCAAGCCAGAGAGAGAGACGCCGCGTCTCAGCTGCTCCTGCTGCGCGCGCGGCACCCCCCCCCCCGAGGGTCGCGCCCCCCCCCCCGAGGGTCGCGGACCCCCCCCCCCCAGGTGAAGACCGCCGATTGCGGCTGTGCGAGACGTCCGGCGGGCCCGGTTGCCAGGGTAACGCTGGACGCTCAGCAAGCCCCGCCCCCCGGCCGAGCCAGAGACGTCTCAGCTCCTGCTGCGCGCGCACCCTAGCGGCGCTGGGCTGAGGCTCGGCCCTCCAGCCTTCGAGTGGGGCCGGGAGGTGCCTAGCTCGGGCGTGGGTGCGGAGGAGACGCCGAGGCTTCTAGGCCTACCTGGAAAAAGGGGAAAGGTAGGAAAATTAATGAGATTAGATAAGTTAATTACTTTCTAAATCATTTTTTTAAAAAACAATATGTGTTTTAAAAGCAACGTTTTTTTTTAAGACGCAGAAAGCGGGAAAAAGAAAGGAAAAGTTTGGAATCAAGATGGCGGCGACTCACCTCGGTTCAGAACGATAAAGCCCGGCCACACGCGCACCGATTAGCCCGGCGGCACACGCCAGCAACCCGGCGTACGATTGGTCGAGCTCGAGGTCACTCTGTCGCTAATGAGCGGATAATGAGATGCTAATGAGCGGAACGTTGAAGGTTTTTGGGACACCGCGGGCGGGATTTTAGCCTGGCCAAAACGTAAATACGCTTAAAACCATCTCGGAAGCGTAAGCTTTCTTTGGAGGTAACGCGCGCGTAGGTACGCCCTGTAACTTTCGAGTGCATACCCATAAGCACACGCGATGACAGACAGATAGACAGATAGACAGATAGACAGACAGACAGATAGACAGATAGACAGATAGACAGACAGAATGACAGAAGTACCGATTTATATATATAGATAATTTTGTTAAGTATGCAGAATGTTATAATTTTTTTGGTTTTATAGGTTAATTCCCTTCTCCCAACTGTTGCTGGTGTTGGGAATCCAGCCTGATGCCTTCTCCACAAGTGCCTCCTCGTCCTCCTCCTCCTACTCCTATCCACCTCCCAGAATTACTGGAGTTAGAACATCAACAGGAACAGTCTGGGGAGAATTTTTAACATGGGTGAGCACGTGGGATTGGGTGCGGGTGGGGGTTTAAATCATGAAAAATTCCGAGCACGTCGGGAAGCCGACTCCAACTTCTGGGTTTTACGGAGGCAGGACAAGGGGCGGGCAGGCAACCCACTCCCAGGAGGTGGGCTGTCATTTAAAATATGTTAATGAGGCTTGCAGCCTCTGATTTAACCTATTTTGCCATTTTTACGGCGGGTGGCTGGGTTTCCCAGGCCTTGGGAAACCCGGCAGCTGAAGCGAGGTGAGGATAGCTTCGGGGAGAAGGTAAGTGTCTTCACAGCACTGCGTGTGGGGCACGAGGAGCAGGAGTGCTTCCCCCCGGCCCTCCAAGCTCTCCCCCTATCAGACACAGCCCCCCCATAAAAAGGCCCCCAGGGTCAGGGATCAGACCACCCCGGGATGGGACACTCCCCCCCCCCGCCAGGGTCAGGGATCAGACTTACCTGCTCCTGCAGCCTTCCCCTGTTGTGCTCACTGCCCAATTGGGAGCCAAGCCAATCAGGCTGCCATGCGGGCAGGGAACCTGTCGGGGCCTAAAGACGCACAATATGTGGGGAAAGTCAGACTTCTGGGTTTCCCACCCGAAAGTCCGCCCCCGCCCCCTCCCAATCCTGCTTACATAACCCGCCACTTATAATATCCAGGCCAAAGGTTCTCCAGTCATTTCCAAATGAGATTTTCTTTCTGCTTCCCCCTCCAAATTTGCCCCATCCTCTCCTCACCCTAGGGTATGGTTCCATGCAATGTTCCCTGTAAGCTGTGTGGCTGCACAATGCTCCAGGGACCCCGCGCAGCTGGCTTGCCGACTTTCCAATGAGGAAAAAACGCACATGCGCGGTATATTGAATGGCCCGCGCAGATGCTTAAAGGGGCCGCACGGCGCTGTACAGAATTACAGGGAACATTGGCAATCAACTGCCCTCCAGTACCTCAGCCAAGCAGCCTATCATTGCGTGTGAAGAGAGCGAGAGAGAGAGAGAGCGTGAGTCAGTCCGTCAGATTGGTTGACTATCACAGCGGGGACCAATCACGTGCACATCCAACGTACGCACACATACCTATTCCAGCTTGAGTTACTGGCTAGAAATTCAGGAATGGGAACCTTGGCTGCTTTCTTTCCCCTCCCTAGGCCAGGAGGATTGAAGCCAACTGGTAGCATCCCTTCCCCATGACCCCCTCACCCACCCTGGCTGTGATCAGCTAACTCATCACAAACCTGGGGCTTGTATAAGTTGCCAATGCACTTCAAAAATGAACTATTGAAAGGAGGTCTCAGCTGAGAATTCAGTGCTCTAGTGATGTGGCTTTTAATTTTAAATTTTAATGATGATAAAACATGTGGCTTAATGCGGGTTTCTATTTACACTGACAGAATACTTGATGCCTGAGTCCGGTAATTTGGGCAATCACATGCTATGGATTATTTATTACCTTTTCATAGCTGACTCCTTCTTCCATGCTTTCTACTTCAACCATTAAATGGAGAGGCAGACACTCAAGCTATGGATTCCTCCATTACCTTGGTCCCTCATTGTCTTCCAGGCATGCGCTTATTATGCAGCAGATTGCCAGTCTTTTCCATTTCAAGGGGGAAACCACTGGAGCAGTGTTTTGGTTTCTTGGAGCTTGAGGGCTACAAACAGAACAGCTAGAATAAGCTCTCTCCAATACAGATCGAGCCTCAGTCAGACCTGGGATTAAAAGCCACGTTGATGAATCTCCTAACCATGCCATAGCAATCTGCAATGCTGACGATCCATTGAATTGTTCTTAATTCTTAACATCAAGTTTTGCTCTATGTATCACACACACTGAATCCAGAGGTAATTTATTTCTCACTTCCGGTCGCCTGTCACTTTAATTTTCTGCTCCACTCCCACTCTGACCTCTCTGTCCTCAGCCTCCTACAGTGTTCCAATGAAGCTCAATGTAACTTTGACAAACAGCACCTCATCTTTTGATTATGTACTTTACAGCCTTCTGGACTCAACATTGAGTTCAACAATTTCAGATCATAAACTCTGCCCCCATTTTTTCAGATGGTAGCTGTTGATGATTCTGCCATCCCCATTTACACCTCCTCTAGACCCATCTTTTGGTTCTTTACTTGTCCCATTGCCATCTCCTTTTGCCTTGCACCATCATCTCTTTTATCATTTAATCTCTCCTGCCTTCCACCCTATCACAGACCTTCCCTTTTGTTCTTTCCTCCCCGCCCCCTTTCCCTGTCCCTACACTTGCTTAAAAACCTGTTCCATCTCCAACTTTTTCCAGTTCTGACGAAAGGTCATCGACCTGAAACATTAACTCTGTTTCTCTCTCCACAGATGCTGCCTGACCTGCTGAGTATCTCCAGCATTTTCTGTTTTTATTTCAGATTTCCAGCTTCCGCAATATTTTGCTTTTGTGTTGGTAATTTATTTCTATGGAATTGTTTTTCTCAAGGGTAACTGTTGAAATTAGATCACCAAATTGAACAGAACCCATATGAACTCATTGTAGGTCCTATCTCCGATTGGATATTAATAAAGCAGAACTACTTGCAGACCAAATATGAAAGAATAAGCATAAATTTTGTTGAAAAGTTCACTCGTAGCTCTTGAATTTAAACACACCCCATCAAATATAACAGTTCCGGACAGCACAGCTATGACGAGAGAAATTTCCAGTATCACAAACACTTGCTCTTCTAGTTCCACTGAGTCTCTCTTTCCAAACAGCATAACTTTGCTTTCCCATCTTACGGAGATGCTCTTCCCAGAAAGCGCAGTCTCACTATCATCCCTGCGGAGTTTGTTTTTCCAGTCAGTATGACCTTACATTCACTTAACAATCTTTCTTCCAGCCAGCACTGTCTGACTCCCTTTCCCACAGATTCTTACCTCTTACCTGGAACTCGCTGCCGACGGAAGTGGTGGAAGCGGAGACACTCGATGTTTTCAAGGGGAGACTGGATAGGCACTTGAGGGAAATAAACTTGCAGGGCTACGGGGATAGAGCGGGGAATGGGACTGACTGGATTGCTCTACAGAGAGCCGGCACGGACTCGATGGGCCGAATTACCTCCTTCTGTGCCGTTATGACTCTATGACTTACACAACCTTCTCCACAGTCCAACAAACTCTCTCTTGCCTGCTGGAAACATCCTATCCTACCTCCCTCCATGAATTTAACTCCAGTGCTACAAATTACACACACTCACAGCTCACTGAACGGAATCATCTGAATGTACAGAATTCTTCTGACTTTTGCTAATTTTAAAATGTGTAAAATTAAAAATACCAGCCTGGAGTCTCCGCTCAGTTGCGCTGTTTTTTTTATCATAATTCGCTCGAAGTCGCCGTAGCCGGCGCAAAAGATCGCGGAATTTTAAGCGCAAATTACGTTCAGAGCATATTGAGCTTCCGCGATCTTTGGCACTAGTTTAAAAAATATCGCGCTAGACGCCAGCCCCGCCCACAAAACTGGCCATGCCCCCAGGGTGAATTAATCACCATTGCGAGTTTCCGCTAATTGCGCCTGTTTGCAGCCCTTCGAGGAGGCTCCAAAGATTAAACTGGTTCTTTTGGGCGCAAGGACACTAAAAGGTACGTTTTAAAAGCTTTCGAATGTAATTTCTTTTTTGTTTACTAAGAAACTGGCTACTGTAACCCCAATATAACCAGCAAATGGTTCTGTATATTTTTAAATGTCAATTCCAGTGATTTAAAATTGGGTTACTGACAGGCGGTAATTTAACACTGTGATTTAAAATGCTTTTGTGATAAACCCATTTTCCGCTGTGTTAGTCAGACTGCACCAAGTTACCACTCTTCACTATATCAAGGAATATTTTTTAAAGCAAATTTTTTAAAAAATTACTTTCTAAAACGCTTCCCAATTGCACTAGCTCACAGCAGATTTTGTGACTGGCGATATGCAAATGAGTTTGAGCGGAAGCTCGAGAGAGAGAGAGAAAAAATGCTTCTCCAAATGGGCACGATTTTGAGCACAGTATTACGCCCGGAATGCCGATTGCGCCCAAAGCCGAAACTCTTGGCCACAATGTTTTAAATATTTATCTCACAAACCCAACTTCAACTATTGCTTTAAGAGAAAACTGGTTGGCATTCCACTGGATGCAACTTCTGTAAAGTTTAAAATCACATTGCCTCCTTAAAGCTTGTCCTTGACCAAGATTCGGGTCATTGGTCCTAATGTCTCCTTCTTTGGCTCGGTGTCAATTTCCGTCTGATCACACTCCTGTGAAGCACCTTGGGACATTTTACTATGTTAAAAGCGCTATATAAATGCAAGTTGTTGTTTCATCTTACGTTCAGTCGGAATCTCTCACTGTATAAAACTGTATTCAACAGGCTTCTGTACGATGCATTTACTTATTCAAAATGGTTTAATGCTTGAAAACATTTCATTTCTTTAAAGTGCAACTAAAGCGTGTGGTAGGAACATAGGAACAGGAGGAGACCATTCAGCCCCTTGAGCCTGTTCCGCCATTCAATGAGATCATGGTTGATCTTTGACCTAACTCCGTATAGCCGCCTTTGGCCCACATCCCTTAATACCTTTGGTTAACAGAAAGCTATCAATCTTCGATTTAAAATTAACAATTGATCTAGCATCAATTGCCGTTTGCAGAAGAGAGTTCCAAACTTCTACCACCCTTTGTGTGTAAAAGTGTTTCCTAATTCCACTCCTGAAATTTTTAGACTATGCCCCCTAGTCCTAGAATCCCCAACCAATGGGAATAGTTTCTCTTTATTTTGTCAGCCCCGAGAAGGCGGTATGGAGGCGGAACTACCGATAAAGTTGCAGAATTTGGGGGCGGGTGGCAAACCCGCCCCCAACCCGCCTCTGTGCCCTCTTGCCAGGAGGCGGGAGGCCATCCTGCCCTGGGTCCCGTCTCCTCGAGGTGGGAAAGGGATTAAAACCTATTAACTGCCTGTTAATGGGTAGTTAACAGGCAGAAAATAGGATTATCCCCATTTTTCCTTCCCAAGTGCAGGCTTCCCGACCTCGGGAAACCCTGCCAGGGTGTAGGAGATGAGTAGGAGGTCTGCGGGGGTCGGAGGGGTCTGAAAGTGCAATGTAGAGGTGAGTGATGGGTGCAAGTGTGGAGTGGTAAGTATTTAAGGTGTGTGTAAAGTGTTAGAAAATGTTCACTTACCTTTGTTTCTGCCGACAGCCTTCAGCCACTGTGGCTCCGGAGTCCCGACATCTCCATTGTAGATATCACAGACTGGCTGTTGGATCCTCCGAACCAACAGCCAGGTGTTTTCTGCAAAGTTGAAGGGCTGGATTTTGCTACGGGGGCGGGTTGGAGGTGGGAAACCCACATTCGGGCTTGTTGTCCCGCCTCCATGGAGATGTGGCCAACCCACTGGATTTTCCTCTGATTGACCTTGTTGAGCCCGCCCTGTGGGATCAGCAGGCCAATTAAGGGCCACCCGGCAACAGGTGACGTCAAGAGATTGACATTTCATCTGTCAAAAGCTTTTGGCAGATGAAATATCAGTGTTTAACAGCTGTTTGAAGCTGTCAAGCACTGAAAAACTGCTAATTCAGCCTCAGCCCTTTCTCAGGATAACTTTAAAATCATTTTGATGCAGAAACCAAGAAGCTGATTTTTTTTAAAATCGGAGCTTCTGTGGTTCTTGCAGCCGACTCCCGACACCGGAATGCAGGACTCCTGTAAAGGTAAGTAAAAGTAAGTTAAACTTATTTAAACACTTGCAAAACACTTACCTTTGCACTCCTGCACCCCTCACTCACCTGAACACTGGGCATCTCGACCCCTCCAAGACCTCAGACCCACGTCCCGCCTGGAAAACTTTTCGTGGTTTGGAGCTGTTGGGAAGCCCACAAACCAGCAATAAAAATCGCGAATAGGCAAAAAACTACCTGTTAACTGGCAGTTTAATTGCCTTTAATCCCTTCCCGCCTCTGGGAGTCGGGTTCCAGCACTTGTCGGGAACCCGACTCCTATGAAATTGACATGGAGGCGGGATGGGGTCGGGACCCCCGGATCTCCGATTTTTATCGCCCGCACGCCTCCAACCTGACTCCAGGGGCTTAGGAAAATCCAGCCCGAAAGGTTTGATGAGTCCTGAATACAAGGAATCATCAAACTACACAGAATGTCCGTGTTTGACAGCTTCACAGAGCTGTCGAACATGACATTTCTTCTTTCAAAAGTTCTTGACAGATGACACGTCATACGTTGACATGCTCTGTCACTGACTTCCCCCTAATTGGCCTGCTGAGCCCGCCGGGCGGGCTTAACAAGGTCAATCAGGGGAACATCCCGCTGGTTGGTCAGAAGCTGATGGAGGCGGGATTGAAAGCCGGCAAGCAGCAGTCTCGCCTCCAAAAGCTTCCCATTGACAAAATTCAGCCCTATCTGTTCCCCTTAATATCTTGAAAACTTCGATCAGATCACCCCTTAACCTTCTAATTCTAAGGAATACAACCCTAATTTGTGTAATCTCTCCTCGTAACTTAACCCTTGAAGTCCAGGCATCATTCTGGTAAATCTACGCTGCACTCCCTCCAAGGCCAATATATCCTTCCTAAGGTGTGGTGCCCAGAACTGCTCACAGTGCTCCAGGTGTGGTCTAACCAGGGTTTTGTACAGCTGCAGCATAACTTCTGCCCCCTTGTACTCTAGTCCTCTGGTACAAAGCAAATTCGTCACAACTCGGGTCAGTCAGTAGTATATTGTGACGTAAACCCGGTCGTATATTCTCCATGTCTATTTCACTCCACAACCTCTTGTTTTACTGCTTAAGGAGCATTAATGAAAATGGTGCTGTATTCAGCTGCCTATTAACACAACCTCATGCCCGGAGGACTAAGCAACAAATTAATCAGCAGCGATTACGGAAAGCTAAACACAACAGGAAGGGAATGATAAACAACATAACAAGAAAATGTAGCAGGCTTCCAATAGCTTACACTAAGAGCATACCAGTGCACATTTCAACAAATCCTCCAGCTGGTTACTTCTTCAGTGAGTGCATCTGTTACAGGTGTGCTTAGTAATTATAAAAGATTCAGCAAGACCTTCAATCTCTCCTGGAGCGACGGAGCTAGATTGTCTTGGCGAGTTTCTATATTTCCTTTCATCAGGTACATGCTCCATTATCTTTTCCTTCACAGCAAAACACTTCCCCAGGACCTGAAAGATTAAAGTTATTGGGGGGAAAATTTGTTAGTGACCATTTTGGGTTGCTAACATTGGCAATTTAGCGCCCGGCGAAACATAGCTCCGGTAATCGCTAAATTCAGTTTTAACAACCCATGAGGCTCCACTTCCTTCTTAGAGCGCTAACCACGAATATCGGGGTGCTGCATGCTGCTGCGCTACGCACTGGGCCACGTAGCGCTGCCGCCTGGAAAGGCTCCTCCCCTCGTTAACGGGGAGGGCCCAAGTCCACAAATCTGCGGGGCCCTACCTGGACCACCGGGGAGCGAGGTGCCGGGCTGCCAGATCGCAGCACGGACCCCGTGTTGAAAGACGCAACGGGCCCCGACAAGTAAGTCTGGATGATTTTTTTTTTCCCTCACCTGCCACCTCCCCTTTAGTTAGCGCCCCGCGAGCCTCCTGCCGCTCCGTTCCCACCCCCTGAATCGGTCGCCGTCATCGCCCGGCGCAGATTCAGGGGGCGCGTGAGCCAATTTTGCAGGCGGGATGAAAACGGGACGCTGCACACAGTGTCTGCACAGGGGAGCGGGGCGTTACTGGTTACTGACGCCACTAAACTCCCGCTGAATTTAGCAGGAGTTGTTAGTGGCACCGCGACCGGGCGCAAAGTAATTTGCACCTGGTTAGCGCCCCCGGAGGTGCTAACGGGAGACGCAAATGCACTGAATTTCTAGCCTAGCTGTCTTTCCTTATTCCAACCAAACAGAGAATTCTTCAACCTATCCAGCAAATCAAATCAAAACCAGATGGCTATTATCAGAGGCAGGCTCAATATTCTTCAGCACATATCCTATTCAGCAGATTCAATGAATGATGCACTGTCTTACTGACAAACTCTAAAAGGCTGTCCTGTGAATATTCGGGGATGTACGTACATTACAGATGTTGTGTCCTTTGACCCAAGAGTCGCCTCTTTTCCAGAAATGTGACTCTGGAGGACATCTGATTTTAACTGCAGGTGGATTCCCCGCTCAGGCCTGAGTTAAAAATTACAGTCGGGTCTCAATAATGTCAATGGGTCGCAACATACATATGTAAAGAAGGGCCCCGTTGGTTCCGGGCCCGTGTCCTTGCTGCCGGCTCAGGAGCGCCGGTTAAACTTGCAGATGTTGCAATCATGGCGGCTTTCGGACAGGTAAGAGCCAGGGGCGATTTTAACTGCCCGCTCCGCCAGGTTTCTGCTGAGCGAGTAGGGTTAATATCGCCCCCCCGTGTATTTATTTAAATCCCGTCACACAAGCATGGTGTTTCTGGATTAACCACTGGTTTTTGGGGAATGTCAACTAATACCTGGAATAAAATGAATCAACATAAACGGTTCAAATTTGTTATGGTAGAATTTTATTTTCCAGGAATTCCAAATGATGTACCTCAATGTAAAATCATGGGGGGAAAAATTCAGTATCACCCCGTTTGGGGCGCCATTATCGGCCATGCGCAAAGTTTAGCGCCTGGCGCTAATTATCGCCTCCGACGGCAAACTTGGCTTTTATCGCCCCTGGAGGTGATTGGAGCGCTAAATCAGGCGCTTCACACCTGTCTTAAGGCGCAAAGTCTGAGGAGCGAGGCGCTACCTGAGAGCGCTGGCGAAGCAAGGAAGTGCATATCAAAATGAACCTGCAAAGTGCTGCTCGGTACCCAAAACCCCTTCACACAGCGTTGAATCTCTCCAGAAGTCTCTCTCTCTCTCAGAGTGCGTGGTGCAAAAATGTCACCGACAAAAAAAGGCAGGAAGCGGTCGCCTTTAAATAGCGCTCCCTCAGTCCCTTTCTGACTGCAAAACGCTCCCCTCAACCTGTCCTTGCTAGAGGCAGGCGGTAAGGCAGGGGGCGCCACTCAATATCTGGTCCGGGGCGCTACCGGGGCGTTGCGCACTCGACTGATGTCACGATCTGCTGGCGCAGGAGATCGTGGCGGTAGTGTTTAGCGCCACCGCAAAATGTCTAGTTAATTTCGCGAGCGCCGCAAACAGCGTCGCGCCCGGGCGCTAGTTGCTTTGCGCCCCATTAGTGCTCTCTTAAGGCACTAACGGGAGGCGCAAACAATTGAATTTTCCCCCCATGGTGTATATGGCAGTCGATGAAATGTAGCCACTCCTCCACCATTGACCCTGGCTTCTGCCTTCATTTTTTCTAAAACAGGGAGTTAAATTTTCTCTTCCTCAGTTGCAGCCGATGTGCAGTTTTACAGTTTACGAAAAATGACAGCAGCTGGAAAGAACTGTTGGTAATATTACTGGACCAATATTTAACGTGTCCGTGTGTTACTTTAATGAGGATGATAACTCGCTCATTTTAAATAGGCAAGGCCTCATTTAAAACAGCGGACTGGGGGATGTCATTCGAACACTGTAAGTGTTAATCCATGGATTTTGTTGACATTTATCTTTAATTTTACGTTTATTTAATTTTTTCAACTCATTTTAAATATCCTTTACCTAAAAATCAAAATCGTGCGTTCCCTCCCTTCCTATTTGGGCCCAATCTCTATTTACCTTTAATGGATTTTTTTCTCTAAATGAGGTATACACATATATTTCATTTTGAAACTTTATAGCCAAGTAAAACCTTTTCATCTGCTGTTATTGGGGGAAAAGGTGCAAAATAAATAAAACGCCTATTTTATTTCCTGCAATTCTTTGCTTGTTCCAAGCATTCTCAGTCTCTGAGCTGGATTTCGCTGGTGCTCAGAGGGCGAATTTGGAGGTGGATCAAAGGGTAAAATCATTTTGATTGACGTCGGGTAGCGATCCTGCCGTCAACCCGCCTCCAAACAAATTTCCCAAGTGTCGGGTCCTCGATTTGCGCATGGACCCTACACCTAGCGGCGGGAAGAGGATTAAAGCCAATTACCTGCCTATTAACAGGTAGTTGCTAGTAGTTGACAAATTTTCTTTGAATTTTGTCGCTTCTGCCTTGAGTTTCCCGATGTACGGACACCACGCCAGGTAAGTGTGGCGCGTTGTGAGTCTGCTGTAATGTTTCTGGATTGATGACAGCTGCAGAAGTGGTGTGAAGGATCCAATGGTGCACTGGTGAGTCTCAGAGGTAAGAAAATGTTGGGAAACGCATTTTTAATACATTTACACATTTCTTTAGGTTACAAGTTTTGAAATCCATGTCCAGTGCCACCTCATTGGAAGAACCTCTCTCACCAGTGACAGATCGCTTCTGTCACCTCACCTGTAGCTGCCATCTGTTCTAGCCTATAGAGGGAGTCATTGCAGATCCTGGGTGCAAGAGCTCACCTTTGTACAGTGATTGTCAGTGTTTGCAGCACCTCAATGCCATCAAACACTGAGAAATCAACTGTCAGAAAAAAATTGTGTGTGGTCCCTTTAAGAAAACCAGCAGATGATGTATCATCAAATGACATCATCTGATGACGTCATCCTCTTAATTGGCCAGCAAGCCTGCAGAGCAGGCTTAACAAGGTCAATCAACGTAAAATCATGTCTGTGGGCCGGATGCAGTTGAGGACGGGACTGGAAGCCGGAAACCACCTGACCCACACCCAACCCGCCTCCATTGAAAAAATTGTTGACACCGTAAGACATTGGACGGATCTTTTAGCTTCCACAGGGACTAAAACAGACAGTAGTGGATCGTCCGCACGTTATACACCCTGCCCAATTTACCTTTCCATTGAAGTCAATAGAACGATCCGCTACTGCCCACTTTACTTTTCAATGGGTGCAGATTAGACCTACCAGAATGGTACTCGGAATGAAGGACTTCAGTTATGTGGAGAGACTGGAGCAGAGGTGGTTAAGGGAAGATTTGATAGAGGTTTTCAAAATTATGAGAGGTTTTGATAGAGTAGATAGAGAGAAACTGTTTTTCACTGGCAGGAGAAGCGGTAACCAGAGGACACAGATTTAAGATAACTGGCAAAAAATCCAGGGGAGAAATATGGGGAATTTTTTTTTACACAGCGAGTTGTTACGATCTGGAATGCGCTGCCTGAAAGGGTGGTGGAAGCAGATTCAATAGTAACTTTCAAAAAGGAATTGGATACATATTTGAAAAGGAGAAATTTGCAAGGCTATGGGAAAAGTGCTAGTGAATGGGACTAATTGGAGAGCTCTTTCAAAGAGCTGGCAAGACACGGTGGGCTGAATGGTCTCCTTCTGTGCTGTGTCATTCTACGATTCTATGATTTACACCCTCGCTGAAGTTGAAATTTCCACCCAATATAAAAGTATTGGAGGTTCTGGTCCAGGCGATGGACAGGAGAGAGATTCTGTTCCCTCCAGGAAACACATCCACCCCCAGTGGGAAGAGGTCGCTGAGGAGGTCAATACCAGGAGCTTAGCTCCCAGGACATGGCCCCCATCCACATCAATGGGGCTGTGGTGGAAAGGGTGGACAGCTTTAAGTTTCTCGGAGTCCACATCACGGAAGACCTCTCCTGGTCCCTCAATACCTCCTCTCTGGCGAAGAAGGCCCAGCAGCGCCTATATTTCCTAAGGAGGTTGAAGGGATGTAACCTGTCACCCCTGATCCTCTCTAACTTTTACCGCTGCACAATAGAGAGCATCCTGACGAACTGTATCACAGTATGGTATGGCAGCTGTAGCTACTATGACCGGAAAGCCCTGCAGCGGGTAGTCAAAACTGCCCAACGCATTACCGGCACCCGGCTACCGACCATAGAGCACATATACCAGAAACGCTGTTTACGGAGGTCACGGTCCATCATCAAAGACCCTACGCACCCCAGCCACAGTCTGTTCACCCTCCTGCCATCTGGGAGACGCTACAGATGCATTCGCACCCGTACGACCAGATTTAGGAACAGCTTCTTTCCCAGGGCTGTCATCCTACTAAACTCCACAAATAAACTCTAAAGCCTGCACATCTGCCAATGCACTTTATTATGGTTATGTTTATGTTAATGTATTACAAGCCAAATGTATGTTGAATGTTTAAATGTCTTAATCTAAATGTACACTCTCGGGAGCCGCAAGCCTACATTTCGTTGTACTGCACTTGTGCACTAACAATGACAATAAAGTTGATTTGATTTGATTTGATTTGAAAAGAAGTTCAATGACCTCACCAGAGTCATCAAGATAAGAATACTACTCTCTGCTCAAACCTCCAGCCTCATTATTCACAAAACTTCCTTCCCTTCACTCTCCTACAATCGTTGCACCACACTTCACTCCACCTCATACTCACACACTCACCACTATTCTCCACACCTCACATCTTGCACACCAACTATTCTCTCATGACAGGCACATTCCCTAAACACCTCATAAGAATGTCACTAGCACACTTCCTTCTTTCTTGCAGGAGAAGGTTGCGCACATCCTGTGCCAGGAAGATGCCACCAAAAGGAGGTTAAGCCTGCCTACACATCCTTTCCCTTCTGGAAGGAAACATGCTGGCCATCATGGGCAGGGGCAGAGTCAAGGACATGGCAAGTGACAAGGCTGGAGGAGATGTCCTTCAGCGTTTCTTCATATCTTATCCTCTTTTTCCCTTCTTCTATCTCACCTTACACACTCTCCACGACAAACTGCAGCTGCTTTCAATAGGCACTTCTTACTCTGCTCTACCTTCACACTAATATCTAACTCTCATCCCTCTCTTTCATTTCACTGAAAATGTGGAAATTCTTCTGCCTTTTCAGGAAGAGGATGCCAGCCTTCCTGAACATGCAGCATCACTCGATCTGACCCTAGCAAGCACCAGCTCAGAGACTGGCACCACACATACTTTAGCGGCTAGGCTGGAGGACAGGCTCTCACCTGGTGAACCACCAGGCACAAGTGTGCAGAAGCTAGGGCAGGGGGATAGGACGCCACAGGTGCTAACTCGCCGTAAGACGAGATCACATACTAGCTCTGCTCAGATGCTGACTTTGAGGGCCCAGACTGCCAAAAAAGGTTGATGGGCATCACCAGGAAATGCTATATGCATTGGGCAGCCTGCCAGCAAGATTGCTCAAAATGGAGGAGGCCAGCTCCATCTTGTGTCAAGGCTTTGCGCAGAGCGTGGAGACCATTCTGCCCAACATGGATTGAGTGGTCAGCTCCATGAACACGGTACTGATGTGAACCATGACATAGCCTCTGCTGACAGCTTTAATAACTTCCAGGGCAGCTAACACTGGGTATTAAGATGCTGTGGAGGCTCCTGGTCTGTATTTTGCCGTGGACATTGTGTTTAATACCTAACATTACAATGGCACCCTCACTAGGAGCAGTTGCTTGCCACCTATGCAAGTGGAAGCAAACAATTGGGGTTCGGTGTGTAACTTGTTGCTAGGGCTTGTGTGAGAGAGTGGCCTGATTTTTTATGCTGGAAAGCCTCCAGTTCGATGGCAAATCCGCCCAAATTGCACAGCACATTGGCTTGTATTTTCCGATGCCTACAGGTGTGTACGCGCTGTGTACACACCCGTAGGGACATCGGAATTGCCGGTTTCAGGCATGTGAAGCACATGCGCTGAAAACCGGCATTTCCGATCTGTCAAGAATGCTCTTGACAGAACGCACGCCTGCCCTGGAGAAGGGCCTCTGCGGGGGGGGAGAGTTCCGCTTTCTGCAGAACCTCCGCCCGCTGAAAACTCTTAGAAATCTTACGCCTGGTAAAAACAGCGTAAGGCCTGCTTTTACCAGCATAAGAGTTTTAAAAAGTTTTTAAAAAAATTTCTCTCATTTATAATTTTAAAATACTTTTTAAAAAGGTAAATTTATTTTTAGCCCTGTAAAAAACCTTAATTATTTTTTTCAAAAAATTAAATTTTTGTTTAAAATATTTAATTTAATGTAACTCATTTTAAAAACGTGATGGTTTTAAAAAAAATTATTTAATGTCTTAGTGTCTTTTTTCAGTGATCTCCATTCATATATTTGATGGCTCTATCTGTCAAAAGTATGAAGGGGGATTCCCTTCTCCTATTGGCTGGCCTGGCCCACTTGATCCCAGGGACACTTGTGAACCACCTGCGCCCCTGGGATACCTGGGCCCTGTGCATTTCGACTGTGGAGAGGCCCAGGAGCGGAAGTGTCCGGACCTCAGGAGCCCTCAGGTAAGTTCGTAGATTTTTTTCTGATAGGAGGCCTCCGCACACAGGAAGCCTCCTATCGGAAATTATGGGCCAAAGAAACATGCTTGGCCACTCGATATTTACCTAAAGAGGCAATAACATTTTACCAACAACAACAACAACAACTTGTATTTATATAGCACCTTTAACGTAGTAAAACGTCCCAAGGTGCTTCACAGGAGTGTCATAAAACAAAAATTTGACACCAAGCCACATAAGGAGAAATTAGGGCAGATGACCGAAAGCTTGGTCAAAGAGGTAGGTTTTAAGGAGCGTCTCAAAGGAGAAAAGAGAAGTAGAGAGGCGGAGAGGTTTAGGGAGGGAATTCCAGAGCTTAGGCCCTAGGCAGCTGAAGGCACGGCAGCCATTGGTGGAGCGATTAAAATCAGGGATGCACAAGAGGGCAGAATTAGAAGAGCACGGACATCGCGGAGGGTTGTGGGTTTGGAGGAGATTACAGAGATAGGGAGGGGCGAGGCCATGGAGGGATTTGAAAACAAGGATGAGAATTTTAAAATCGAGGTGTTGCTTGTAGGTCAGTGAGCAGAGGGGTGATGTGTGAACGAGACTTGGTTTGAGTTAGAAGTTAGTGTATAGTTACAAGTCCCCTGCAAGGCAGTTTAAGATGACAATGCCCTTTTAACTATATATTACAAAACACGTAGATAGATGTTTGCTGCATTGTTTCCAAAATATTTGCATAATTGCCACAGTTATGTTGAAAATATGTTAAGGAATATAGCAATGTGTTAAAGCTTAAAGGAAGGAAAGACTAGACAAAGCAAATGCATTTAATAAATTCAGCATTGAATGGCAATGAGTCAACCTGCTGTGTTCATATTGCAATCACAACCAGCTGAACAGGTCTGTCCTCAACATCACGGGACTAATTGTGCTAGCTCTTGTACAGAGACTGGCGCAAACAAAAATGAATCACAGGCTCAATGCCCTTTGCTGGGATCAGACCAACTCTTCACAGAGCAGGATTGTAATATTATACGCATGCATAATTTGTACTGAAAACCATTTAAATGCAAAAATGTTCTTCTCCACAAGAGTTAAAAGTTACAGTACTGACCACCAACAGCTTGTGTACAGAAGGTAGGCCAGGAATGTGTAACTCAGCCTAATAGCTGACCCCAAACCCATTATAAATGGTGATGTAGCTGCCAAACAGTGATCAAGCATCCAACTGCAAACGTCTTGATTTCTGGACAAGAATTTATGTATGAGTGGCCTCACAGCTTGTTATATTGGCCACAAGGTGAGATTTCTCCATTTTTCATGTGCAAGAAAAGACTGTGAAATATTCTTGGATGCAAGTACTGTGTAGAATTCCAGATTTGGTGCCCTTTTGACCCAAGAATCATCTCAGTCACCAGAACTCCTACAGGCTCCAGTGCATATGATCACTGAACATTGGACAATGAAAACCATTTTAAGACGCTCCTTAAAGCCTACCTCTCTGACCAAGCTTTGGGTCATCTCCCCTAATATCTCCTGTGGCTCGGTGTCAAATTTGGTTTGTTAACGCTCCTGTGAAGCGCCTTGGGACGTTTAACCGCGTTAAAGGTGCTAGTTGTCGTTGTTATAAATTTATGCCCCAGTGCAGAGACAATTTCTGCCTGAAAAGAATACCAGAAAATCTTGGGCATGATCTTCTGCCCATTAAAGTGATTAACTTTGGCCCGTAATTCGCGGTCGGCGGCAAAGCAAAGCCGTTCGGCGCTGACCCCAGAAGTAAGCTGCCCCACAAAGCTCTCGCGATCTCTGTGGCCAGAAATTTGGCTTTTTCGAGGTTCAGTTGAGATGAGTACGGATTGGTGGGAATCCCATGGCACCAGCTGCTGTGATGTCAACAAGCTGTCCAACACTGCAGCATTCTCAGAGACAGCCAACCAGGTAGTGAAGTAGCTCCTTTTATTCTGAATTTTTTAAAACAAAGATCGGGGCTCTCATATGGGGAAAAGGTAAACCTGAAATAAATAGGAACAAACTTTTAAAAAATATTTTAACATTTTAAACGTTCTTAAAAATTGTAATTTTCATCATTAGGGAGAAATTTGTCACTCCACAAAATTAAAATTAGTTTTTCAGGGCCATAATGTTTGTTTCACAGTCAATACAAACCCCAGTTACACCTAATCCAACAAGGTCTAACCTTTAATGGGTATTTAACAGCGATATTACCGCGGAGGAGCCCACGGTTTCGTCAGTTTCACTGATTACACTGATTTCACTGATTGCCCGCTATGTGTTGGGGGGCGGAGGGGGGTGTCCACGGCCCAGCCAGTGTCGGAGCTGTGAATGACTGACCGCAACTTCAGGATTTCCACGTTAGGATGCTAAATCCTGAAGTGGCGGTCAGTTTCAAAGGGGTAATAACAGCGAACGCTGTTCGTGCGCTGTGGCTGCCAACCACAAATTCCGGGCCATTCGGATCTTACACTCCTAATGGACTCTATTTTGTTCCGGGTGTGCACATTCGGGAAGTTTACTCTGACTCCTTCAAAGTCTGGACAATACACTTGGATTAAACCCAATAACTGGTATAAACCTCGGCCCCTATTACATTTTTATATATTTTTTTTATCCACACCTCTGTTTTGGCCCTTCCCCCTTTTTCTCTCTCCCACATGGCAGCTGTCTCCCATTCTGCCAGAACATTTCACACCTCACCTAGAGCCGTCTTTTGTCTCTCCACTAGTCCTATCACCATCTCGTCTGGTTTTGAATACCTCTTAATGTCTCTTCACTTCTCTTTTGTTCTCTCATCCCCATTTCCCAGCCCCCAAACTGGCCTTTTAATCTGTTTCATTTCCTGTGTTTTTTCAGTCCTGACGAAGGGTTTCGACCTGAAACGTTGACTCTATTTCTCGCTCCACGGATGTTGCCCTGGCCTGCTGAGTTTTTCCAGCATTTTCTGTTGTTATAACTGGTATGAAGCTATGTACAGGTTTAAACAAAATACTTCCGGGATTCCGGAAGTTGTGTGGGTGGAGATTCTCCTGTATCCGCCATTTTTAAGCAGGCACTAACCCGTGCCTGAATTTAGGAAACATGCTGGTTCCACTTTGCAAATATATTTTCACTGCCATTAGTGAGACTGGTTGTAGTGTCATGATGAATTGGCACTTATTATGATGGCTAGCCCTGCGATCGTGAGGGGGCGAGCACACCCACCTCAGCGTGCCTCAGTACCCCATCACCAACCTCTCCATTGCAGCTGTGGTGATACTCTGCCAGTACAAGTGTAGCATGGTTTTCAACACCAGCTGCTTTCACCATTTACCCCAACAGAAATATTATCCAGTTGCCACAAATAGTGTTTACACCACCGTCGGAATATACTTCAGTTTGCGTAAGTCAAACAACTTTGAGAAATTGGATGTTTGTTTTCCGCAGGCACCCGTACTTCACACTGCAATAGTGTGTTCTGTCCGAATAAGCGCCCGAAGTGGTGTGATAATAATGAGCTGCTTTTATTTCCAGACCCTCTCAAAGATTCAGTCAAGGAATAACAAAGTGATGCAAGAGAAAAAAAGAAAGACTTGCATTTATATAGCGCCTTTCACAACCACCAGACGTCCCAAAGCACTTTATAGCCAATGAAGTACTTTTTGAAGTGTAGTCACTGTTGTAATGTGGGAAACGCAGCAGCCAATTTGCGCACAGCAAGCTCCCACAAACAGCAAAATGATAATGACCAGATAATCTGTGTTTAGTGATGTTGGTTGAGGGATAAATATTGGCCAGGACACCGGGGATAACTCCCCTGCTCTTCTTTGAAATAGCGCCATGGGATCTTTTATGTCCACCTGAGAGGGCTGGCGGGGCCTCGGTTTAACATCTCATCCGAAGGACGGCACCTCCGACAGTGCAGAAGACATTGGAGTGCAATTGCTACAATGTGGTTGGTCCCATCAGTGGAGCATCTTGTGTTCAGTTAATAATCTGCAAATACTGTTTAAATCATGCTTTGTAATAAAAGGTTTGACTTTGGAAACTTTTCACATCTGAACTAATTAAACTACGCTTCCATCTATCTGGCTTCAACTTATTGCTTCATTTTCCGACAGGAAAATTGACACTCGGATTATCTGTTATCTTTTAAACAACAACAACAAATTCCATTTATATAGCGCCTTTAATGTAGTAAAACGCCCCAAAGTGCTTTTTTAAATTCGTTCCTGGGATGTGGGCGTCGCTGGCAAGGCCAGCATTTATTGCCCATCCTTAATTGTCCTCGAGTAGGTGGTGGTGAGCCGCCTTCTTGAACCGCTGCAGTCCGTGTGGTGAAGGTACTCCCGCAGTGCTGTTAGGGAGGGGAGTTCCAGGATTTCGACCCAGCGGTGATGAAGGAACGGTGATATACTTCCAAGTCAGGATGGTGTGTAACTTGGAGGGGAACTTGCAGATGATGGTGTTCCCATGCACCTGCTGCTTTTGTCCTTCTAGATGGTAGAGGTCGCGGGTTTGGGAGGTGCTGTCGAAGAAGTCTTGGCAATTTGCTGCAGTGCATCTTGTAGTTGGTACACACTGCAGCCACGGTGCGCCGGTGGTGGAGGGAGTGAATGTTTAAGGTGGTGGATGGGGTGCCAATCGAGCGGGCTGCTTTGTCCTGGGTGGTGTCAAGCTTGTGTGTTGTTGGAGCCGCACTCATCCAGGCAAGTGGAGAGTATTCCATCACACTCCTGACTTGTACTTTGTAGATGGTGGAAAGGCTTTGGGGAGTCAGGAGGTGAGACACTCGCCTAGAATACCCAGCCTCTGACCTTCTCTTGTTGCCACAGTAATGGTGACCCCCCCAGGATGTTGATGGTGGGGGATTCAGCAATGGTAATGCTGTTGAATGTCAAGGGGTGGTGGTTAGACTCTCGCTTGTTGGAGACAGTCATTGCCTGGCAATTTTGTGGTGCGGATGTTACTTGCCACTTATCAACCCAAGCTTGAATGTTGTCCAGGTCTTGCTGCATGATGGACTGCTTCATTATCTGAGGAGTTGCGAATGGAACTGAACACTGTGCAATCATCAGCGAACATCCCCACGTCTGACTTTATGATGGAGGGTAGGTCATTGATGAAGCAGCTGAAGATGGTTGGACCTAGGACACTGCTCTGAGGAACTGCTGCAACGATGTCCTGGGGCTGATATGATTGACCTCTAACCACCACAACCATCTTTCTTTGTGCTCGGTATAACTCCAGCCAGTGGAAAGTTTTCCCCCCTGATTCCCATTGACTTCAATTTTACTAGGGTTCCTCGGTCAAATGCTGCCTTGATGTCAAGGGCAGTCACTCTCACCTCACCTATGGAATTCAGCTCTAATGTTCATATTTGGACCAAGGCTGTAATGAGGTCTGGAGCCAAGTGGTCCTGGTGGAACCCAAGCTGAGCATTATCAAAGAAGCTATTAGGACAGGTGACCAAAAATTTGGTCAAAGGAGATTCTTAAAGGAGAAGAGAGAGGTAGCAAGGCAAAGAGGCTTGGAGAGGAAATTCCAGGGCTTAGGGCCTAGGCAGCTGAAGGCTTGGCCACCAATGGTGGAGCGATTAAAATCGAAGATGCGCAAGAGGCCAGAATTGGAGGTGCGCAGAGATCTTGGAGCATCATAGGGCTGGAGGAGGTTACGGAGATAGGGAGGGGAGAGGCCATGGAGGGATTTGAAAACAAGGATGAGGATTTTAAAATCATGGCATTGCCAGACCGGAAGCCAATGTAAGTCAACGAGCACAGGGGTGATGGGTGAACGGGACTTGGTGCCAGTTAGGAGATGAGGTAGCAGAGTTTTGGATGAATTTTATGGAGGGTGATGAGCTGAGGCAGAGGCGGAGGCAGGCGATATTACAGAGGCAGAAGTCGGCGGTCTTGATGATGGAGCAGATACAGGGTCAGAAGGTTATCTCAGGGTCAGATAGGACGTCAAGGTTGCGAGCGGTCTGGTTCAGCCTCAGACAGTGACCAGGGAGAGGGATAGAGTTGGTGGCTAGGGAACTGTATCATTCATTGCACACCTGTCATAATTAATGCTCATTATACAGTGGAAGGAAGGAAATACTTGCATTTATATAGCACATTATCACAATCTCATGGCCCGCGTGCTTTCGAACCAACAGATCATTTCTGAAATATAATCACTGTTGTTATGTAGATAATGCAGCAACGAGTGTGTGCACAGCAAACTCCCCACAAACTGCAAATGAACGTATTACCAGAATTTGTTTTTGGTGGCATTGGTTCAGGGATAATTGTTTACCAGAACACCGGGAAAGCTACCTACTTTGTTCTTCAAAGTAGAGCCCTGGGATCTCTTACATCAAAAACAAAGAGAAGTAGGATATATAAGCACCAGGCTCGGGGACTGCTGAGGAAACCGAGAAAAGAAAGACAGACGCAACATGGGAGAACCTCTGGGAATGATCGTGTGCAGGACCATGGTACCGCTTGCTGCTGAAGGAGCAGGAGTGCGTCAAAGATCTCGGGATCAGTTGCTCACCTCTGTGTATTAAATTGTGGCATTCTGTAGCTGCTCTTACTTGTTAAAAGTATTCTCAATAAACTTAGTAACTTGATCTGGAGCCTTGACTTAGGTGCCTTGATATTTTCCCGGAATGACCAGGTGTGAAGTGAAAGCACTGGTTATAGGATCCGTGCGAGTCCAAAGGGCAGGAGATCTTTGTGGGGGTAGACATTTGATGGACTGCAGCTTCTGGTAGGGCGATGGGAGGTCAGTTTTCAGGGAATGCAGTGAGAAACGGCATGAGAGCGGCTCATTGAAAGTGCCTCAACTCCCATCACAAGTGGGGGGGAAAAAGTGGACTTGTTTTTAAAATTCACTTTTCACTAATCAAAGTAGGAATCCTTGAACCAGCGGATTTCACGCAGCATTATGCCACTTTTTAAAAACAACTCGCAACTTTTTTTTTCGCGCCAAGGGAAATGTTTCTCTGAGCCTGGAGTCCCAGCAATCAAATAATTGCAGATCCACCTTTAGCAAGGTGGACCTTCTCTCACATCCTTCAGAAGGCTCATCGCCAATGTTTCCCCTTAAGGTGCGCGGCCGCTGAGAGGATACAATGCGCGGAAAATTTAAAGGGGCCGCACACTTAGACCGCAAATTAGAGGGAGAATTGCTCATCACTTCCGCCGTGAAACACCTGCCAAATAGATCAGCAATCTAATTACAAAGCATCATTTTAAAATGATGAATATACAGAACACATGACTGTGGTGCTCCCCCGTGACGCGAAGAAACGATGACATACAATTTTTTAAATTTTATTTTGCACACAGTAGAACATAGTGAGGTGGCCCAAGAGTTTAAAGAGAGACTCTTTGGGCTGGATTTTCATTCTGGAGGCGTGTAGGAGGCGGGACTACAACTTTTGGGCTTGTAGTCCCGCCTCCATCGAGATGTGGCCAATCCACGATTTTCACTTGATTGACCTTGTTGAGCCCGCCCAGTGGGCTCAGCAGGCCAATTAAGGGCCACCCGGCAACAGGTGACGTCACAGATTGACATTTCATCTGTCAAGTGCTTTTGACAGATGAAATATCAGTGTTCGACAGCTGTTTGAAGCTGTCAAACACTGACAATCTGTACTCTAAGTTAATTCCTTCCTCTCAGGCTGATTTAGAGATCTCTCCAGAACAGAAAGCAGAGGCTGCAACTTTTGACAGCTCGCGGCCATTCTGCTTTCTGTGCCGGTGAGATGAGGGACTCCCGAGACCTGAAGGAAGGAAGGCTGTAAAGGTAATTAAACTTCTTTAAACACTTTACACACACCAAACACACTTACCTCTGCACTCCTGCACCCATCATTCACTTGAACACCGGACATCTCGAACCCTCCAAGCCCTTCAGCCCGACGGTCTGCCTCACTAACTTGGCGTGGTTTGGAGCCGTCAGGAACCCCACACTTGGGTATCCGCCTCCTTTGAAACTGGCATGGAGGCGGGTTGGGGGCGGGATGGGTTCGTGCCCCCCGATTTTGAGATTTTAACCCCCCACACGCCTCCAATCCCGCCTCCACGGCCCAATGAAAATCCTGCCCTTGATGTGTAGCTTTTATAGCCTGAAGCATGCCCATTGACACGTACCCTATTGTGGTCGAGGGGGTCGTTTGGTCCGACTGCCCTGCCTCTCTTCTGTGGTCATGTTTCACGCCCAGGTGGCCCTGGAGATGGAGCACGCTGTGTCTGCCGGCACGCTCGAGGCCTTCCGTGACCGGCAGGTGCTGCAGGGATTGGAGTGCATCGTCACCCCCGGCAACCAAATCTTAATGTAGTCTATTAAGTTTCATTTAATGTACTTTTGTTAAGTTGCAGTTTATTTGTTTTTGTGTGCACTAAAAGATTACACATATCCTACTAACTGCAGGTAGTGAAAATGTTAGGTTCCTAATGAAATTACATGCTTGTTGAGGGTTCGTGTAAATGCCTAATGGATATTGTTGATCAGTCGTTCCAAGATTTCACGGGATTAAGCCATGTTGTTGCATTTCTATGTCTGTAAAACTCATTAAAACCCGAGAGATCAAATAACAAGAGCTGACTGGGGACAAGGGGACCATTCAGATCATTTTCCAGACTGGGTGTTTTCGGAAACTATTTTTCACCCCTTAACAGTGCTTCTGACGAAAGTTCAATTTTTCCATTCTTAAAATCACTCTCTCATAACGAAACAGAAAATCCTCACCAAGCAGTTCAGGAAGTGTTAGGAAGGACCGAGGGCCTCACCCACAAATCTGAAGCGTTTATCTGGTCCTCATCAGCTGATGAGTGCACAGTTCCAGTGCGGGTTGGAGCCGTACAGGGCAGGAAAGGACTCGGATTTGGTCTCTGGATTCACTGCTTTCAGCAGGAGTGTGTTAGTGAGGGTGCTGCCGTTAAGACACCTAAGGAAGCAACAAAAAACACTCAGCCAGTGATCTCACTCCTATTCACTATTCAGTGATCCCCGCTGGAAGTCTATGGCCTGGAATTTGCGGTCAGCGACGAAGCGACAGCGCTCACCGCTGACCTTGAAGAAAGCTGGCCACAAAGATCTAGCGATCTCTGTGGCATCGATTCTGTGAGATCTAGCGATCTCTGTGGCATCGATTCTGTGAGGTCTAGCGATCTCTGTGGCATCGATTCTGCTCTCCCGACCTTTGTTTGGATATGGCGCCAAATCAAGCGACTCTCCAGCGTCCAGCAACAGTGATGCCATCAAGCTGGCTAAGCAGCCAATCACATTGAAGAATTCTCCCAGATGGCAAACCAGGAAGTAAAATGCACAGATTCTAATTTACATTTTAAGAATTGTACAGAGAGCGAAATAAAGATTGGGACATGCACATAGGATTAAGGTTAAGCTGAACTATCATAAACAAACCTTATTTTTTAAATATTATTTCAAAAACTTGTAATCATATTAATGGAAAAATTTGACATTCCACAAATATAAAATTTGTTTTTCAGGGCCAGAGCGGTTGTTCAGCAGTCAATACGCTGTTAAAACCCAGTTACATCTCCTTCAACAAGGCTTAATTTTCAGGGGATTTTAACTGCGATATTCCAGCATAATAGGGGAAGTTTCCGTCCGTATGTGTGATTTCAATTGATTGCCGGCTCTGGGGAGTTCCACAGTGCAACCTGTGGCGGAGCAGGGAATGTCTGACCACAACTTTAGCATGTGCTGAACCCTGAAGTTGCTGTCAGTGTCAGAGGGGTAATGTCAGCGAACGCTGAAGGGGTGATTTTGTCAATGGGGGCGCATTGGAGGCGGGACTGCTGCTTGTCGGGTTTTAGTCCTGCCTCCATCGACTTGTGGCCAACCCATGCTATTTTCCCTTGATTGACCTGGTTAAGCCCGCCCAGTGGGCTTAGCAGGCTAATTGAGGGGAAGCCGGTTACAGTGAACGTCAGCGTATGACATCATCGTTTTACAGCTCTGTGAAGCTGTCAAACACTGACATTCTATGTTGTTTGATGAGTCCTTGTATTCAGATACAAGGGTTGTATCCCTTGAAATCAGATGGTTGTTGTATCGGAGAATGCAGCAGCCATCTGTCATCTCGGCCGGTGAGATGCGAAACTCTCCGGTTCCCCAACTGTTGAAGCCTACAGGAAGAAACAAAGGTAAGTAAACATTTTCTATCACTTTCCACTCATCTCACATACTCACCTCTCCACACTTGTACCCATCACTTACCTCCACAGTGCACTTTTGCACCCCGCAGACCCCCTACTCGCCTCGGTGACCCTGGTGGGGTTTCCTGGCATTGGGAAGCCCACACCTCTAATGGAAAAATGGGGATAATCCTCTTAACTGCCTGTTAACTACCTGTTAACAGGCAGCTAAGTGGCTGTAATCCCCTTCCCACCTCCAGGAGATGGGACCCAGCGTGGGTCGTCTACCCGCCTCCTGGGAAGATGGCACAGAGGCAGATTGGGGGCAGGATGGGTACCCGCCCCCAGATTCTGCCATTTTCCCGGCAGTCCCTCCTCCCCAGGGCTGGCAAAATCCAGCCCTGACAGTTTCGCCATCATTACCACTAAAAAATCCCAGCCTACATGTGTGGTCATTGGAATGAAGACAGGATCGAGCTTGGCTGTGATGCCCCCCATGATAAAATAGCCCAACACTTACTGCCTTGGCTTGCACAAGATTGGCCCTGGGGCGAGGCAACAGAGGGCCGCCATTCAGGTAAAACGATACCCAGTATGAGGTATTGCTTCTGGGACAGAAGGGTTAAAAATCGAGAAAGAAATCTGAACAATTTACCATTTCTCATACTTGTGTGTATGTTGAAGCAGCAAAAGCAAAATTCGGCATATATCAAATAATAAAACATATTAAGCAAGACAGATTTTCTTAATAAAATGAGTAAGATACAAACTGACAGAGTCCAGATTCAATCCAGAAGGTCCACAAAGGAAGAACCAGGTCTGTCCCACAGGGTGAAATTGCAGGAATTATACATCCACCTTTAAAATGTTTGCACCTAAATAAATAGCTGGGTGACAGAACTGAGTAGCGTCCCATGCTTTTACCACTGGGACCCGCACACTTGCTACAAGGGTCCTACTTGAAAGCAGCTCGGGCAGCATGAGCCCAGTGTCTTATTAAAATAAAGACTGCCACTAATTCGAAGATAATCTCACGGGACAGCTGGTGGAGAAATTGGAAAATATCACACTGATGCAGCAGGGGATGCCCTTCTGTGGTTGATATTGAGATATCTTGTGCATACAATGGAAATGGGGCTTTACTCTGCTGCGTAACCGATGCTATGTTGGTCCTGGAAGTGCTTGATGCCGACACTATACGGTAGATTTTCTGCCAATGCTGCTGTTAAGTTGCGCGGCCGCACAGCGGTCTGCAGGTCCCGCCCAGGCCGCTTGCCAGTGTTACAATGGAAAAAACGCGCATGCGCGGAAATTTGAATGTGCTGCGCAGCCCGTTAAAGGGGGCGCGCTCTAAATGTAGAGGGAACATTGTTTTCTGCCGCTTGTGAGTATCGGAAAATTGCAGGCACACCCTCCCCCCTCCCAATTTGCTGAGACACGTTGGCAGCGGGCGAGGGCAATGACCTGGAAGATCCAGCCTTGTGTGATCTGATAGAGGTCTTTAAGAGTATGAAGAGGTTTGACAGGGTAGATAGACGTAGAGAAGATGTTTCCTCCTGTCGGGGGGAGACCAAATTTAGGGCCCATAAATATAAGATAGTCGCTAATAAATCCAATAGGGAATTCAGGAGAAACCTCTTTACCCAGAGAGTGGTTAAAATGTGGAACTCGCTACCATGAGGAGTAGTTGAGGTGAATAGCACAGATGTATATAAAGGAAAGCTGGATAAACACATGAAGGTTATGCTGATAGGATTATTTGAAGAGGGATGGGAGGAAGCTTGTGTGGAGCATAAACACCGGCATTGACCTGTTGGGCCGAATGGCCTGTTTCTATGCTGTAAAATTCTATGTAAAAATGGGGAAAATGTTTTATATCCCTTATCCTGATGGGTACAAATATTCTCAAAAATATACCCATACTGTTGCTCTCATTGCTTGGATCCATTTTTTAAAGGATTTTTGCTAGCTAGGGGTATTAAGGGATATGGAGCCAAGGCTGGTGGATGGGGTTAGGATACAGATCAGCCATGATCTCATTGAATGGCGGCACAGACTCGAGGAGGCAGAATGGCCTACTCCTGCGCCTATGTTCCTACGTGTCACTAAACAGCAAGAACTCTCACTGTAAACTCATATGTCAGATTTAATCGGGAACTCCACTCGGCTTTTCATTGTGGTTCCTCTGAGAAACTGCACTGTGATGCTCACAAAAGATTCCACTGTGGTCTCCATATCCGCTTTCACCGTGATCCTCACAACAGCTTTCATTATAATACGCCAGCATTTACCCGCTGTCATTAAGGGGACATGAAGTGAGGCGGTGGTAGGTTTGAGGGATTTGCAGCACCCAGCATGAAAACAAAACTAAAAAAAAGAAAGATTACGGCACACAGCAACGGGGAATGTAACAATTATAAACCCAAAAAGCCAAACAGAACTATGACTGGGCTCTTTGATGGTCTCCCACATACTTTAATGTCTCAAAGCTTTTGAGGTAGAAGGTATAGCATGACCACTGTATGAAGCATATCGTCTGTCAGTGGTGCTCACAAGAGCCAGAAAGACTATTGCTGATCCCAATGTGTGGACACTGCCATTATTAGGTGACAATAGAAGTCGTGCCACCCTCTCCCCAGGCCCAGCATTTTATAGTCCTTGACCGTTCATCCGTCATGTATCAGATTTGGAGTCTCTGTATGCTGAATGCAAATGTGCCTTTATTGCAGTGATCAAACACTTAGGACATTTATGCAGAAGGTCAGGAGCAGGTATTCATAGCTATCCATCAGCAACTTCAGTGCACTTTGTACATAAAAGCACATTGGATATTTTACTACTGTAATAGCTTAAATAGTTGGAACAGAAATTGTAGTTTGAGGAGACCAACTTTTTATTTGTTTTAAATTTATGCTTTTTCAATGGCATTGCCTTTAAAGGTAATTTTCTTGCCCTTTAATCTTTATAATGAAGCCACCAGAAGTTGATGTCTACTTTCTAGACACCTTGAAGGTGACTTTTTCCCCCGTTGTGCAGGGTTAAATCCCAGTTATTTGTTACTCAATGCTTTCAGATTATGCGCACACCAGAACACAGCCTTCTCACGTCAACATTGCCTAGTAACTAACAGGTGGCAGGAAGTTAAACTGCTGGATCAGTTTAACAGCTTAATAAGCAGCAATGAACCTACTGGCTCCAGATCACACCAGGAGGGTGGTAATCCAGATGTGCGGAGTTGAAAATTACATTACATAGAATTTTACAGCAGAGAAACAGGCCATTTGGCCCAACAGGTCAGTGATAAAACCAAAAGATGTTGGTGATACTCAGCGGGTCAGGCAGCATCTGTGGAGAGAGAAACAGAGTCAACGGGCTCGATTTTTCAAGCCCCGAGGAGGCGGGTTTGGAGGCGGGAAAATTGCAGAATCGGGGGGCAGGAACCCATCCCGCCCTCAACCCGCCTCCATGCCAATGTCCCAGGAGGCGGGTACCCGACCTGTGCTGGGAGCTGCCTCGCCAAGGCGGCAAGGGGATTAGTGCCAATTAACTGTCTGTTAACAGGTAGTTAACAGGCAGTTTTTTGCCTAATCCCTATTTTTAGCCCTGAAGTGTGGGCTCTCCGACGGCTCTGAACCACGGCAAGTTAGCGAGGCGGACCGTCGGTCTGCGGGGGTTGGGGGGATCGAGATGTCCGTTGTGCAGGTGAGTAATGGGTGCATATGTGCAGAGGTATGTGTGTGAGGTAAGTGTAAAGTGTTTTAATAAGTTTTACTTACCTTTACTTTCTCCTGCAGGCTTCCTTCCTTCAGTTCTCGGGAGTCCCTCAGCTCACCGGCACAGAAAGCAGAATGGCCGCTGAACTGTCAAAAGCTGCAGCCTCTGCTTTCTGGTCTGGAGAGCTCGCTAACTGAGTCTGAGTAGAAGGACTCAAGTCAGAAGACAGATTGTCCGTGTTTGACAGCTTCACAGAGCTGTCAAATGCTGATTGTTCATCTGTCAAAAGCTCTTGACAGATGAAATGTCAATCGCTGACGTCACCAGTAACCAGGTGTCCCTTAATTGGCCTGCTGAGCCTGCTGGGCGGGCTTAACAAGGTCAATCAAGGGAAAGTAGTGTGGGTTGGCCACAAGTCGATGGAGGCGGAACTACAACCCAAAAAGTGGGAGTCCCGCCTCCAAAAGCTCCCCATTGACAAAATCGAGCCCTATGTTTCAGGTCGATGACCTTTCGTCAGAACTGGAAAAAGTTGTAGACGTAACAGATTTTAAGCAAGTGCAGGGGCAGGTAAAGGGGGGAGGGGAGGAAAGAACAAAAGGGAAGGTCTGTGATAGGATGGAAGGCAGGAGAGATTAAATACAAAAGGGATGATGGTGCGAGGGAGTGTTAATGGGACAAGTTAAGAAACAAAGGATGGGTCTAGAAGAGGTGTAAATGGGAATAGCAGAATCATCAACAGTTGCTGTCCGAAAAACTGGGGGGGTAGAGCTTATGATCTGAAATTGGTGAACTCAGTGTAGAGGCCGGAAGGCTGTAAAGTGCCCAATTGAAAGATAAGGGGGGAGAAATTCGGTATCGCCCCGTTTGGGGTGCAATTATCGGCCGGGCGCAAAGTTTAGCGCCTGCCGCTAATTATCGCCTCTGACTGCAAACTTGGCTTCTATTGCCCCCAGAGGTGATTGGAGAGCTAAATCAGGTGCTACACACCTGTCTTAAGGCGCTAACGCTGAGGAGCGAGGCGCTACCTCAGAGCGCTGGCGAAGCTCATGTGATGTCAGTCAGCAATGAAACACAGACACACTGGCGCCGGCCAGTTCTTAAAGGGGAGGGTTGATCTTGCTCTCCATCCACACCTTGTCTCATTGCAGCCTTAAATCTCGGCCTGGAGAGACCTGTACATCAATTCTGCTGGAAAGAACAATGGAGGTGCCCAGGGAAAGATGTCAGAGTGCAGCACCCATAGTCTCTTCTAAATTGATGCAAGGAAGATCAAATCAAAATGAACCTGCAAAGTGCTGCTCAGTACCCAAAACTCCTCAACACAGCGTTGAATCTCTCCAGAAGTCTCTCTCTCTCTCTCTCTCAGAATGCGTGGTGCAAAAATGTCGCCGAAAAAAAGGCAGGAAGCGGTCGCCTTTAAATAGCGCTCCCCCAGTCCCTTCCCGACTGCAAAACGCTCCCCTCAACCTGTCGTTGCTAGCGGCAGGCGGTAAGGCAGGGGGCGCCACTCAATATCCGGTCCGGGGCGCTACCGGGGCGTTGCACACTTGACTGACGTCACGATCTGTGGACGCAGGAGATCATGGCGGTAGTGTTTAGCGCCGCCGCAAAATGTAAATTTCATGAGCGGCGCAAACATCGCTGCACCCGGGCACTAGTTGCTTTGCGCTCCATTAGCGCCTAACGGGAGGCACAAACCAACCGAATTTTTCCCCCATGGTGCTGTTCCTCGAGTTTACATTGAGCTTCGTTGGAACAGTATAGGAGGCTGAGGATAGAAAGGTCAGAGTGGGAGTGGAATGGTGAATTAAAGTGACAGGCAAGCGGAAGCTTGGGGTCACGCTTGCAGCCTATCACGGTGTTTATGCTTCACACGAGTCTCCTCTCACCCCTCTTCATTTAACCCTATCAGCATATCCTACTATTCCTTTCTCCTGCATGTGTTTATCCAGCTTCCCCTTAAATGCATCTATGCAATTTGCCTCAACTACTCCTTGTGGTAGCGAGTTCTACATTCTCATCACACTCTGGGTAAAGGGGTTTCTCCTAAATTCCCTACTGGATTTATTAGTGGCTATGTTAAATTTATGGTAAAATGTCTGGGCAGAACACACACAGGGGGCTTGATTTTTCCAACCTCGGCGGGTCGGGGGCGGGCAATATCCGTGGCATGTGGGGACCTCGCATCTGTCTCGATCCCCATATGCAACAAGATTTGGTTCCCGGCCAATTAATAGGAAGCGAGTCTGATGACGTTATTTGATGAGGAGCTGCAAACACTGACAAGCACTGCACAGAGGTGCACAGTTGCACCCAGGCTCTCCCATGACTCCCTCCAAATGCTTATGGAGGGAGTCACAGCATGCAGGGAGGTTCTCTTCCCTTCCAATGGGCGGAAGACACCTCCCCAGGACACCAACACAGCCTGGTTGCACATTGCACAGGAGGGCACAAGCAGGGATGTCGTCAGGAGGACCAGGCTGCGGTGGTGCAAACCTTTCAATGATCTCAGTAGATCACGAAACATTACTGCCAAGCCACACTCAGCCTCATCCTGCTGTGCCACTCATTGCATCCCCATCACGCTGCCTCCCCTACCCTACTCCTGCACATCCTTACTCACACCAACTTACCTTGCACCTCCACCTATCCCTCTCTCTATCTACATTATCACTTCCCCATCTCACTAGCCACCCCTCACACTCACCCTTATCCTACTGCAAGCATACCAACTAACAACACACAAGGGTAAGTGGCACTTGAGAGGTTTAGCCAATGTCCATGTGAAGTTTCTAGTAATGCGCTGTCAAACATTGAACATTTTTTTGAACACTTTGCATTCTTAGACAGATTTGTGTGCATCTTTGGAAGTGTCTTAGTGAGTTGCAGTGAATGGTAAAACACAACATGGCCCCCCCCCCCCCCACCGCCCCCAATTGTGATGAGTGTGAAAGGAATGGCTTGGTGCATCATGTGGCAGCCAGGGTGTACAGTGTTAAGTGAAGCAAATCTGGACATGGTGAGGCCATTGCTGGCATCCCAGGCAGCAATGTGCATGGGTGATGATGTCCTGTGTCCAGTGCAGCATCAGTTGATTACGGAGAAGGTTGGTGTGGATGTTGGTGCTGGTGTTGGGGCTGATCATGTTGATATTCTGAGGACCAAGGTGAGATTTTTTCAAGGGCACCGATGCTGATGGAATAGACGGCAGGTGAGGTTGAGCCGACAGAAGTAATCTGTCAATGGTGAGATAGGTTGTACCAAGGAGGTGACAGTGGATAGAGCGGTTACTCCAAACACTTCAAAAGTGCATAAAGCTCAAAAATGGGTTCCAAATCATTAATGCTCCAGCTTGGGAAGTGAACAGCTGTGAAATGGTGGGTTTTAGACCACTTTTGCAGCTTTCAGCTATTCACAGCAATCCACAGTCATTGAGAACCCGACACACTTACCTGATGTGATAGCTGCCCTCCGGGTATCTTGTTGAAAACCTGGGAAAATGGAAAGTACATGGGAAAATGGTTCTTGACTACCTTTTAATAAGCTTTAATCTATCTAAATTGGCTGACCCACCGCTTGGTGTCGGGTCTGTTCAGGGATGACAGACCCGACACTTGGGAAACTGACAAGGAGGCAGGTTTACAGCGGGATACCGACCCGCTGTCAATCTTTGTGATTTTGACAGCGGACCCGCTCCAAACCCGCACTCTGAGCGCTGGCAAAATTCAGCCCTGGGAGTCAGAGGTGGATCTCACTGTAGATCAGGAACTGTCAAGGAGGGTGTTAATCTTCAGCTCAGGAGTATACTTGCCAAATGACACATCAGGAAGCAGGCCTGGGACAAAGTGACAAGGTCGATGAATGGCACCTTGACCAATAGAAGGACTTGCTGAGGAGGTATGAAAACAGGTTTAGTCATGTGAAGAAGGTCCTGAGGTAGCTCAAGAACATCCCTAGATATACTTCCCACAACTGGCAATGGACATGTGGTCGGGAGGCCGATGGAAAGCTAATCATTTCCCTTGATTTCCAACGTTGCTTAAATGTGGTGGAAACCTGGCAGATCCAAGTGGACCTGCCTGCCTGCACCCCTACCTCAGCCTCTCTGTCTTTGAAACATTTTTACCTCCGTTTGTCACCTACAGGCTCAAGTACTCTAGTGCTCCCCTTGTTGGCCTTCCATCCTCCACCCTCAATGAACTCCAAAGAAAAGATATTGTTCAATGGCTGAGCAAGCAGGACCATCAGGGCAGGAATAATCCAACAGGAGTTATTCACAAAGTCAGTAGTGTTGTTGCCCAAACCGTTTGGTCTAGAGACTGGAAGGGGTGGCTGAGGCTAGAATGAGGTTATCCTTCAGTGAATCTGGTAAGGGTCTTCCCTGCTATTTGATGTTGTTTACTACAAACAGATGCCAAACACTAGTGGACTAAGTTGGAGACTTCAGAAGCAGGGCATTGGAATTTTGGACAGTAGCGGGTCTGAGAACTCAGGTCACACACCTTTTAGATGCTCCACTGGAAGGCAATGATTCCTTCAGGGCAACGACGCAAAGTTCTGCTGCTTCCACCTCTGATAAAAATACCTCCTACTTCAGCCACAAGGCGATCACAGAGGCACAGGGTAAGAAATATAGAGTTTCATGAAGGAAGAAAGCAAAGCACACAGAGTAAGCATTCAATAACGACAATACATTAACTTAAAATCACCATTTTCTTCCCTGATCCCTATCACATAGGAGTTTCGACTAGGCATAGAGGTGGCAGTAGGTTTAGGAAGTGAGAATGAATGCAGGTGTGACAATAGGAAAAAGACAGACTGTCTCAAGGTAGATATTTTATCCTGCAGATATTCTGTGTAGTCTGTAAGTTCAAGGTGACTATGCTGGTTCAGTATATATGACTTAACATCAGTTTGACTGGTATTTAAAGCTTCTTGCATTGCCACTGGAGGTTCAGTTAACTGAAATAGTCTCTCACCCGCCCCTCTCCTCATTTGACCCATTCCTCCTCTGAAAGAATGCTGGTTGACATGGTGGTAACAAATATCATGCTGTATTTCTGCGATTGGGTTTATTGCCCTATGCACCCCCTACAGCTGTGCTGCTAGTATGACCTCCATGTGTTGACAGCACCTAACTGTTTGGGAAATGCGAAGGGACAACAGTTAATTGAGCCCATGAAGAGCTTCAGTTGATGTTTTCAATTCACTAGTGTAAAACTGTTACTGCTGCACTAAACCCATATCAGCACCGACCATGACTGTTCATCTGGGATTGCCAATCACCCATCCGTCTACCGGAGATGAGCCAGTGTAAATCCGATACTCTGAGCTCTTTAAGCAGTGCTAACCTGTTCCATTATTCCATCTATAAAACAGAATGTTCCCAAATAGATAAATAATTGTATTTCAGATTATTTTATATGTATTCCTCCAAAGTGCATCCAGCTGATAACGATAGAAATATTGGCCCGGAATTTCCTGGGAGGTTTTGGCATGACTAAGGTGTATGAATGGAGTTGAGCTGTATTTTTAGGCTAATGCTTAGGCAGGTGAGCTCCACAGGAAACTTGGGCGCAGTTGCCGTCAGCAAGGTCGGGGCAGAAATCAGTTTAATCTCTGTGTGAGTGCGATCAAGGAAGTTCCAGTCCATCATGTCTGTAGGAGAATGAGTGGGGGAGCATAAGCACAGCTGAGACTTTCAGGCTGTAGGGGAAAGCAAGACCGAGAACTCTGAATGCAGAGCTAAACGGAGGAAATACAGGTTCAGCGTCCTGAATCCGGCAACCTTGGGACCCAGGCCGAGCCAAGCCAGTTTTTTCGGACTTCAGAACTATTACGTCCGTGAATGATTGAGACACGGGCAGCAGGAGTTGAACAAAATAAGTCTTTATTGATGGAAGTCAATAATGAAACTGAAAACAACAGAGGCTCACTAGCGCCTTTTATACAGGGGTGGTCACTGCCGGTACTGCAGTCTGAGGCCAGTTATTCTCTTAAAGGTACATACACAACAATTCCTCCCCTTTTAGATAAACAGTACATAACATTCATTTAACAACTAAATGATAACTAATTACAATCACAATTACGGTTGCTAGATACATTAGTTAAGTTTAAGCAATTATAAGTTCAGTCTTTGAGGAGGCTTCCTGATTCTGTCTGGATAACGCCTCTTTGGGGTATCAGGTTCTTCTGGCAATGTTGAGTCGGGATCAATGTCGTTGTTTGGTTCATCTGCTTCCAATATTACCGGTTCTGCGGTAGCTGCAATTGGAACGTCGATTTCACTACCAGGTGTATCAGATTGTGGTGTGGAGTTGACGTTTTCCAGTGACTCTAGAATCTGGTCAGCATGGCGTCTTACAATGCTCTCCCCAACGTCCACGGTATACATGAGAGGTCCTTGTCGTGTACAAATCGTTCCTGGCTGCCATTTCTCAGTGCGGTAGTCCCGGGCCAAAACTGGTTGACCTATCTTAAAACTCCTGGTCGGCCTTTCATTCATATTCTGAAACTGCCTGTTCTCCACATCTCTTCGGGCATTTGGCTTAACCAAATCCAAGTGGCATCGTAGTCTTTGATTGAAGAACATCATGGCTGGAGTTTGGTTGGTAACCGCATGTGTCGCATTCCGGTAGGCAAACAAGAAGTTGTCCACCTTGTGTTGTAGGGGTATATCTTCATTACACATTGCCTTGATAGCCTTCTTGAATGTTTGGACAAACCTCTCGGCCAATCCATTAGTGGCTGGATGATATGGGGCAGATGTGTAATGCTTAACACCATTGTTCTTTAAGAACCTCCGGAACTCTTCAGACACAAACTGTGGTCCATTGTCAGAGCAAATCTGTTCAGGCAGCCCATTCCTGGCGAATATGGTTCGTAAAACTGTGATAGTTTTTTCCGTGGTGGTTGAGGACATTTTTATTACCTCTGGCCACTTTGAATGTGCATCCACCGCAATTAAAAACATCGAGTCCATGAAGGGACCAGCAAAATCAATGTGCACCCTTTGCCATGGAGATGAGGGCCACTCCCATGGATGCAGAGGAGCTTGTGATGGGGCGTTTTGGACCTTCTGGCATCCTGCACAGCTCTTGGTCATCTCTTCGATTTCTCTATCGATTCCCGGCCACCACACAAACGCTCTGGCTAAGTTCTTCATTTTTATCCCACCCAGATGACCCTCATGAAGCTCATTGAGCACTCTATCCATCAACTTAGGTGGAATTACTACTCTGGATCCACACATCAAGGTTCCTCTGCACACTGACAGCTGTTCGCTTCTCGGCGAGAATGCTGGCAGCAGTGGTTCGCCATGTGCTGGCCATCCCTTCACCGTTAAATCATAGACCCGTGATAGTGTCGGGTCATTCCGTGTTTCCTTTTCTATGTTTGCATTCGTCACAGGGAGACATTCGACTATGGTCGAGTGGAATAACTCCATTGGATCCACTGCAAGGTCTTCTTCTTCCACCGTCGGCAACGGTAGGCGTGACAATCCATCAGCATTTCCATGCTGCTTAGTTCCTTTGTACTCGATGTCATATTGGTGTGCCCCTAGGAAAAGGGACCATCTCTGCAGCCGTTGTGCTGTCATTATCGGTACGCCCTTCTGAGGGTTGAAAATGGAGACAAGAGGTTGATGATCGGTTAGTAGAGTAAATTTTTGACCGTGCAGGTAGTGATTGAACTTCTTCACCCCCCACACTAGGCTGAGGGCCTCTCTGTCAATCTGGGCGTAGTAACGCTCGGCAGAAGTTAACGAGCGTGACGCAAAAGCTATCGGCCTCTCTAAACCATCAAGGAATTTACGTGACAGTACCGCCCCAATGCCGTAGGGAGACGCATCACACGCCAGTCTGATCGGCAGTGCTGGGTTGTAGTGAGCCAATACTTCCCTTGAAGTGATTAAGTCCTTACTCTTCTGAAAGGCCCGCTTACAGTCATTGCTCCATTTCCATGCTACCCCTGTTCGTAGCAGGGCGTTCAGTGGGTGCAGAATTGTCGAGAAATTCTGCAAAAACCTATGGTAGTAATTCACCAATCCGAGGAATGACCTTAGTTGCGACACATTTTCAGGCGCTGGGGCCTTAACAACCGCTTCAATTTTGTCAGGGGACTTATGTAACCCCTCTTCATCAATCATGTGGCCACAATACGATATCTGTTTCTTAAAAAATTCGCACTTGGGGCGGTTGGCTCGCAGCCCATGTTCCCGTAGTCTAGTGAGCACCTGTTCTAGGTTGTTAAGGTGTTCACTGTCATCTTCACCTGTCACAAGGATGTCGTCCAAGTAACACTGAGTCCCCGGAATCCCTTGCAGGACTTGTTCCATCGCTCTTTGCCATATCGCCGGAGCCGATGCTACTCCGAATACCAACCGATGATACTGGTAAAGACCTTTGTGAGTGTTTATCATGAGATACTTCCTAGAGGACTCTTCAACCTCCATCTGCAAATATGCTTGTGCTAGGTCAATTTTTGTAAAACGCTTCCCTCCAGACAGTGAGGCAAAGATGTCTTCTATCCTTGGAAGAGGATATTGTATTGTGTGAAGGACTGGGTTCACCGTCACCTTGAAATCCCCACAGATGCGACTCTTCCTTGGCTCCCTGGACTTATTACTTAACGTTTTCTTCATGACAGGAACGATGGATGTCGCCCACTCGCTCCAGTCGACCTTAGACAACACACCTGCCTTCTCCAGATTCTCCAGTTCTGCCTCGACGGCTGGGCGAATTGCATATGGTACCGGTCTTGCTTTGAAAAACATGGGAACTGCATTCTCTTCTATTTTTATCGAGGCGGTTACGCCTTTAAGCGTGCCCAGTTCTTGTTGAAATACCTCTTTGGCGTTAGCTAAGATTGTTGACAATCGTCCAGGAGTGACATCGTCATCTTTTTTACCGTCCACCGCCATTGCATGAATGGAGTGCCAATTTAAGTTTATCTTCCTGATCCATTCCCGTCCCAATAACGGTGGTCCACCATTTGGCAGTATGTAGAGATACAATTTCCGTATTTTCTTGCTGTTGTATTCGACAGGCACCCTTATTTTTCCTCTGGGGTATACTTTTTGCCCCGTATACGTCGTCAAGATGATGGATGTCTCTCTCAAGGGTATGTGTGAAAATAGCCGCTCGTAGTCTCGTCGATTCATGAAGGTTAGCGCTGATCCTGTATCCAATTCCATTTTAACTTGGGACCCTGCTATCGTGAGGGTGACCCAAATGGTTCGGTGATCCTCTTTTGTGATTACATTGTGAAGTTTGAGACAGCTTAGTCTCCTGTTCCCGGATTCACTATTGCTCATCTGGTCTTCGGAACTACTGTCCGTCATCTTTTGTACTTTCTTGTACGGTTCCTTAGTAGCCTTTTTGTTGTCGCTGGTCTTCTTCCCAGACCTGCAAACTCGTGCAATGTGTCCCATCTTCCCGCATTGCCTGCATATTTTGTCTTTGGACCAGCAGTCCTTCTGGTCATGGTTAGTTCTGCCGCAGCGATAACATTTTGCAAATCCCCGTGTCATTTCGTGGGTGCCGTATTCCTGTGGTTTTTGTTGAATTTCTGCAGCTCCCCTGGCTGCTGCTTCATACGATACTGCCACGCTGAAAGCCTTATCTAGCGTCAGCTCTTTCTCTGAGAGTAACTTCTTCTGTGTTCCTTCACTCAGGAGTCCACAGACAAATTTGTCCCGTAGGGTATCTGCCAGTCCTGCTCCGAACTGGCAGTGCTTTGATAGCTTGCATAGTTCCGTAAGGTACTCAGCATTGCTCTCATCTTTATGCTGAGTTCTCCTGTGGAAATTAAATCTTTCTGCTATCAACAGTGCTGCAGGGTTTAGGTGTTTCTGTAGGACAGCAACAATTTCGTTAAAACTCTTCGCCTTCGGTTTGGCTGGAGTAATCAGGCCCCGCAATAGGTCGTACGTTCTAGCGCCCATTAAGTTTAGCAATATCGATGCCTTTTTCTCCTCCGCTATTTCGTTTGCCTCGAAATATACCTCGACTCTTTCCACATATGTGGTCCAGTCCTCTATTGTATTATCAAAAGCAGTGATACAGCCAGTCTTCGGCATCTTGCAAATCTAAAATGGCGCCTCCCGTGCTTTGCCTTCTTCCCCGATTTAACAAAATGGCGCCTCCCGCGCTTTGCCTTCTTCCCTGCTGATTAAGATGGCGCCTCCCGCGCTTTGCCTTCTTCCCCGCTGTTGTTAGCGCTGCTTTCCGCGGTTTCTTGCATGTTTAATATTTCTTTTTTTATTATTTTCCCGTCGCGGAACAACCCTGTGGGACTCTTACCTCCCTCTTCGCGGGTCTATACGCAGCCCGGCTTCGTAGCACCGGCCGCGCCCTGTGTGCTCCACCCTCTCTCTCTCTTCTTCCCGACAACGCTGCTCGGCCCCGTTACAAACCACCCGCTCGAGTTCGCGACCGCCGCAGCCCAGGAAGGATCAGTGCACTACCTGCCACCAGCCCGATTAGCTGAAGCACCGTCGACAGGAACCAGGCCCCGCTTCCGACAGCTTCTCCAGCAATCTTCAACTCCGCAAACACAGGGGCGGATGCCCACGGTCGACGCCCGTTTCTACTGCCTCTTACTTGCTATTCATTCTGGCCTCGACCTCTGCTCACTTCGCTGTAGGAATGGATCCCAGGAGGTGGTGCAGACTGTAGGTAGGTTTGTATCTGCTCGTCGCCAGTATTACGTCCGTGAATGATTGAGACACGGGCAACAGGAGTTGAACAAAATAAATCTTTACTGATGGAAGTCAATAGTGAAACTGAAAACAACAGAGGCTCACTAGCGCCTTTTATACAGGGGTGGTCACTGCCGGTACTGCAGTCTGAGACCAGTTATTCTCTTAAAGGTACATACACAACAAGAATGTTTTCTGATGTCCGAAGTCCGGAAATATCGCAACCTGGGCTCGGGCGTTTCCGGACTTCGGATATCAGAAACATGTTCCGAGTCCGGAAATGCCTGGGTGGTATAGCAAAATACTGCAGATGCTGGAAATCTGAAATAACAAGAGAAAATACTGGAAAAACTCAGCAGGCCAGGCAACATCCGTGGAGAGAGAAATAGAGTCAACGTTTCAGCTCGAAACCCTTCGTCAAGACTGAAAAGGCACAGGAAATGAAACAGATTAAAAGGCCAGTTTGGGGGCTGGGAAATGGGGATGAAAGAACAAAAGAGAAGTGAAGAGACATTAAGAGGTCTTCAAAAGGAGACGAGATGATGATAGGACTAGTGGAGACAAAAGACGGCTCTAGATTAGGTGTGAAATGCACTGGCAGAATGGGAGACAGCTGCCATGTGGGAGAGAAAAAAAGGCGGGGGGAAAGGGCCAAAACAAAGGTGTGGATAAAAAATATAAGTAAAAATGTAATAGGGGCCGAGGTTATGATCTGAAATTGTTGAACTCGATATTGAGTCCGGAAGGCTGTAAAGTGCCTAATCAGAAGATGGGGTGCTGTTCCTCGAGCTTGGGCCCAGGTTGCGGTTTGACAGGATTCCAGAACATTTTACGGATTCCGGACGACCCTGCCACCAATCGTCCCAGAGTCCGGATTCCGGAACTCCGGGTTTTGGACGCTCAACCTGTACAACATTAAAGAGATGGTAATCTGAGAATACAGACAGACTTGCGAGAGGGAATACCATGCGCAGATTAAAAAAAGAAGGAAAGGAAAGAGGTGCTAAAGACTGAAGTCTTTACAGTTCCAGATGTTAGAGACAGATGTTAAAGACTGAGATCAGAATGTGGGGCTGCCTTTCCGGGACTGCTATTTATCGCAACATTTCGATATGAAAGGATATTGTTCAACAAGCACTATGGACTATTGGAGGTAATTCGGTGCAGTCTTCCCTGCAAGGGTGGCTCCCCACTGTGAGTGTAGGACTGTGAAATGATCCATTGTATGTCAGTGTAGAGATTATGCAATGATAAAGTTAAATAAATCAAACACAGTTGAGAGAGGCATTACATTGCTGCCGCGTCCACGTGAGACCGTGGCCAATTCGCAACCCGTGGGAGTTTGGACATCATCCATTATTTTACTAGAAGCACTTGGAATAATTGTTTCTCTTTTGAATATGACCACAATATTCTACTTGGGCAAATGACATGGAAACACGACCAAGAATGTAGATTCTGCGAATTTTCAGTAAGAATTTGCAAAAGTGAAAAGGAAGAAATTAATGATCAAAGATTTCATGACAGAGCCTGGAAGTCATCAATAACATTTGTTCCAATGCTGAAAAATTAAGTCGACACACACACACAATCAGCAACTGCTGGAGAGCACAACATCTGGATCATGAGATTGGATCGCAATGTAATGAGCAAGTCAAGAAATCTGCAATCATTTAGGACATTTACTTTGTATTTAATTTAGCATATTGCCCTTTTCTTTTGTTAACTTACAGTCCCAGAATCCACAAGTAGTTCTTTGTTTCTGTTGATTTGTTTCTCATCCCCAACAAGAAACCTTTATCCTAAAATGAAGGCTTTATTACAAAAATTCATGAAAATCAAAACTTTAACTGAAATTATTTCCTTAAATTGTGATTACACTCCAAACCCCTCTCAATTTGCTGAACTCTCCAACCTCATTATGATTTTCATAACTATAAAATATTTTTAAAAATCATAAAAAACAATTAAAACCAGAGGTCAAACACTCTAGACAACAACTTAAGCTCGAGACTTCAGTCTGAATGTGGGCTTGGAAAATCCAGCATGGGAGATTTGGGTGATGTTCTCATCTCTTTACATTTCCAATATCAAGCTCATTTGCACGTGGTATTTAAAATTATTTTGTATAAACAGAATGTTATGTGACATTTTGAAGATGTCCATTAAGAATTTTAACTCGCATGTAAATGTAAGTTATCTGGTTAGATATCTATCGGGCCAGATTTTGCTGGAGTGGGGTATCTCGTGGCGTGCCCCGTTAGTTAGACTTGTTCGTGCACGTTTAGGTTTTAACATTTTATGTCCACAAAGTTGCTGGAAGTGTGAGCTGATAACGGCGCAGCGAGGGCATCTGGGACCTTGGTGAACAACGGGACAAACAGTGTAACTCCTTAACCAATGAGATTTAAGGATTGAGAAATAACCAGAGGTAGGGCTGAGAAGGCAGGCGAGTTAGAGTGGGTGAATTCAATGTCAAATCAGGTACAGAATGAGAAATAAAGAGAGGGAAAGATTGGATTAGGAGAGAAGAGTGAAAGTGAAGCTAGGTTCCCTCTAAGATGTCTTCCTAACTCTCCTAAAAATAACTATTTTGTCACAATCCTATAGATGATTGGTCACCTCACCTGGATAGGTACATTAATGTAATGGAGAATGTTTAGAGATGAACTACAGGATGAATGCAGCACTTATGGCACTAAGTTATGTAGAGCAAGTCACAGAACTGAAGTTTTGAGGAGACGAGTAAAATGTTTCAAATACTGAGAGAAACGGAGCATGGCGTGAGTACTGATAACCAATGTTCCCTGTAATTTTTGTTTGGGCTAAGCAGCCCATTCAAAATTCCACACATGCAGTTTTTTCTAAATTTAAAAGTAGGCTCACCGGCTGCGCGGGACCCCTGGAGCACTGTGCGGCCACGCAGCTTAAAGGAACATCGCCTATGACACTCAAGGGTTTCTTGGTCGTAGTGAGTAGTACCACCACATGGTCCCACTGAAGCAACTTTGTCGCCAAATCAACTTCTCAAAGAAATCCAAGTGCCTTTTAGCTCTTTTGGAGGTGTTCTGATACCTTGCAATGTTGATCTATATTCCACGATCAATTGACAGTCATCTGCACCCTCCATCTTTGCAAGTAGAGGAAAAGGCTAGCTCCTTGCTGATTATGGATATCCATTGGTGCTTTGGCTGTTCTCTCCCTTGCGACATCCCTGCTTACCAGCTGAGAGAGGATCTAAGATCCATGCCTGCACACGACCATCGTGGTCGCCATTTTTAGCCAGTCTAACCACACCCAAGGATGCAGAAGAGTGGCAGTGTCACAGCGTTCGACAATGAAGTCGAAGATGGGGCAACATATATAGAACGTGTAGAAGTGTACTGCAAGGCAAATGAAGTGCCAGATGCCAGGAAAGCACTGGTATTGTTGAATTCCATGGGTGCAAAAACGTACGGCTTACTGCGAAACCTAATAACCCCAGAGAAGCCAGTGGGAAAGGATTTTGAAAGCACAGTGGCAATCCTACAGGACCACTTAAACCCCACACCGCTGCTGATAGCCGAAAGATTTAAGTTTCACAAAAGGAACCAGCATAAAGACGAAAGTAATGCTGAGTATTTAACGGAACTGCGCAAACTATCGAAACACTGCCAGTTTGGAACGGGACTAGCAGATACGTTAAGGGACAAGTTTGTGTGTGGGCTTCAAAGTGAAGGAACCCAGAAACGGCTTCTATCAGAAAAGGATCTTACGCTGGACAAGGCTTTCAGCATGGCAGTATCACACGAAGCAGCCGCACGGGGCGCTGCAGAGATACAACGGAGATCGCAAGAATATGGCACAAATGAAATGTCATATGGAGCAGTGAAGTGTTATCGCTGTGGCAAAACAACACACGACCACAAGGACTGTTGGTTCAAGGACCAAGTGTGCAGACGGTGTGGAAAAGTAGGACACAGAGCAAGTGTCTGCAGGTCGGGAAAGAAAACCAGCAGCAAGAAATCTCCACAGGAGAAGTACAAAAAGGTACATAAGGTGACGGAGAGTAGTTCAGACGAACAGAAAAGTGATACAGACTCCGGAAGCAAGGAGCTGGGTTGTCTGAAACTACATCATGTAATCAAAATGGAGGATCACCAAACTATCTGGGTCACGCTCAAGCTAGACGGGGTCCAAGTGAAAATGGAATTGGACACAGGATCAGCCCTAACAGTCATAAACCAAAGGGACTACAAGCGGCTATTCTCACATATATCCTTGAGAGACACAGAGATTGTCTTGAAGACATACACGGGGCAAAAAGTCTACCCCAAAGGAAAAATAAGGGTGAACGTGATATACAACGGCAAGGAAACACAAAAATGGACATATATGTATTGCCAGATGGAGGACTGCCACTACTAGGGCGTGAATGGATCCGGAAGATACAGCTAGATTGGCATTCCATACAAGCACTGACTGTAGATGCCAAAAAGGATGACGACGTCACACCGGGACGACTGTCAAAAATGCTAACTGACGCACAAGAAGTGTTCCAGGAGGGACTCGGAACACTAAAAGGCATAACAGCAACGATCAAAATAGAGGAAAATGCAAGCCCAAAGTTTTTTAAGGCCAGACCGGTACATTATGCGATCCGCCCAGCCGTCGAAGCAGAACTGGAAGGTTTGGAACATTCAGGAGTGCTATCCAAAGTGGACTGGAGTGAGTGGGCTACACCCATCATTCCTGTAATGAAGAGGTCGTTGAGTAATACGCCTGGGGAACCAAAGAAGGTTCGCATCTGTGGGGACTTTAAGGTGACAGTGAACCCAGTCCTTCACACTGTACAATATCCGCTTCCACGGATAGAAGATATTTTCACCTCGCTATCTGGAGGGAAACGCTTCACTAAGATTGATCTGGCCCAGGCGTACCTGCAAATGGAGGTAAAAGAAGCCTCGAAACAGTACTTCACGATCAACACTCATAAAGGTCTCTACCAATACAACCGGCTGGTGTTCGGGGTAGCATCAGCTCCGGTTATTTGGCAAAGGGCAATGGATCAAGTCCTGCAAGGGATTCCAGGGACCCAGTGTTATTTGGACGACATCCTGGTTACGGGCGAAAATGACAGTGATCACCTCGCCAGCCTGGAGCAGGTGCTCACTAGATTGAAGGATTATGGGCTCCGAGCTAATCGCCACAAATGCGAGTTTTTCCAGAAGCAGATCTCGTATTGTGGCCACGTTATTGATGAAGAGGGGTTACATAAGTCCCCTGAAAAGATTGAGGCAGTAGTCAAGGCTCCAGCACCGGAAAATGTGTCACAACTGAGGTCGTTCCTCGGGTTGGTGAACTACTACCATAAGTTCTTGCTGAATTTGTCTACAGTTCTACACCCACTGAACACCCTACTGCAAACGGGGGTACCTTGGAAGTGGAATGACGAATGTAAACGAGCTTTCCAGAAGTGCAAAGAATTGATCACATCAAAAGAGGTGTTGGCTCATTTCAACCCAGCACTACTAATTCGGCTGGTGTGTGCTGCATCACCCTATGGCATTGGAGCGGTGCTGTTGCACAAATTCCCGGACGGCTTGGAGAGGCCAGTAGCCTTTGTGTCTCGGTCACTAACCTCAGCCAAGCGTAACTACGCCCAGATTGACAGGGAGGCCCTCAGCCTAGTGTGGGGAGTGAAAAAGTTCAACCACTATCTGCACGGGCAGAGGTTCACCTTGCTGACTGACCACCAACCACTTGTCTCCATCTTTAACCCAAAGAAGGGCGTTCCGGTGATGACTGCGCAACAGCTACAAAGATGGTCCCTTTTTCTAGGGGCGCACCAATATGATATCGAGTATAAGGGTACGAAACAGCATGGAAACGCTGATGGGCTATCACGCCTGCCACTAACTACTGCGGAGGAAGCACCAGCAGTGGATCCTGTCGAAATATTTCATTCGACTATAATTGAATGCTTGCCAGTAACTAACGCTGGTATAGAGAAGGAGACCCGAAATGACCCAACACTGTCTCGGGTATATGATTTGATGGTGAAGGGATGGCCAGCACATGGCGACTCGCTGTTGCCAGCATTCTCATCCAGAAGAGAACAGCTGTCAGTATGCCAGGGGACCTTGATGTGTGGATCCCGAGTGGTAATTCCACCCAAATTAAGGGAGAGAGTGCTCAATGAGCTTCATGAAGGCCATCTGGGAGGGGTGAAAATGAAAAGCCTTGCTAGGGCTTATGTGTGGTGGCCGGGGATCGATCAGCAAATCGAGGACCTGACAAAGAGCTGCTCAGGATGCCAGAAGGTCCAAAATGCACCACCACATGCCCCTCTACACCCATGGGAGTGGCCCTCATCTCCATGGCAACGGGTGCATATTGATTTTGCTGGTCCATTCATGGACTCAATGTTTTTAATAGCTGTGGATGCGCACTCGAAATGGCCTGAGTTGATCAAAATGTCCTCCACCACCACGGAGAAAACTATTGCAGTCCTACGGACCATCTTTGCCAGGAACGGCTTGCCAGAGCAGATTTGCTCTGATAACGGACCACAGTTTGTGTCCGAAGAGTTTCGAAGATTTATGAAAAGGAATGGGGTAAGGCATTACACCTCCGCTCCGTATCATCCAGCCACCAATGGACTGGCTGAGAGGTTCGTACAAACCTTTAAAAAAGCAGTAAGGGCCATGTGCGATGACGACATTCCACTGCAGCATAAGGTGGACAATTTCCTGTTAGCCTACAGAAATGCGACACATACAGTCACCAACCAGACCCCGGCCATGATGTTCTTTAACCGAAGGTTGAGATCTCGTCTGGATTTGCTCAAACCAAATGTATGAAGAGATGTTGAGAATAAGCAATTCCAGCACATCAATGAGAAGCCGACAAGGAGTTTCAATGTAGGGCAGCCAGTCTTGGCTCGCGACTACCGAACAGAGAAATGGCAACCAGGAACGATATGCACACGGCAGGGGCCACTAATGTACACCGTGGATGTTGGGGAGAAAATTGTGAGACGCCATGTCGACCAGATCCTAGAGTCACAGGAAAGAGTCAACCCCAGGTCTTGCGTACCTGGTGATGACCCGACATAACGGTAGCATCTACCCCAGAAACAGTAGCATCGGAAGCTGATGAACCAACCGACGACAGGGGGCCAGAATCGCCTCCGCACCAAGAGCAAGACACTCAGGAAAGGCGCTATCCAGAAAGGATCAGGAAGCCGCCCCAAAGACTGAATTTATAAATGGAATATTTGCCGTTAATTTTGCATGTTAAAAGTGTTAATTGTTAAATGAATGTTATGGTACTGTTAATCTAAAAGGGGAGGAATTATAGTGTATGTACCTTTAAGGGGAGAACTACTTTTTACAGCTCCTGTATACTGTAGTACCGGCAGTGACCACACCTGTATATAAACCCTGAGTAGGGATCTGTACTTTAGTTTTAGAGTAACCTGCATCCAGTAAACACCTGTTAATTGTTCCTCTGCATTCTCTGTCGATTTATTGAAGAACACCATACATCAGCATTCACGGATTCAACAAGAGGGAAAAGATAGACGGTGGGAAGGAGCAGGGGAGGGGTCTGATGTGAGAAGTGATTGGCTCTAGTTGTACCAAGGATACAGGAGTTGGGGTTAACTAGAGGGAGAAGATGCAAAAAAAATAGCTGAAACATGAGGCAAGAAGTCTTCCCATGCTACTAAACGCTTCCTTCTAGTTTAAGATCAAATTCCCTGCCATGCTTCACTTGCCAAAATAGTTTTTTAATCAAGTCACTGTGTGATTCATGCTGCGAATCAAACCTTTTACACCATGGCCAGTTAACGTGAATAATGGGCATTTGTCATATCCTATTTTGCTGATGTTCCAAACAGCAGAGGTATTTGGTTTTGAGTTTCTTGCCCTCTGCCCTCTCGCTGAAGGTGGTGACTCAAACTGGGGTGTGGTCCCAGCGGTGCCAGCACCACCACACAATGGAAGTTCGTTCTTCAAGCGTGAGCTCCTACAGTGAGCTCCTTCACCACATTACTCATGGTATCACAGCTAAACCCAATCCTGTCCTCACTCAACATCTGCACGTGTACGGTGCTGGGGGGCGGGGGGAGCTGGCTAAATAAATCAAGGCAAGAGGATTGAATTAGCAACCCGCCCAGGATGTATTGAGCCATTCTGGGCCTACTGGCCAAAGATTGCGCTGAACGTACATAATACAGCTGCGAGCCAGAGAGGTCATGGAAATGGTCCGGTGGGGGCAGGGGTTGGGGGCGGAAGAGAGAAAAACATGCGCATTTGTTTCCTCTCAGGTGCTGCATGTCTGAGGTACATCCAGAGGGGAATCAACCCTATGATCTTTTAAATTCTATGGGGTAGATTTTAATCCCCTCCCCCCACCCAGCAGGTATGGTGCAGGTGGGGAGTTAATATTGTGGGGAGGGAGGTATCACTCCACGTTTTCAAATTGACCCGCCACCCCCCCGCCCCCCCCACCGTACTTACTGTAATTCAGGCACAGGAGGGCTGTCTGCCAGCGGCAGACGAGGGCCTACTTTACATCGAAAAGTTGCAGCTAATAACGACACCATTTTGACTTTTGGAGTCAGGAGGTCCGCACACGGGGCCAACCCCGACAGCAGAACCACAGCGAGAGTCACGGAGTGAGCCAGAAGAGGCCAAGGCAGTTTTAAAACAAGCATTTTTTCTATGGAATCCTTGTGGGCCAGGAGAAGCAGGTGCCACTGCTCCACCAGACCCCACAATGAGTCCTTGGTCCTCCCTAGCACCAGCAGCTGCTTCCAAAGCCCCTGCCCAGGGCTAATTTTATTCCCTTGGGTCCCCGGTGTTTTCAAGCTTTTGCACCCCGCACCCCCCCACCCCCTCCCCCACCCCTCACCTTTTGGGTGGGAGACTGTCTTGGATTGTTTAAATGAGGCCCGGGAGATAACAAGACCTGAGCCTCACGCTGAACTCACCTGCCCCACATCCCTGTCCACCCCAAACCTGTTCTCAGTTAAAATCGACCCTGATCTCAGCAGCACAGAGATTAACTTTTAGATCCTATATTTACCTGTGCAGATGACAATGCACAAATATTTAAAAGAGGACTCTCTACCTTTAAATATTAATAACGACCCATAGAGCAGCTTCCTTACTTTGCTTTAAAGCTTTATCTGTTTAAATAACCTTGTTCAAAATGTGTTCCCTGTGGAGCTATGTATATATTTCCTTTCGTGCCAAGTGGGATTGACGCAAAGTAAGGGGATTATCCTCACTCTTTAAAGTGCCCCTTTAAAGACTGATTATAGGCCAGTTATTGTTTTTTATTTCCCAGCTTCTACCGTGTGCATGCAGTTCATAAAATCTCAAAACACAAACAGACAAGTTGGATGCATTCCTCATCTCTATTCCTTCATCCTTTATTTTAAATACTGTATAGCCATTCATGAAAAAAAATGATTGGGATGTTCAATGGAGGACCAACTTCACCATCAACAAAACTGGTTGTGAATGAACTACTTCAAACAGGAGTTGAATAAATACCCAGCTAGAACAGGGTTAAAGAGAAAGGAGTAGGTTGAGATGATCAAATACATTACAGGGCACAATGGTTCCTGTACTACGGGTGGTGGAATGGGTTTGGAGGCAAGAGAAAGATTGTCGGAGGGCAGCAGCTCAAGATATAAAAAAGTGATTTTGGAGTTTTGTTTGGTTCCCTTTAGAGGGTTTATGTGGAATGCTCCATCTGGAGGTTGAGGCCACAATAGGACAGATTGGATTCAAGCTGTGAGAAGAGTGGGCCTGATGAACCGTGCGGGTTTTTCTTGTTAATACTTAAGAACATAAGAAATAGGAGCAGGAGTAGGCCAATCGGCCCCTCGCGCCTGCTCCGCCATTCAATAAGATCATGGCTGATCTGATCCTAACCGCCAATCCACTATCACAGAACCATCTCCTGAATCTAACAGAATTAGACACACGAAATAGGAGCAGGATCAGGCTACACGGCCCCTGGGCCCGCTCCGCTACCCACAGGGCCATGACCGATCCGAACCTAGACTCATGTCCAAATTCCTGCCCGCTCCCCGTAACCCTTAATTCCCTTTACTTCTAGGAAACTGTCTATTTCTGTTTTAAATTTATGTAATGATGTAGCTTCTACAGCTTTTTGGGGCAGCATATTCCATGGACCTACCACCCTCTGAGTGAAGTAGTTCCTCCTCATCTCAGTTTTGAAAGAGCAGCCCCTTATTCTAAGACTATGCCCCCTAGTTCTAGTTTCACCCATCATCGGGAACATCTTCCCCGCATCCACCTGATCCAACCCCTTCACAATCTTATATGTTTCAATAAGATCACCTCTCATTCTTCTGAACTCCAATGAGTAGAGTCCCAATCTACTCAACCTCTCTTCATATGTCCATCCCCTCATCCCCGGGATTAACCGAGTGAACCTTCTTTGTACTGACTCGAGAGCAAGTATGTCCTTTCTTAAGTATGGACACCAAAACTGTACGTAGTATTCCAGGTGCGGTCTCACCAATACCTTGTACAACTGAAGCAATACCTCTCTATTTGTATATTCTATCCCCCTAGCAATGAAAGCCAACATTCCATTGGCCTTCTTAATCACTTGCTGCACCTGCATACTAACCTTTTGAGTTTCGTGCACCAGGACCCCCAGATCCCTTTGTACTTCAGTACTTTCCAGTTTCTTGCCATTAAGATAATAACTTGCTCTACGATTTTTCCTGCCAAAGTGCATAACCTCACACTTTCCAGTATTGTATTCCATCTGCCAAATCTCTGCCCACTTACTTAGCCTGTCTATGTCCCCTTGCAGGTTTTTTATGTCCTCCTCCTCACTCCCATCTTAGTATCATCTCTTACAGTTCTCATAGTCTCAGGATAAGGGGTCGGCCATTTAAGACCGAGATGAGGAGGAATTTCTTCAGTTAGAGGGTTGTGAATCTTTGGAATTCTCTGCCCCAGAGGGCTGTGGATGCTGAGTCTTTAAGTATATTCAAGGCTGAGATAGATAGATTTTTGGACTCTAGGGGAATCAAGGGATATGGAGATCGGGCGGGAAAGTGGAGTTGAGGTTGAAGATCAGCCATGATCTTATTGAATGACAGAGCAGGCTCGAGGGGCCGTATGGCCGACTCCTGCTCCTATTTCTTCTGTTTTTATGTTCTTACATATCAGGCTGGAATCCTCGTGATGGTTGCAGGCTACTGCAGAGCTGGATTTTTGTATCACAAGGTAAACAAATTGCATGGCAGCTGACATAATAAAACTCACTACGCACTTGGTTTGAGTATAAAGCAAGGCTTTAATCAACTTGTTTTAGAACATGGCAGTCTAGTTGTCCTTCACTAGTTCCTGTCTTACAAAATGTCCCTGGAAAGCTGGGCCCACGCCCGAGTATTTATACTCCTTGGACGGCGCCACCAGCTGGCCGTCCAGCATTATTTCATGAGTAGTTTCTTGAATGATGAGATTTATAACAGTAGCCAAAAACAAAACTATCAAAAATGATTCTAAACATGCCTAAAAATAATTTAGCAGTGTCAGAAATATCATAGAGCTGGGCTCAAATAAATCAGAACAAAAATATCAGAATGGGGTGGAAACTTGGCAGTCAAAAGAGGAGAATTTCAATGAGACCTCCGAAAATGATGGCGTATACATTTCAATGACATTGGGGGAAATATTCGGTTGGTTAGCGCCTCCCGTTAGTGCCTCCAGGGGTGCTAGGAACTTAGTGCCCGAGTGCGGCGATTTTAGCGCCACTCGCGAAATTGACCAGTCATTTTCCGGCGGCGCTAAACACTACCGCCACGATCTCCAGTGCCCCAGACTAGATATTGAGTTGTGCCCCCTGCCTTAGCGCCTGCCGCTAGGAACGACAGGCAGAGGGGAAAGTTTTCAAGTCAGGAAGGGGCTGGGGAGCGCTATTTAAAGGCAGGCATTTCCTGCCTTTTCTTGTCGGCAAAGTTTTTGGTACACGCAAGTTGAGAGGGAGAGAGATGTCTGGAGAGACTTAATGCCCTCAGCACCACTTTTGAGGTTCCTAAGCGCCGAGCTCTTTCCCTGGGCCTATCCATTAGTGCTTCCAACACAATTGCTTTAGAGGTCTCTCCAGGCCGAGATTCAAGGCTGCAATGAGTAGGGTGCGGCTGGCCAGCAAGATGGCCCCTCCCCTTTAAGAACTGGACAGCGTCAGTCTGTCTGGCTTCCATGATAACTGACATCGCCTGAGCTTTGGTGGCGTTCTGAGGTAGCGCCTCACTCCCCGACGTTTGCACCTTAAGAGAGGTGTGTAGCACCTGATTTAGTGCTCAAATCACCGCCAGGGGCGATAGAAGTGAATTTTGCAGTCGGCCGCGATAATTAGCGCCGGGCGCTAAACTTTGTGCCCGGCCGATATTAGCGCCTCAAAATGGGCGATACCCAATTTTTCCCCACTGCATCTTAACAAGTTCCATTGTGAAGCACAAAACATTCAATGAAGCATTTTGTAAAAATCCATGCCTGCTGCACAAGTCTGATAATTATTTTCTCACCCAGTTCTTCTCCCTCACTCAAGACCTCACCACATCAGGGCATTTGATTTCTTGTTAAAATGATAAGCATGAAACAGAAGAGCAGTGGGATCGTGTTTTCAATTTGTAATGAGTCAAGAATTAATTAGAAAACATGAAATGAGAGAATGATGTGGTGCAGAGCACTGGGGCTCCAGCACCCTGTGCAATGGACCCGTTAGACCAGGGTTTTTATCGGTTAATTGGGATGGCAGGAATGACGTATGAGGAGAGATTGGGTCGATTGGGCTTTAGAAGAATGAGAGGGGATCTCATTGAAACTTATAAAATTCTAACAGGACTAGACAGACTAGATGCAGGAAGGATGTTCCCGATGGCGGGGGAGTCCAGAACCAGGGGTCACAGTCTAAGGATAAGGGATAAGCCATTTAGGACTGAGATGAGGAGGAATTTCTTCACCCAGAGAGTGGTGAACCTGTGGAATTCTCTACCACAAAAGGCAGTTGAGGCCAATTCACTAAATATATTCAAGAAGGAGTTGGATATATTTCTTAAGGCTAAAGGGATCAAGGGATATGGGGAGAAAGCAGGGACAGGGTACTGAGTTTGGATGATCAGCCATGATCTCATTAAATGGCGGAATAGGCTCGAGGGGCTGAATGGCCTACTCCTGCTCCTATCTTCTATATTTCTATGTTTCTACGTAATTGACCCAGCAGCCACAGCCTTTTATGTGGGGGTCGGGGGGGGAAATCTGGTGAATCTGTCCCGTGCACCTTCCGAGGTCACTCTAGATTCCAAAGCTGGACATGTCTGGTGCCACTCTACATTATGAAGAAGCTTAAGGATGCAGGATAGTAATACGCTGCTGCATCCTCCACAATCTTGATTTGGAGAGAGGATAAGCTGCGGATGGATAAAAAGGGGAAGAATCTGGAAACAGAGAATGAAGATCAGGATAATGTGGAAGCTTCAGGGAATGCTCCTGCATCCGGATGAGAAACGTTAGAAATGGTTTTTGTAAAGTCTGTGTGGTAAACCACTGTTGTTAGTATTGTTGTTCACTGTTAGTACTGTTGTTCACTCTTGCATATTGTTGTACTTGTCTGTGCATGCCTCAGCTGACTCCGCCCCTGGCTCCACCCTCATGGCTGGGTATAAAGGTCGCTGCTCAGAAGCCTCCAGCCCTTTTGGATACCAGGCAACCACAAGAGGCATGCTCTGTTCTTTGGTAATAAAAGCCTGTTTATTACTTACTCAATCTCCAGTCTTTTGTAGCAATTGATAGTGCATCAATTTTATTACCAAAGTTAAATGTTGGCTGCGGATGCTGATCAACCGATGGCGCAAAACGCTGAGCAGCAGGCGCTGCTGCGAGCCCTCAGACCAACATGCCTGGACCTAGACCCCCAAGAAGCGGGTTCGTCGACTAAATTCGCACAATGGCTGCGTTGCTTTGAGGCGTATCTGGAAGCCTCGACCGTGACTCTTGATGAAAATAAACTGAAAATCCTGGCCTCGAAGGTGAGCCACCAAGTCTATACTTTAATCCAAGATGCGACGACCTACGCGGCGGCTATCGACCTACTGAAAGGGCAGTATGCACGCCCGGTTAACACGGTCTATGCCAGGCACCTTTTAAGATCTCGCAGACAGCAGCCCGGGGAATCGGTGGAAGCCTTCCTACGGGCACTGCGGGTACTCGGACGCGGCTGCGACTGCAAGGAAGTATCGGCCGCGGCACATGCGGAGGGACTGATACGAGACGCTTTCGTTGCGGGTCTAAGGTCCGACTACTCCCGGCAGAGGCTGCTGGAGAAGGGTGAAATAGACCTGACAAAGGCAGTGTCCCTCGCGCTCTCGCTCGACGCGGCCCACAGAAATATGGACGCTTTCTCCCCTCATCGCCCCGCGCCGTGGACGCCGCAATCTTGGGCCATGGGACCGCCACCTCCGACTGCTGCAGCGATGTCCAAGGCACAAAAATGCTATTTTTGTGGCCAAGCTAAACACCCTAGAGCACGCTGCCCCGCGAAGAATGCTACCTGCTCCGGCTGCGGGAAGAAAGGTCACTACGTTAGCGCCTGCAAAGGGAAGACCGCTAACGCCAGCAGCGCTGCGTGCGAACTGTGGGCGCAGCCATCTTGTCCGCCATCTTGGGCTCCCCCAGCCGCGTGGGGATCGGGACCGTGGGCGCCGCCATTTTGTCCGCCATCTTGGACGCCTCCGACTTCAACCACGGGGGAGCCGGACTCAACCACCGCCTCATCTGACGACCACATCGACTCGCTCGACCATACGCTGGCCTCCGTGACGCTGGACCAATCTCTCCCTCATCAACTGTCCAGGTCCATGATGGATATTACGGTAAACGGCCGCGCCACTACCTGCCTTTTTGACAGCGGGAGCACGGAGAGTTTTATCCACCCCGACACGGTGCGCAGTTACTCTCTCCCGGTCCTGCCGACGCGCCATCGGATCTCTTTGGCTTCCAAAGCCCAGTCAGCGGACGTCGGTGGCTACTGTATGGTGACTCTTTCAGTGCGGGGCACAGAATACAAACATTTTAAACTTCTGGTCCTGCCCCATCTCTGCGCTGCCGTTCTACTGGGGTTGGATTTTCAGTGCCACCTTAAGAGTGTCACATTAGCGTATGACGGACCCCTCCCCCCACTCACAGTCTGCAGCCAGCAGCTTTTAAATCGCCCGCCGTGCACCATTTGCAGCCTCTCCACCCTTAAAGTCCCCCCCCCCTCCTTGTTCGCTAACCTCACCCGCGACTGTAAGCCCATCGCTACCAAAAGCAGGCGTTACAGTGTTGGGGATAGGAGCTTCATTAAATCCGAGGTAGCGAGACTCCTGAAGGAAGGGATTATTGAAAGTAGCACCAGCCCATGGCGAGCACAAGTGGTGGTAGTGAAGACTGGCGAAAAACAGCGCCTAGTTATTGACTACAGCCAGACGATCAATCGCTACACCCAACTAGATGCATACCCACTCCCCCGCATATCTGACATGGTCAATCAGATAGCACAATACCGGGTGTTCTCGACGATTGATCTGAAGTCGGCATACCACCAGCTCCCCATCAGGGCTGAGGACCGCCAGTACACAGCTTTTGAAGCTGACGGTCGGCTCTATCACTTTCTCAGAGTTCCCTTCGGCGTCACCAACGGAGTTTCTGTCTTCCAACGGGAGATGGACCGGATGGTTGACCAGAACGCGCTCCAGGCCACTTTCCCATATCTAGACAACGTCACCATCTGCGGCCACGACCAGCAGGACCACGACGTTAATCTAGAGAAATTCCTCCGGACGGCCCAGCGGCTGAATCTCACATACAACAAAGACAAATGTATGTTTCGTACTACGCGCCTCGCTATTCTTGGCTGCGTAGTGGAGAACGGAGTCATCGGCCCAGACCCCGATAGAATGCGCCCCCTTATGGAGCTCCCCCTCCCCCACTGCCAGAAAGCACTGAAGAGATGCCTGGGGTTTTTCTCTTACTATGCTCAGTGGGTGCCCAACTATGCGGATAAAGCCCGACCCCTCATCAAGTCCGCCTCCTTCCCCCTGACAGCAGAGGCCTGTGCAGCCTTCACTCTCATAAAAGGAGACATTGCGAAGGCCACAATGCACGCTGTGGATGAGTCCCTTCCTTTTCAAGTGGAGAGCGACGCATCCGACTTTGCCCTAGCTGCAACCCTTAACCAGGCGGGGAGACCCGTGGCCTTTTTCTCAAGGACCCTCCAGGGCCCCGAGATTCGACACTCCTCTGTCGAAAAGGAGGCCCAGGCCATTGTGGAAGCCGTGCGACATTGGCGGCATTACCTGGCCGGAAAACGATTTACCCTGCTCACTGACCAGCGTTCAGTGGCTTTTATGTTTCATAATAAGCAGCGGGGCAAAATCAAGAATGACAAGATCTTAAGGTGGAGAATCGAACTCTCCACCTACAATTACGATATCTTGTACCGGCCCGGGAAACTCAATGAGCCCCCAGATGCCCTATCACGTGGTACGTGCGCCAACGCGCAGGTTGATAGGCTACAGACCCTCCACAATGACCTCTGCCACCCGGGGGTCACCAGGTTCTTCCATTTTATCAAATCCCGTAACCTGCCCTACTCCATCGAGGAGGTCAGGACCATGACCAGGAACTGCCAGATCTGTGCCGAGTGCAAGCCGCATTTTTATAGGCCAGACAGAGCGAGCCTGATCAAAGCCACGCGCCCCTTCGAGCGGCTGAGCATCGATTTTAAAGGGCCCCTCCCCTCCTCTGACCGCAATGTGTACTTCCTCAATATAATTGATGAGTACTCCCGTTTCCCGTTTGCCATCCCTTGCTCGGACATGACCAGTACCACGGTCATTAAATGTCTGAATGACCTCTTCGCCTTGTTCGGTTTCCCTAGCTATATCCATAGCGACAGGGGCTCATCTTTTATGAGCGACGAACTTCGGCAGTACCTGCTCGCGAGAGGCATTGCTACAAGCAGGACCACCAGCTACAACCCCCGGGGTAACGGCCAGGTGGAAAGGGAGAATGCGACAGTCTGGAAGGCAGTCCTTTTAAACTTAAAATCTAAGGGCCTTCCGACCTCCCGCTGGCAGGAGGTCCTCCCTGCGGCGCTCCATTCCATTCGGTCGCTGCTCTGTACACCCACCAATGCCACTCCTCACGAGAGAATGTTCTCCTTCCCCAGGAAGTCCACGTCGGGGATTTCGCTACCAACATGGCTGACTTCTCCAGGTCCCGTCCTACTGCGGAAGCACGTGAGGACCCATAAGGCGGACCCCCTGGTCGAGAGGGTGAGCCTCCTCCACGCCAACCCGCAGTATGCTTACGTGGTGTACCCGGACGGGCGGGAGGACACAGTCTCCATTCGAGACCTCGCACCTGCAGGTGCTCCTGAAACACCCTCTTCGCCACCCACCGCTACTCCTGCCTACCCCCAGGACACAGTCCCCGCACGAGACCTCGCACCTTCGGGTGCCTCTGAGAGACCACCATCGCTACCTCCCATTACCCATGCTCTGACCCCTGTAGACGGCATGCAGCAGCCCCAGGGTCCGCCACCTGCTACACCTCCTCTGAACGAGACACCGGGTTCACCATTGGATGCTGCACCATCACCGCCGCTGCTGCGACGCTCAGGACGGCTTACAAGGCCTCCTGATAGACTTCAGTACACGAATTTTTAGTGCACTTCACCCCGCCGGACTCAATTCTAAACAAGGGGTGAATGTGGTAAACCACTGTTGTTAGTATTGTTGTTCACTGTTAGTACTGTTGTTCACTCTTGCATATTGTTGTACTTGTCTGTGCATGCCTCAGCTGACTCCGCCCCTGGCTCCACCCTCATGGCTGGGTATAAAGGTCGCTGCTCAGAAGCCTCCAGCCCTTTTGGATACCAGGCAACCACAAGAGGCATGCTCTGTTCTTTGGTAATAAAAGCCTGTTTATTACTTACTCAATCTCCAGTCTTTTGTAGCAATTGATAGTGCATCAGTCTGTAGGTATTATGGCGAATTAATACACAGACTACAAGAGTAACTTTTAACAGGACTTTACTAATCGAAGGTCAGGGCGAATCTGCCCAATAAATCCTGACACAGCACTTATATACCGGTGTGGTCACCGTCGGTATTACAGTATACAGCAGCCAAGATAAAGTAGTGCCACACCTAAAATAGTTCTCTTAAAGGTGGATGGTTACATACAATAGTTCTCTTAAAGGTAGAACAGTTACATACACTACAATCCTCCCTTTTTAGCTTACAACATACTTATTCCCCATTAACATAACATCATAACATATATACAACTTATGCAAAACAGTTCACAGATTCAGTCTCTCTGGAGGCTTCCTGACTCTGTCCGGATAACGCCTCGGTGGTGTAGTAGTTTTCGGCGGGGTAGTAGGTTCTTCTGGCAAGGTCGATTCAGCTTGAAGGACAGTGTCAGGTTCATCTGATTCTAGTATTACCAGATCGGAGGTAGGTGCTCTGGGTATCTCTGCTTCAACATTAGCCGTGTAAGGTTGTGGAGTAGGTTGGTCCTTTGTGGATGACCCTATGATCTGGTCAACATGGCGCCTTATGATGCTGTCACCAATGTCCACGGTATACATCAGCGGCCCTAGCCTTTTCCCAATAGTTCCAGGCTGCCATTTCTCGGTACGGTAGTCCCGGGCCAAAACTTGTTGACCTATCTGAAAGGATCTAGTTGGCCTTTCATTCATGCCCTGAAATTGCCAGTTCTCTACGTCCCTTCTGACGTTTGGCTTAATCAAATCCAGCCGGCATCTTAGTCTTCTATTGAAAAACATCATGGCGGGAGTTTGGTTTTGTTGTGTATGTAACCGTTTACCTTTAAGGGAACTATAGAATGTAACCGTTCGCCTTTAAGAGCACTACTTTAGGGTGGCACTATCTATTGGCTCATGTATACTGTAATACCGATAGTGACCACACCAGTATATAAGGGTTGTGATACGTTAACTAGGGCAGAATCGCCCGAGCCTCTGAATAGTAAAGACGTGTTTTATTTTGTTAACAGTGGAGTCTGTGATTATTTATAATACAACCCACAGACTTAACATTGGCGACGAGTCAGGATTCGAACCCTGCGGCAGTTGTTCCACGGCGGCTTCGTCCGAAGACAGGACGTTGAAGAGAGGTTTCAATCCTCACCAGTCTGGAACCGACAGGCTGGAAGCGACAGGCATTAGGACCCTGAAGCCTCCATAACCTCGTGGGTAAGCCGCAGCGTTGGCTGCAAAGACAGGGCGATCGCAATCCCTGATAAGAGCCGCGGTGAAACGCGCGAGCGGGTAAGCCAGAGCCCGGGAGGGAGCGAGCAAGAGCCGTGCGAGCGGGTGAGCCAGAGGCCGGGGGCCGCTTTCAAGTGCGAGGCGCAGCCGGGCCATCGATCGCATCCGCTGATAAGGCCCGCACTCGGCCTGAAAGTCAGCGTCGGGGAACGGGTGATAACCGCCATTGAAGTGGGCGGAGAGCGCCGAGAAGCGCGGGAAAACCGCCATCGAAGTGGGCGGGGAGAGCGAGAAGTGCGGGAAAGCCGCCATTTTTCACGGGGAAACCGCTGAAGAAGAAGGAAGAAGCGGGAAACCGCCATCTTGGAAATTATTAAGAATTTCAGGAAAGTAATAAGATTTTTCAGAAAGGCTGGTGTGTTCTCAAGAAGAGAGGGAAAATAAGTATAAGTACAGCAATACTTGTGGTGTTCTCAAGAAGAGAGAAGAAAATTAATAATAAGTAAAGTAATACTTGTACTGTACTCGAAAAGAGAAGATGCCTAAGCGAGGAAATATTAATGATTTTAATGCTGAAATAGAAGACAGGGCCACGTATGGGGAACGCATAGGAATATATTGCGTAGCCATATACGACAAGGCAATAACTTTGTTAAATTCGATGGGAGCAAAAACATACGGGCTTTTGAAACATCTAATAGCACCAGTTAAACCAGTGGACCAGACCTTCGAAGAGATCGTAGCAGTGCTGAAGGATCACTTGAACCCCACACCGTTGATACTGGCTGAACGATTTAAATTTTACGCCAGAACCCAGAGGCAAGATGAAAGCAATGCGGAATACTTAGTCGAACTGCGTAAGCTAGCGAAATACTGCCAGCTTGGAGGGAATTTGACAGAGGCGCTGCGGGACAAGTTCGTATGCGGCTTGGCCAAAGAAGGAACGCAGAAGCGACTCCTGGAGGAAAACGACCTCACACTGGACAGGGCTGTCCTCATAGCTTCATCGCATGAAGCCGCAGTGAAAGGAACGGCGGAAATGCAGCTAAAGGCGGCGGCACTCGGGGTGGACCAAATGACTGCAAGCATTTCCAAATGCTACCGTTGTGGAAAGACAACGCACGACCAGAATCAGTGCTGGTTTAAGAATCAAGAGTGCAGGAAATGTGGCAAACTGGGTCACATCGCGAAGGTATGCAGGTCCAGAAAGAAGACCAACAAACAAAGGAAGCCACCACCACAAGAAAAGTACAACAAGGTGCATCAGGTGGCTGAAAAGAGTTCAGACGAACAAAATTCAGACTCAGAACCAAACAGCCAGGAGTTGGATAGTCTGAGAATCCACAATGTGGGTAAAGTAACTGATCTACAGACGATCTGGGTCACACTAAAAATAGCTGGAGTCCAAGTACGAATGGAGCTGGACACGGGATCAGCTGTATCAGTCATCAACCAAAAGGACTACCACCGACTATTCTCTCACATACCCTTAAGAAATACCAAGTTCGTATTACAGACATACACGGGGCATCGCGTATACCCCATGGGGAAAATAAGAGTCAAGGTGAGAGATAGGGGTAAAGTACACCCAAGAATGAATTTGTACGTACTACCTGAGGGAGGACCACCACTTCTAGGACGGGAGTGGATCAAGAAAATAGACATGGAATGGCACTACCGACAAGCAATGACGAGTGAGGACTCGGTGCAGACAAGCAGCTCAGACTCTGAGCCGGAAGACGATAAGTCCAGCTTATGTATGAAAAACAAGGTTAACATTAACTCACAGACTAAGGTTGGAAAATCGATGGCGTGCATAAAGACAGAGAATTCTGAGTCTGTTCAAGCTACAGACATATGCATTACGGAGGAACACCGGGCTCGAACTCAACGCTATTTCAAAGTACAACAACAATTAGAACAATTAAGTTACCGCCTCGTACAAGAGATGAAAACAATGAAAAAGTTCTATGACACCGAATGGGAGAGTCTGGAAAGACAACAGAACCTACTGGCTCAAGCAGAGAGCGACCATAGAGCCATCGTGACCAATTACCGATCACATCTCCCTGATGATGTTCAGGGGTTAGAATATTTGCATGATCTAGAGATACAGCAGAAGGGCAAATCACGCTGCACTGAGGATTTTGTTCTGCAATTAGAGACGGAGCTAGTGCAGGCAAAGTTAAGAGAAGTTGAATCACAGGGTGCTCTTAAGGAGATGCAGAAACAAATCTTGGACATGGAAAAGAGAAACGCTTCTTTACCTGATGAGAATAATGTGGCCATGTTGCAAGAGGAGCTTATAGGGGCAAAACTGAAAGAAGCTAAGCAAAGGATGTTGGAACTTGAAACGCAGAACCAAATCAGCGGTAATCAGCTATGTCAAGCAGAGAAGGAGTGCAAGGGTCTACATGAGAAGGTGCAATATCTCTCAGCCCAAAATAAGGGACTACTCACTCAGTTAAATGAAAGTAAACGGGAAATGGCTGAGATGGACTGCAAGAATAAAGAAGAGTTGATGGCAGTGAGACTTCGAGAGGCAGATAGCATAGCAGCCTTGGCTGAACTCCAACAGGAAATTGCGAAAGAAACAAATGAAGAGGAATCTTCAGGAAGCCAGGATTTTATTCCAGTTCTTCTCTACGACTCCTTACAAGCAGAGTGCGAGAAGTTGAAAAAACAGTATGAACAGGCCCAGACTACAATTCTGGAGGGGGTTAACTCAGCAACCTCCGAAAAGCTAGTTTCGTTGGAAGTATATGAGCAACTAAAGGTTGAACATGAGCAAGAAGTCCAAAGGCTGCAGGAAATTCTTGAGGAGCTCAGGGCCAAGACAGACTCATCGGTAGAAGTTCCATACATAGATGAGGATGTAGAGGTGAAAGACATGGCAGAACTCATAAAAATATGGAAGGAAGCCCAAGACAAATATGAGGCGGCAATTACCGAGGTTGACCGACTTGAAGAACAGTTTCAACTGGGAATGGGCCCTGAACATGAGCTAGAGAGCATCGAGGCGCAACTTCTCCAAGCACTGGAAGCCAAAGTACAAGAGGAAGAGAAGATGAAAGCATTGGAGAAAATGATGGATGAAATGGAGGAGTACGCTGAATTACGTCCAGGGGAACAGGAGAATGGGGAAACAGCTACTTCAGTAGAAGGATTAAATAGCCTGATAACGAAATCCCTGAAGGAAGGGAAAGGATTGAACGCACAAATGAGGCCAGGAGGGAAGGAAGGGCAGACATCCGAGGAAGAGCAGGATGAATATGATTGCTTGAAGAAGGGTTTTGACCTGTTGAGTGACACCGAATGTTATGAGGATGTGGTCTGCCCAAATTGTGATGGGAACTCCCAAAGTGCTGAAATCCTGAGGAAGCACTTAAGGTCTAAGGAACATAGAGAGTTGGTGGCGCTACAGATGGCAGCCGGGAAAAGAGCTCGGAGAGTTTCAAAAAGGCAGAAAAGAAAAAGAAGAAGCAGAAAATAATAACTGTTTAAAATATTATTACTTCTACTACCTCAGTCCGAACACTACGAAAGGTGCTAAATTTGTAAAAAAAATCCAGGGACATTATCAAGACAGCCAGTGGGTTGTATAAGTCCGCACTGCTGGTTCAACAGGACGAAAGTACAAGCTGTTAAAAAAAAAAAAAAAAAAAGGTTATGGAGGATGCTGTCTGGAACGAATTAATACCAGAGACTGAATTTATGAACTGTTCCCACAGAGACTGAACCTGTAAACTGATTCCACTGAGAGTATGTTTGTAAACTGTTATATGACGTTGACTCCATTGAGAGTATATCTGTAAATTGTTATATGACGTTGACTCCATCGAGAGTATATCTGCAAACTGTTTATATAAAGTTGAAGATTGTATGTTTAACGGGATTCTGTAAGTAATAAGCTAGGAAGGGAGGAGTGTTGTGTATGTAACCGTTTACCTTTAAGGGAACTATAGAATGTAACCGTTCGCCTTTAAGAGCACTACTTTAGGGTGGCACTATCTATTGGCTCATGTATACTGTAATACCGATAGTGACCACACCAGTATATAAGGGTTGTGATACGTTAACTAGGGCAGAATCGCCCGAGCCTCTGAATAGTAAAGACGTGTTTTATTTTGTTAACAGTGGAGTCTGTGATTATTTATAATACAACCCACAGACTTAACAGGTTTGTGACCGCATGTGTTGTATTCCTGTACGCCAACAAGAAGTTATCTACCTTATGTTGTAGGTTGATGTCTTCATTACCCATGGCCTTTATGGCCTTCTTGAAGGTCTGGACAAACCTTTCAGCTAATCCATTGGTGGCGGGATGGTATGGGGCTGACGTGTAGTGCTTGACCCCATTCCTTTTTAAGAACTTCCTGAATTCTTCGGACACAAATTGCGGTCCATTATCAGAACAGATCTGTTCCGGCAGCCCATTCCTGGCAAATACGGTCCGTAATACTGTGATGGTTTTTTCCGTGGTGGTGGAGGACATCTTTATTACCTCCGGCCACTTGGAGTGTGCATCCACCGCGATTAGAAACATTGAGTCCATAAATGGACCAGCAAAGTCGACGTGTACCCTTTGCCAAGGAGATGAGGGCCACTCCCATGGATGCAGAGGAGCTTGTGGTGGCGCGTTTTGGACCTTCTGGCATCCTAGACAGCTCTTGGTTATTTCTTCGATGTCTCCATCAATACCTGGCCACCACACAAACGCTCTTGCTAGGTTCTTCATTTTCACTCCACCCAGATGCCCCTCGTGAAGCTCCTTTAGCACCTTATGCTGAAGTTTGGGTGGAATCACCACTCTAGATCCACACATCAAGGTTCCTCGGCACACTGACAGCTGTTCTTTTCTTTGCGAAAATGCGGGCAGCGTTGGTTCGCCATGTGCTGGCCATCCCTCCACCGTTAAATCGTAGACTCGTGAGAGAGTCGGATCATTTCTTGTTTCATTTTCGATCATCGAATTTGTTACTGGTAGACATTCCACTATGGATGAGTGGAACATCTCTACCGGGTCCACTGTAGCCGCCTCTTCTACTACTGGCAACGGTAGGCGCGATAACCCATCAGCATTTCCATGCTGTTTGGACCTTTTGTATTCGATGTCATATTGGTGTGCCCCAAGTAACACGGACCACCTCTGTAGCCTTTGCGCTGTCATAGTGGAAACGGCCTTGTTAGGGTTGAATATGGACACCAACGGCTGGTGGTCTGTCAGTAATGTGAACTTCTTGCCCTGCAGGTAATGATTGAATTTCTTTACTCCCCACACAAGGCTGAGGGCCTCCCTATCTATCTGAGCATAATTTCGCTCAGCGGAGGTCAATGATCGGGACGCAAATGCGACTGGCCTTTCCGAGCCATTTGGTAACTTGTGTGAAAGTACTGCTCCAATTCCATAAGGGGAAGTATCACAAGCTAGACGAAGAGGTAACGTTGGGTTGAAATGAGCCAACACTTCCTCAGAGGTAATCAATGCCTTGCTTCTGCGAAAGGCCTTCTTACAGTCCTCGCTCCACTTCCATGGTACTTCTTTCCGCAACAGAGCATTCAGCGGATGCAGCACCGTGGATAGATTTGGCAGAAACTTGTGGTAATAATTAATCAACCCCAGAAACGATCTCAACTGTGATACATTTTCCGGAGCGGGGGCCTTCACGACAGCTTCTATCTTGTCGGGTGACTTGTGCAGCCCCTCTTGGTCAATGACATGACCGCAGTACGAGATCCGTTTCTGGAAGAACTCACATTTCTGGCGATTAACTCGAAGGCCATATTCCTTCAACCTGGTGAGCACCAGTTTCAAATTTGCGAGGTGTTCCTCCCCGTCCTCTCCTGTAATCAGGATATCGTCCAAGTAACACTGAGTGCTTGGAATCCCCTGTAAGACCTGCTCCATGGCCCTCTGCCAAATTGCTGGAGCCGAAGCTACTCCAAAAACCAGTCTATTATAACGATACAAGCCTCTGTGTGTGTTGATTGTGAGATACTGGCGCGACTCTTCCTCGACTTCCATTTGTAAGTATGCTTGTGCCAGGTCTATCTTGGTGAAGTGTTTCCCGCCAGACAATGAAGCAAAGATATCCTCAATCCGCGGAAGCGGGTATTGTACCGTGTGAAGCACCGGATTAACTGTGATCTTGAAGTCTCCGCAGATGCGGACCTTTCCCGGTCCCCCTGGCTTGTTACTTGATGAAGACTTCATGACGGGAACAATGGGCGTGGCCCCCTCACTCCAGTCCACCTTAGACAGTACCCCTGAATGTTCAAGCTCTTCCAGTTCTGCCTCCACAGCAGGTCGTATCGCGTAAGGTACCGATCTGGCTTTGAAAAATTTTGGGCTTGCATGTTCTGCAATCTTGATTTTTGCCTTAATTCCTCTCAGTGTTCCCAGTCCTTGCTGAAATACCTCTTTAGCTTCGTCCAATATTCTGGACAACCGTTCAGGTTTGACATCTTCCTTTCCGGAATCTACCGTCATTGTGTTTAGTGAGTGCCAGTCTATCTTTATTTTCCTGATCCACTCCCGTCCCAGAAGTGGTGGACCTCCCTCGGGTAGCACATACATTTCCATTCCTCGGTGATCTTTGCCCTTGTGTCTCACCTTGACTTTTATCTTTCCGATGGGGTATACTTTATGCCCCGTGTATGTCTGCAATACTATCTCCGTATCCCGTAGGGGAATATGTTTGAACAACTTTTTGTAATCTTGCTTATTCATGACCGTCAACGCCGATCCGGTGTCCACTTCCATTTTCACTTGGACTTTTGCAATCTGTAGTGTGACCCAGATAGTTTGTTGGTCAGCTTCTTTACTCACATTGTGAATCCTCAGACTACCCAGTTCCTTGCTGTTGGAGTCTGAATCCGAATTCTGTTCATCTGTACTCTTCCCAGTCACCTTATGTACCTTTCTGTACTTCTTCTGCGGTGATTTATTATTGCTGGTCTTCTTTCCTGACTGGCATACTTTAGCTATGTGACCAGGCTTGCCACATTTCCTACATTCCTGGTTTTTAAACCAGCATTGGTTCTGATCGTGTGTTGTCTTCCCACAATGATAATATTTCGTTGTACCCGAAGTCATTTGATCCATACTGAGTACCGCTGTCTTCCGCTGCATTTCCGCCGTGCCTCTCGCTGCGGCTTCGTGCGATGCTGCAATAAGGACAGCCTTCTCAAGTGTAAGATCATTCTCTTCGAGCAGTCGTTTTTGCATTCCTTCCTTCGACATTCCGCACACGAACTTGTCTCTCAGTGCCTCTGACAGATTTACCCCAAACTGGCAGTATTTTGCTAGCCTACGCAGTTCAACCAGGTACTCTGCGTTGCTTTCCTCTTTTAGTTGCGTTCTCACGTAAAATTTAGATCGTTCCGCTAACATCAGCGGTGCAGGGTTCAAATGATCCTTCAGGACAGCAACAATATAAGCGAAAGACTGATCCGCCGGTTTAGCTGGTGATAGAAGATGCTTCAATAACCCGTATGTCTTCGCACCCATTGAGTTTAGTAAGGTTAGAGCTTTGTCATAATTTGCTATCTTATTGACCTTACAATGTATCTCGATGCGTTCTACATACGTGGCCCAATCTTCCACATCGGAATCGAAACCGTTGATGTTACTACGCTTAGGCATCTTCACACTCTTCCTGAGAAACAACAACGAAATATTTCTTTAACTTTTTTTTTCCAAAATGGCGGTTTCCTGCGCTTGTCTTCTTTCCTCGCCCACTTTCAAAATGGCGGTTTCCCGCTTCTGTCTTCTTCCCCGCCTACTGGCGGCTTCCCGCGTTTCTTCCCCTGGCGGGAGGGGTAAGCTTTTCCCTCGGGCGACGACCGCTGGCTTTCGGGGTTCGCAGCCTGCGCGTCGGCTTCAGTGCGTTCCTTGTTCCCTTTTCTCGGCAGGGCAACCGGCGCTGGGTACAACCCGTTGACGGCGAACAGTTTCAGCCGCTGGGCTGGATCTCGCTCAGTCTCCCTCGCTCGGGCTCTGTCTCTCCCGCTCGCTCGGGCTCTGTCTCTCCCTCAGCGGCTTCAAATCGCACCTCCCAGCCCTCTCGCAGTCCGGTGCTTTCCTCCCCGGCTGCGGCTGAGTTCTCCGCGATTTATTTATTTTTATATCTTCCCGCGCCTTACGATCCCGGTCGCAGCGCTTCGTGGCCTCGGTCGCTGCCCGGCCTTTTTCGCCGGTCGCGGTCTAGCTGTCTCACGACGCCGTTGCGTCTCCCAGCCCGCTTGTACCGCGGCTTCCGTGCTCCACGCTGCCCCAGTCTCAGCGCCTCTGGGCCCGACTTCTGTCCGGCTCCTTTCCCCCCGACCGTGGTCGAGTTCACCGCCCTTATGCTCCGTTTATTTTTTTATTTTCCCTTTACTCACAGTCACCGTGGCCGACTTGCTTCTCGTGCTGATCGGCTCACTCACCACCGTGGCAGAAGGGACAATCAGTGCCTGTTGCTGATGGAAGGCTTCGTGTCTGAATTCTTCTTTCTTCCTTGCTCTGCAGACTCGAGTTTTCTCTCAGCAGAACGACGAGGGCGGGTGCCTCTTCTCGACGCTCGTTAACTGCTTCGGAAGTATTGTTGCCACAGGGTACGATCGAACTCGTCGCCACTGTAAAGTCTGTAGGTATTATGGCGAATTAATACACAGACTACAAGAGTAACTTTTAACAGGACTTTACTATTCGAAGGTCAGGGCGAATCTGCCCAATAAATCCTGACACAGCACTTATATACCGGTGTGGTCACCGTCGGTGTTACAGTATACAGCAGCCAAGATAAAGTAGTGCCACACCTAAAATAGTTCTCTTAAAGGTGGATGGTTACATACAATAGTTCTCTTAAAGGTAGAACAGTTACATACACTACAGTTTTATATGAGGCAACGTCTCAGGTGAACTAATACTCTGATGCACCTTTTCATGAGAAAACCCAGACCCCCCCCCCACCCCCACCCCCCCCACACACATCAGTTCATGGCTGCACCTGCCACAAAATTGAATGATGCGCCTATCTTTTGTGAGAATTTCACAACACTCAAAAATATCTCAGCGGCAAGGTAGCATTCTCGCGTCTGAGACAGAAGATTGTGGGTTTCAGTCCGACTCCAGAGGCTTGAGCAGGCAATGTAGGCTGACACTCCAGTGCAGTGCTGTCTTTCAGATGGAACATTAACCCAAGGCCCCTGTCTGCCTGTTCAGGTGGCGTAAATGACTCTATGGCACTATTTCGAAGAACAGCAGGGGAGTTCTGCCTGGTGTCCTAGACAATATTTATCCATCAATCAACATCACTAAAATAGATTATCTGGTCATTATCACATTGCTGTTTGTGGGACCTTGCTGTGCACAATTGGCTGCCACGTTTTCTACATTACAACAGTGACTACTTGGCTGTAAAGCAATTTGGAAGGTCCTGAAGCCATGAAAGGCACTGTATAAACACAAGACTTTCTTTCAAGATTTATTAAATATGAATAAAAGTAGAATGACTGTGTCGCATTCATTTATTAAACTGGCATCTGTGCGGCAATACATAATATGCTTGATCATCACCATAGTGCCTCCCTTTGTGACTCCGGTTGTCTTCAAACCTTTAGCTAACCATGAACTTCTTCTAGGTGCTATCTGAGTACAGGAAACTCTTTTTTATCCGGCACCGACTGGACCGGCGTGGTGCCGGTTGATCATAGAAACAAAGAAACATAGAAGATAGGAGCAGGAGTAGGCCATTCGGCCCTTCGAGCCTGCTCCGCCATTCAATGAGATCATGGCTGATCATTGAAATTCAATACCCTGTCCCTGCCTTCTCCCCATATCCTTTGATCCCTTTAGCCTTAAGAAATATATCCAACTCTTTCTTGAATATATTTAATGAACTAGCCTCCACCGCCCTCTGTGGCAGAGAATTCCACAGGTCAAAAAGTCCGGATTGCAGAGAGGAATACTTACCAAGGTATGAAAGCCCCATACACGGCCACAGATCCAGGCGTCCCTGTTGCATGGCAACAGGTGCAGGAACCCCGGTTACACGGCCACAGATCCAGGAACCCCAGTTAATATGAAGTAAAACTTACCTGAACCTACTCCTGAATTTTGCCGGTTAAGAGAGATTTCCGGTTATTTAAGTGCCGGTAAAAAGAGAGTTTCCTGCACCTAGAGGAGGTGGTTAGATGTTCTCAATGCATTGGAACCTCATGGGACCAAGGTAGCTGATGTCTCCAGCAGCAAATGTCCTGAGAGAAACCAGTTGCAGGCTGCATCTTCCAAACTGGTTGTTGGGTCACCCCGGTCCTGCTGTGTGGACCTTCATCTTCAGGCATAGGGGGCGGGAACCCGATGAGTTGTCTGACAGAAATCAGATTCCCAAGAGAAAGCCACGTCCCATGAAGCCACACCTCCCAGGCCACTGGTGCTGGCCACTGGTCCTGGTTCATTCTGTGAGGCGCCAGTAAATTGGCTGGTGGGCAGATTCAATCGATTGTAACAGAGCTGAAAACCCCCTGTTTTATGCTTGTCTGAATCTGGACACCCACAACCTCCATGGCAGCATTGTGAGCTTCCTCTCAGGAATCAGACATTGCTGCGGAGGCCTCATTATTAGTGGTGTCCTCTGGCCACCATCTCTGGGTTGCCACCCTCAGCAGAGAATGTTGTATCGAGAAGAAACTCTTGCTAATTGTGCTTTTCAGGCGGGTGACAGATTTTTTCGAGTAAACCAGCAAATGGCTCTGGCTGAGCCCATATCGTGGGGACCAATGTTAGGCGGGCACAGGAGAAGGAGAAGGGGTCGGGATTAGGTCCTCTCCCTCCTTCATTGGCTTCAATGATCTTCCTACTGCTGAAAGTCACCCTTGTTCTGTTCTTACCGTGCATCAGTGCAGGAAGGCAGTTTCCTAGCCCTACCAGTGTTTAAATGTGGTGGGTGGTTAAGGGATGGGTGACCTAGATCCTTCTTGGGGAGGAAAAGCTAAAATGGCAGACACAAGGCATTAGCCTCCCCACCTGCTCATTTTTCCTCTCCGCCTCTCTACTTCTCTTTCCTCCTTTAAGATGTTCCTTAAAACCTACCTCTTTGACCAAGCTTTTGGTCATCTGCCCTAATTTCTTTTTATGTGGCTTGGTGTCAAATGTTGTTGTCAAACACTCTTGTGAAGAACCTTGGGACGTTTTACTACGTTAAAGGCGCTATATAAATACAAGTTGTTGTTGTTGTTGCACTGCTGCTATACCAGCTGAAGTTGGGTCGTGCAGTGCAGTGAAATCCAGCCTGATACATTCATGTTTTTCTTTCTGGATCATTCCATTAATCTTTGATGTTGCTGAAGAGAATATGAATACTTTATTCTGCAATGTATGTGTTAATTATTTAATTGAGGTTCTCGTCTATTTTGAACCATTCCAGTAGATTAGTGAGATGTTACTCAATTGTCTGTCACTGGCTGTTAAGTGCACCATCTTCAGTCCTGCCATTTTTTACATTCAGAATGCACTAAAAGAGAATTAGCATTCCATCTGGGAGCAGTTAAACATGGGAACTAAATGCCAAGTCGTTCTTATTCACTTTGTTGTGCATTGCACTTTCATTTAGGATAACAGTAATTTTTTTCCTCTCTTGAAATGAGTGCTCTCTTTTAGCAGTATATGTAATTGGAGAATTAAATCACAAGACATAACACTGTAAGCATCCTTTTGCAGAGTGCAGGAGGATGGTCAGGACCCATTGCACTCGGCCATCAAACAGGAGAATGACAATATTAAAAGGATTTTGTGAAGCAAGTATTTCAATAGTATGCCAAAGCTGTAAACCACTGAAAACATGCTTGATCAGAAAGGAAAAACAACACTGAGCTTTTGTGTGAGGTTGTAGTCCGGTCTGCAATAGGTGCACAGAGGAAGTCTGTTCTGATGTCATTTGTTAAATGAGGACACTGCTTACTCCATGTTGTTGGAGATGTAATGCGGAATATGTGCCCGCATCCATTATTGAATACTGGGAGGGCTGGAGATGAGAAGGTTCGATGAACAGCTTTTGGCAGTGAGTAATCTCCAGGCAAAACGACATGTTCCAAAGCCTTGAATACTGGGAAAGATGTCTTGCAGAACAGTGGCTCTGCTTTGACTAAAATCATTAGGAGAAACACAAAACAGTATTTAATGCACTTTAACATTAGTAAGCAAGCACTTCAAATCATTGCCGTATACATTCGAATCTCACAGCTTAAGTTTAATTATCAATTGCTTGTTTTATTTATAGCTAAAGAGCTTATTACCAAGTCTGAACGAAATACAATATAGGAAAGCAGATTATTGAAAACAACATCCAGAATATTTATTTTTTATTCCCTCTTTATAAATCAATGAACATTAACGCAGATCTGTGCCTCGAAGTATTTTATGATTGTGATATTGGTTGAGTGTGCGTGTGGGCCAGTTCACCAGTCAGTTTTTTCCCCTTCCTATTTCCTCCTCTCCTGAAGGTATTGACTTTGTTCCACGGGTACCAGCCACTCTCCAACACTTCATCCAAGTGGCCATTCTTCAATCTACAAGTCTCGACAGTTGAGAGTCAGCAAGTTATTTGACCATGGGGTCATCATGGCTGCACCCAATCCTGAGCTTAGCTGATGTCTATAATCATGGGGAGAAAGTAGGGACAGGGTACTGAATTTGGATGATCAGCCATGATCTCATTAAATGGTGGAGCGGGCTTGAGGGGCCGAATGACCTACTCCTGCTCCTATCTTCTATGTTTCTATGCACTTCCAGCAGGGGTGATCTAGTCATTCCTCAAAATTAATAAACACATTTTCAACAAGCTTTAATTAAACTAATTTTGAAGACGTCATTTGACAAAAAATGTAATTTTGTAAGACCAAATGGATATGCTAAATTAGAGACTATGGGCAATCCAATTTGTGAATGGAACAACAATAAACAGACCCAGGCCTCTGTGCAGTGTAATTGATCTCGCTGGATATCTCTGTCCCCTGTTGCTGCTCCTCGTGTATCATTCACTTGAACCATCGCAGCTGCACAAAGTGCCTCTTCCATCACTCTGTCTCCGTGGTGATATCATTCACCTGAACCAGTGCGGCCTTTCCAAACTATTGCTAAAACCTTCTATTGACCAGTTTGTGACTACCTCCTTTCTGTTCTCATTTAACGTCAGGTACTGCATCTATACCCAGCCTCGCAAACAGGGTGATGCGCGGGCATGTAATTAAGTAAAAAAGTCAATTTATTAGAATTAGTCGATAATTCTATTGAGCACTGAATTCCCAGTTTGCTGTGTTATTTAAATGTTTTTGGAATTACTGGATAATTAGAACTTAAGTGCATAAAAGAAAACTTAATGACAAATAACTAGAAATGTCAACAGTTAACATTTCATTGACTTTTTAAAAATATTTTACTAAGTGTCAGGCAAATGATTATTAATTTTTTATATTAAAGTTTACTTTGTACCAATTAAACAGCTGACGTGGTAAGAAACGCACCATCCAAACTGAATTGTGACACTAAAAATGCCAAAATGTGTGGTCTGCCTTCTCAGGTAGAAGTAAAAGATCCCCTGGCACTATTTGAAGAGGAGTAGGGGAGTTTCCCCTGGTGTCCTGGTCAACAGAGCTAATAGAGGTCTTTAAAATTATGAAAGATTTTGATAGAGTGGACAGAGAAAATGTTTCCACTTGTGGGAAAGAGCATAACTAGAGGCCATCAATATAAGATAGTCACCAAGAAATCCAATAGGGAATTCAGCAGAAACTTCTTTACCCAAAGGGTGGTGAGAATGTGGAACTCGCTACCACAGGGAGTGGTTGAAGTGAATAGTATAGATGCATTTAAGGGGAGACTGGACAAGCATATGAGGGAGAAGGGATTAGAGGGTTACGCTGATAGATTTAGATGAGGAAAGACTGGAGGAGGCTCGTGTGGAGCATGGACTGGTTGGGCCAAATGGCCTGTCTCTGTGCTGTTTATCCTGTGTAACATTTATCCCTCAATCGCATCATTAAAAACAGATTCTGGTCATTGATCTTGTTGTTCTTTGTGAGACCTTGCTCACTGCAAATTGGCTGCAATGTTTGCCTGCATTACAACAGTGACCAACGCTTCAGAAGTACATCATTAGCTCTGAGATGCTTTGGGATGCTCTGAGGTTGGGAATGGTGCTAGAAAAATGCAAGTTCTTTCTTTCCTTTAACTGTGACGTCAATGAGGGTGAAATTGGTCTTCGGCTGTAGCGCAAAATGGGTGATGGCCAAACGGCAGCTCGTTTTACAACCCACCTGATTTTCTATTCCATTGAAATCATTAGAAAGGACCATCGCCCGTTTCGTGCTACCAATTTCTTCCCCCGAAAGATGTGAAAAGTCATATTTGAACTCTTAAGGGATATGCTAATTGAAACATATAACTGCTCGACACAAAGGTTACATTGTTCATGATCTCAGTTGGTTGAATTCACTTTTATAATTGCATTAAATGACTGGAATTCGAGTATATCCAACAGACGATGTATCTATGATTCCAAAGAGTTCAAGTTAAAAGGGCGCCATCTTCGCAGTACTCTGCCTGGGAAACCTTTTTGCTGCTGGTTTACAAACGCCTGATATAATGACATAAGCCACATTGAAATGCGCCATCAAGCTACTTGCGCTTGACATCATTGTAATCAAATTGATACATGACAGTTCAGGCGCTTCTCGCTATTCCCGCCCACCGCCCCCCTCTCCCAAAAGGAGGGATTTGTTTAGTACTTTTTCAGAAAGGTCATGTCCCGAAACTTTCGTTTATTCAGAGTATCGGGATTATTGTTGAATTCCTGCAAACCCATTTCATGTTAAAAATGCCCAGAAGGTCAATTCTGTAGATGTTAGACCATAGAAGATTGTACCTATTGGTTGAAACCTTTAACAGCAGCATCTGAAGATTATGGATTTCACTTCTGCACTTGTAATGGAGGAGTGGGGGCGGGGCTGGTGGGAGTGGGGGGAAGGCAAGGGAGTTCCTATTATTCATCTAGTGCCAATTCTGCTAGAGCACTGGGCAGGATTAATAAAAGATTCATACCTTTTTGAAGACAACTGTTTACAGGAGGAAATTGAGGAGCTGACAGATGAAACTGCATTATTAACCAGGGGCTGTTATGATGGAGGCAGACTTGAAGGAGTAATCAATAAGGAAACACAAACAAAAATCCTTTGCGTGAATGTTTCAGCTTTGCAACATCTATTCCAATAGTAAAATAAATAGACAAAAGGTTGCTTGTGAAATTCAAAACTTTTAAACGCTTGGCTTTTCTCTTCCCATCAATTTACTAAAAAAAAACAAACACTATAACCAAACAACAACCAAAAGTCATCGACAACAAGTTTCCATTAAACAAATCAGGCGATTATGATCCTTGCTGAAAGAAGATCAAGGGAAAGACAAAGTGGATCTGCAGAGTAAAGATTTTGCGGATCGCAACTCTGAATATAAATGATATGCTTATCTAGAGGTGTCGTTACACTAGGCTTCAGACACTGGAACCTAAAAATTGCAATGTGACCTTGTTAGGCCGAAGTTCCACTTCTGGGTCCAACATAATACTTTCTCCCTGGGACAATGGAGCTCAGCTCATGGGTGCTTGTACGCATGCACAGAATTTCTCACAACAGCCTGTAAGGTTTTAATATTTGCATAGAGCATTGGCTGTCTAACATTAGGAGCATTAACAATTGAGTTTTCCGAGGTGGTCTTTCAAATGAACTTTCAAATCTTGACTTCACGCCAGGCGGCAGTTATAATTCAGTGGTTGCTAAGCCCATCTCCTGCAGGTAGTCTCACAGCTCTCACCCACCTGAAGAACATGACACAACTTTGGTCAGTGTGAGGTCAAAACTGCTTCTCATCAATGCAAATGGCATTGAATAACTGCCCCATAAAAATGAAAAAAATCTATTTGGAATGTCACCCCAAGTTAGCACTGATTATTTTTTCAGACAGAGCGAAACAAGTAGTGAGTGTGATAAACAGAGGAAACCAATACTGCATCAATTATGGTAAACTCACCAGGTACTTCTACTTCAACAGAACAAAAATATATGTCCTTAGTTTGTTTTTGCCCAAGTGTTGTAAATAGTATATTATAACAGCACTTGCTAATATTTTCACATTATATATCCCAATCAATACTGGCTGCTTTAGATAGGAACTGGATTCACAAGGCAACATCATTTAACATGATGTATGCAGTCCCTAACAAGACTGTATTTGTAACTAAGTCCCTGTACACCCTCAGTATTGTGCAAATCTGTAGCCGTGCCTCCTTGACCCAGTGCATAAGAAAAGACACAAGAGGCCGTACACATCTTGACCTGGTAATGGTAAGTGACCCCCGACAACACAGAGGAAATGGAAGGCTTGACTTCCTTGGGCAATAGGGACCACAGAATGATCAGGTGCAACATGACATGGGACTCAAATATCGGAAGACTGGGAACTAAATGTATAATTTTACAAAGAGCTAACTTCAAAAGAAGGAAAAGCTCCAGCAAATGAATTTGGTAGTGAGGGGTTTATAGGTCACTTTTAAAAGCATAGTGCAGAATAAATACATACCTAGGTAGGCAAGTGCAAACTAAGCAAGCATGGCCCAAAATGGATTCATAAATGAATCAGAAGTGAGATAAGTTGTGTCTATAAATCCTGCAAGGAGAAGGGTGAAAGGGTTCACTGGGAAGAATATAGGAACGTACAGAAACTAATTAAAAAGATTATCAGAAGGGCAATAAGAAACCTGACACAGCTGCAGACTCAAAACTTCAGTACTTTAACAGTGAGAGGGCAATCAGAGAAGAGGCATGACGCAGAATAGATGCAAATTGGGCTGAAACAGGGGCGCAGTTAATTTTGTTTTTAAATGATTTGTTCACGGCATGTGAGTGAAGGTGGCGAAGCTGCATTTATTGCTCAGCCCTAGTTGCCCCGAGAAGGTGAAGGACAACCTTCTTTATGGTCTATTGCAGTCTAATGGTGATGGTGCTCTCGCAATGGTATTAGGTGGGAATTATAGGCCCGTTGTTTTTTTATTATTATTGAACTTTGTAGCGACTGTTTACAACTTAATGGCTTACTCGGCCACTTGAGAAAGCATTATGAGTCAAGCACATTGACCGGAATTTTACCAGTGCTCAGAGTGTGGGTTTAGACCCGACACCAAGCGGTGGGTCAGCCAATTCAGATATTTAAACGCTTGTTAAAAGGTACTTAAGCAGCATTTTACCACGTACTTACCATTATACCAGCTTTTTCACGAGGTTCCTGGCATGCGGGGATCACGTCGGGTAAGTATGTCGGGTTCTCAATGACTCTCCATTGCTGTGAATAGGTGAAAGCTGCAAAAGTGGTCTAAAACCTACCATTTCACAGCTGTTCAGTTTCCAACCTTAGAAGCTGGAGCATTCAGGATTTGGAACCCACTTTTGAGCTTTATGCACTTTGGAAGTGTTTGGAGTAATCTCTCTATCCACGGTCACCTCCTTGGAACAACCTATCTCACCATTGACAGATCACTTCTGTCATCTCAACCTCACCTGCCATCTATTCCATCAGCATCGGTGCCCTTCAAAAAATCTCACCTTGGTCCTCAGAATCCCACCACGATCAGCCCCAACACCAGGCACACCAGCAGCACCAACAAAAACACCAACCTTCTCCGCACTCACCTGATGCTGGACAGGGCACAGGGCATCAGCACCTGACCACATTGTTGCCCGGGACACCAGGGATGACCTCACCATGGCCAGATTTACTTCACTTAACACTGTACACCCTGGCTGCCATATGATGTGCCAGGTTGGCACCACCCCACACCAGCACCATAAAGGATCCCTACAATGACCAAGCCATTCCTTTCACACTCAACCCCATTGTGGGGGGTGCCCTTATGTCTCACCATTCACTACAACTCACTAAGCCACTTCCAAAGGTGCACAAAAGGCAAAGTGTTCAAAATAAAGATTTCAATGTTTGACAACACATTAGCAGAAACTCTACATAAACATTGGCTAAAAGACCCAAGTGCCTACCCTTGTGTGTTGTTAGTTGGTATGATTGGACAAGGATGAGGGTGAGTGTGAGGGGTGGCTAGTGAGATGGAGATGTGATAATGTAGATAAAGAGAGAGAGGGATGGGTGGAGGTGCAAGGTAAGTTGGTGTGAGTAAGGATGTGCAGGAGTAGGGTAGGGAAGGCAGAGTGATGGGGATGTGATGAGTGGCACAGCAGGATGAGGTTGAGTGTGGCAATGCAGTCATGTTTCGTGATCTACTGAGATCATTGAAAGGTTTGCGCCACTGCAGCCAGGTCCTCCTGACCACATCCCTGCTTGTGTCCTCCTGTGCAATGTGCAACCAGGCTGCAATGGTGTCCTGGGAGGTCTCTTCCACCCATGGGAAGGGAAGAGAACCTTCCTGCGTGCTGTGACTCCCTCCATAAGCATAGGGAAGGAATCATGGGAGTGCCTGGGTGCAGCCATGCATCGTTGTGCAGTCATTGTCAGTGTTTGCAGCCCTTCAATGCTGTAGAACACTGACAGCACAACTGACGTCATCAGACCCGCTTCCTATTAATTGGTTGGGAACCTCGCAGGGCGGGGCTTAACAAGCCCAATCAGGGCAAAATCACTTCAACAGAGCGCGATGGAACCGGGAGCAGGGTCGCAGTCCGCCACCGACCTCGGCCACACTTTGGTAGGCGAAATCGCGGCCATCGTGTGGGACTGTAGTCATGTGCATGATCTATTTTTACACACTCTTTACCCATTTAAAATAAATAGGTTAATCTGTGCAAAAGGTTTCTCACACAGGAATATAATACAAGCACGTTAAGGATATTAAAAGTCTCATCCTTGTTTTCAAATCCCTCCATGGCCTCATCCCTCCCTATCTTTGTAAACTCCTCCAGCCCTACAACCCTCCGAGATCTCTGTAGTCTTCCAATTCTGGCCTCTTGAGCATTCCTGGTTTTAATCACTCCACCATTGGCGGCCGTGCCTTCAGCTGCCTAGGCGCTAAGCTCTGGAGATCGCTCCAGGAACCTCTCCGCCTCTCTACCTCTCTCTCCTCCTCCTTTAAGACGACCTTAAAACCTACCTCTTTGACCAAGCTTTTGGCCACCTGTCCAAATATCTCCTTATGTGGTTTGGTGTCAAATTTTATTTTACAATCGCTCCTGTGAAGCATCTTGGGACGTTTTACTACATTCAAGGTGCATGTGACCTTTGCCAAATAGGAATTTCTATCTTTCTGAAATATCTTCTGAAAATCTTCTGAATTCCACTTTCTCTTTTTTCACTTTTGGTGTTTAATTATTGTAGAACAGGAGATTCTCCACCAAGTCTCCTCTCAAAATACATACTCTAAGGAGGGTTTTTCCTTCTAGTCAAACAACTTGGATTTATAAACGTCTCTAATATAGACAAATGCCCCAAGGTGCTTCACAGAGGCAGGACCATATTGATCTGAAATCCAGGATTTCTTGACCGATTCTTCATATTAATCAGTAGAAGGTCATCGGGTACCAACCTTCATCCACGTGTTTAAGAATACACAAGAGTATACACTCAGGAGGTTAGATCTAGTTCATGAAGAGGAAGATGCTGAAACAGTGTTCAGTAAACAGAATTCTGCATAAGTTGCACTGCCATAACACTTGAACAGGAAAATATTTAGTTCCACCCTCAGTGCAGAAAACGGATTTCTGTTCTATGCTGGAAAGAATTCCAAACTTAAGTTAGCATGGGTCAAGGGTCAGAGATAATTGTAGCATAATGAAATGAAGATGCTTAACTATTTAGGACACAATTAGACTTGACATTTGATTTCCTGCCAAATGCCTTTCTAACTGCCTCTCAAGGTGTCATGGAGTAAATAGAATGCTGTAGTAGGGAAGTGCACAATTGAAGATGAATTGCGTACAGTTCAACTATGTGGTGCTTTTATCGGAACCCTTTTTAAAGTTCTTTCATGCTCTGTTTATTTTTTTTAGCACACAAACTGCTGGAACTAGGAAAAGGGTTGAGCTTTGCTCTCTGTTTTTGACATTAACTGAACGAACTCAATTGTTCCACCTTCTGCAGCTCACTACTGGTTGATTGCTCGATTCACCCCATGACACCTTGACAGGAAGTAGCATTGGCCTCAAGTTGGGCAAGGTCAAAGGTTAGGCAGAATTTGGGTGTCATAAATAGCTACTCTATTCATAATCTCTCATATAATAGAAAGCATGATATCTGATAGAATCAAACACATTTTTAAAAGAGATAAAGATTAAGTGATGTCGAACAGGTGCTCCCTTGATTAGTCCTTACAGATTGCCAATGGTCAGACTAATTTCTAGTTATACAAAATCCTGACTGCATTTTCCAGAGAAGTGGGTCAATAGAAAGCCTTGTTCTAATAAAGAGGAAGCCTTTTGTAAGAATGCACACAGAGCGGCTTCCTCTGTCGTTTCCTCTTTCACTGGTTTAGTGACCTGTTGTGCTCTTTAATATCAGTTATTTATTTTAGAACATGCACTGCTTGGGGTGGGGATTGTCTAAAACTACGCATAATTTATGCTGATGATCCCGGGCAGCAAATTATTAATGCATGATGGCATTCACAACAAGCGGCTATTGCTACAAGCATCGCTGCTGCCATACAGCAACAAAAACAACTTGCATTTATATAGCACCTTTAAAGTAGTAAGACATCCCAAGGCGCTTCACTGGAGCGTTATCAAACAAAATTAAGGACGGGGTAACAGGGCACCTGGGAAATCACAATATGATTAGATAGAGTCAACACGGCTTTATGAAAGGGAAATCGTGTTTGACAAATCTATAGGAATTTTTTGAGGATGTAACTGGTAAAATAGATAAGGGAGAACCAGTGGATGTGGTGTATTTGGACTTTCAGAAGGCTTTCGATAAGGTCCCACACAAGAGATTAGCGTGCAAAATTAAGGCACATGGGATTGGGGGCAAGGTATTGACTTGGATAGAGAACTGGTTGGCGGACAGAAAGCAAAGAGTTGGAATAAACGGGTCATTTTCCGAGTGGCAGGCAGTGACTATTGGGGTACCGCAAGGATCGGTGCTAGGACCCCAGCTGTTCACAATATATATTAATGATCTGGATGAGGGAATTGGATGTAATATCTCCAAATTTGCAGATGACACAAAGCTGGGCGGGAGGGTAAGCTGCGAGGAGGATGTCGGGAAAATCCAGTACGATTTGGACAGGTTGGGTGATTGGGCAGAAATATGGCAAATGCACTATAATGTGGATAAATGTGAGGTTATCCACTTTGGTGGCAAAAACAGGAAGGCAGATTATTATTTGAATGGCAATAGATTGGGAGAAGGGGAAGTGCAAAGAGACCTGGGTGTCCTTGTGCACCAGTCGCTGAAGGTAAGCATGCAGGTGCAGCAGGCGGTTAAGAAGGCAAATGGTATGTTGGCCTTCGTAGCAAGAGGGTTCGAGTACAGGAACAAGGATGTCTTGCTACAGTTGGTGAGACCGCACCTTGAGTATTGTGTGCAGTTTTGGTCACCATACCTGCGGAAGGACGTTCTTGCCATGGAGGGAGTGCAGCGAAGATTCACCAGGCTGATACCTGGGATGGCAGGAATGACGTATGAGGAGAGATTGTGTCGATTGGGCTTATACTCACTGGAGTTTAGAAGAGTGAGAGGGGATCTCATCGAGACCTATAAAATTCTGTCAGGTCTGGACAGACTAGATGCAGGAAGGATGTTTCTGATGGCCGGGGAGTCCAGAACCAGGGGTCATAGTCTAAGGATAAGGGGTAAGCCATTTAGGACTGAAATGAGGAGGAATTTCTTCACCCAGAGAGTGGTGAACCTGTGGAATTCTTTGCCACAGAGGGCGGTGGAGGCCAGTTCATTAAATATATTCAAGAAAGAATTGGATATGTTTCTTGAGGCTGAAGGGATCAAGGGATATGGGGAAAAGGCGGGGACAGGGTACTGAGTTTGGATGATCAGCCATGATCACATTGAATGGCGGAGCAGGCTCGAAGGGCCGAATGGCCTACTCCTGCTCCTATCTTCTATATTTCTATGTTTCTAAAAGATGTAATAGCAGAGCACTTGTAAAACAGTGACAGGATCGGACAAACTCAACATGGATTTACAAAAGGTAAATCGTGCTTGACTAATCCGCTGGAATTTTTTGAGGATGTAACTGGTAGAATCGATAAGGGAGAACCAGTGGATGTGGTGTATTTGGACTTTCAGAAGGCTTTCGATAAGGTCCCACATAAGAGATTATCGTGTAAAGTTAAGGCACATGGGATTGGGGGTAAGGTACTGACTTGGATAGAGAACTGGTTGGCAGACAGGAAGCAAAGAGTTGGAATAAACGGGTCTTTTTCCGAGTGGCAGGCAGTGACTAGTGGGGTACTGCAGGGATCAGTCCTAGGACCCCAGTTATTCACAATATATGTTAATGATCTAGACGAGGGAACTAGATGTAATATCTCCAAGTTTGCAGATGACACAAAGCTGGGTGGGCATGTGTGCTGTGAGGAGGATGCCGAAAAACTCCAGTATGATTTGGACAGGTTGGGTGATTGGGCAGATGCATGGCAGATGCAGTATAATATGGATAAATGCGAGGTTATCCACTTTGGTGGCAAAAACAGGAAGGCAGATTATTATCTGTACAGCAATAGATTGGGAGAAGGGGAAGTGCAACGAGACCTGGGTGTCCTTGTGCACCAGTCACTGAAGGTAAGCATGCAGGTGCAGCAGGCGGTTAAGAAGGCAAATGGTATGTTGGCCTTCATAGCGAGAGGGTTCGAGTACAGGAACAAGGATGTCTTGCTGCAGTTGTACAGGGCCTTGGTGAGACCACACCTTGAGTATTGTGTGCAGTTTTGGTCGCCTTATCTGAGGAAGGATGTTCTTGCCATGGAGGGAGTGCAGCAAAGATTCACCAGACTGATCCCTGGGATGGCAGGAATGACATATGAGGAGAGATTGGATCGATTGGGCTTATATTCGCTGGAGTTTAGAAGAATGAGAGGGGATCTCATTGAAACTTATAAAATTCTAACAGGGCTAGACAGACTAGATGCAGGAAGGATGTCCCCGATGGCCAGGGAGTCCAGAACCAGGGGTCAGAGTCTAAGGATAAGGGGTAAGCCATTTAGGACAGAGATGAGGAGGAATTTCTTCACCCAGAGAATGGTGAACCTGTGGCATTCTCTACCACAGAAGGCAGTTGAGGCCAATTCATTAAATATATTCAAGAAGCAGTTAGATATATTTCTTAAGGCCAAAGGGATCAAGGGATATGGGGAGAAGGCAGGGGCAGGGTACTGAGTTTGGATGATCAGCCATGATCTCATTGAATGGCGGAGCAGGCACGAGGGGCCGAATGGCCTACTCCTGCTCCTATCTTCTATGTTTCTATTAGAGTTTTTGAGGGTGTAACAGGCAGGGTAGATAAGGGGGAACCAGTGGATGTAGTATATTTGGATTTTCAGAAGACATTCAATAAGGTGCCACACAAGAGGTTGTTACACAAGATTAGGGCTCATGGAATTGGGGGTAATATATTAGCATGGATTGAGGATTGGTTAACGGATAGAAAACAGAGAGTATAGATGGGCCATTTTCGGAATGTCAGGGTGTAACTAGTGGAGTGCCGCAAGTAGCAGTGCTTGGCCATCAGCTTTTTACAATCTATATCAAAGATTTAGATGAGAGGACTGAGTGTAATATATCCAAGTTTTCTGATGATACAAATCTAGGTGGGAAAGTAAGCTGTGAGGAGGCCACAAAGAAGCTGCAAAGGGATATAGTTAAGTTATTGGGCAAGAAGGTGGCAGATGGAGTATAATGTGGGGAAGTGTGAAATTATCCACTTTGGTAGGAAGAATGGAAAAGCAGCATATTTTTTAGAAGGTCAGTGACTAGTAAATGTTGGTATTCAGATGGTCCTTGTAAATGAATCACAGAAAGTTAACATGCAGGTACAGAAATTTCTGCTCATCCAGTATTGGCTGGCGGACAAGCAGCCTGACAATTTAGAGACAGTGAAGGAGTTGAGAGAGGTGATGGTGAGGTAGAGCTGGGTTTCGTCAACCTAAACGTGGAAACTGATGCAGTATTTTTGGATGATGTCACCGAGGGACAACATGTAGATGAGAAATAGGAGGGCTAAGGATAGATCCTTGGGGGACACCAGAGGTAACAATGCGGGAGTGAGAAAAGAAGCCATTGCAGGTGATTCTCTGGCTACGATTAGGTAGATAAGAATGGAACCAGGCGCGTGCAGTCCCACCAATCTGGACGACGGTGGAGAGGCGTTGGAGGAGGATGGAGTAGCAGTAAACCTGAGGATTGGGAGCAGTTTAGGATTCAAGAAAGGAGGACAAAGGGATTAATTAAGAAAGGGAAAATAGAATATGAGAGTAAGCTTTCAGGGAACATAAAAACTGACTGTAAAAGCTTTTATAGATATGTGAAGAGAAAAAGATTGGTGAAGTCAAGCATAGGTCCCTTGCAGTCAGAATCAGGGGAATTTATAATGGGGAACAAAGAAATGGCAGACCAACTAAATACATATTTTTGTTCTGTCTTCACAAAGGAGGACACAAATAACCTCCCAGAGATGTCGGGGAACATAGGATCTGATGAAAGGGAGGAACTAAAAGAAATCAGTATTTGTAGGGAAATGGTGTTAGGGAAATTGATGGGATTGAAGACCAATAAATCCCCAGGGCCTGATAATCTACATCCTAGGGTACTTAAGGAAGTGGCCCTAGAAATAGTAGATGCATTGCTGATCATCTTCCAACATTTGATGGAATCTGGAACAGTACCCATGGATTGGAGGGTAGCTAATGTTACCCCACTATTCAAAAAAGGTGGTAGAGAGAAAATGGGGAATTACAGACCGGTAAGCCTGACATCGGTAGTGGGGAAAATGCTACAGTCCATTATAAAAGATGTAATAGCAGAGCACTTGGAAAACAGTGACAGGATTGGACAAAGTCAACATGGATTTACAAAAGGTAAATCATGCTTGACTAATCTACTGGAATTTTTTGAGGATGTAACTGGTAAAATAGATAAGGGAGAACCAGTGGATGTGGTGTATTTGGACTTTCAGAAGGCTTTTGATAAAGTCCCGCATAAGAGATTAGCATGTAAAGTTAAGGCACATGGGATTGGGGGCAAGGTATTGACTTGGTTAGAGAACTGGTTGGCAGACAGAAAGCAAAAAGTTAGAATAAACGGGTCTTTTTCCGAGTGGCAAGCAGTGACTAGTGGGGTACCGCAGGGATCGGTCCTTGGGCCCCAGCTATTCACAATATATATTAATGATCTAGACAAGGGAACTAGATGTAATATCTCCAAATTTGCAGAAGACACAAAGCTGGGTGGGCGTGTGTGCTGTGAGGAGGATGCCGAGAAACTCCAGGATGATTTGGACAGTTTGGGTGATTGGGCAAAATCATGGCAGATGCAATATAACGTGGATAAATGCGAGGTTATCCACTTTGGTGGCAAAAACAGGAAGGCAGATTATTATCTGAATGGCAATAGATTGGGAGAAGGGGAAGTGCAACGAGACCTGGGTGTCCTTGTGCACCAGTCGCTGAAGGTAAGCATGCAGGTGCAGCAGGCGGTTAAGAAGGCAAATGGCATGTTGGCCTTCGTAGCGAGAGGGTTTGAGTACAGGAACAAGGATGTCTTGCTGCAGTTGTACAGGGCCTTGGTGAGACCACATCTTGAGTATTGTGTGCAGTTTTGGTCGCCTTATCTGAGGAAGGATGTTCTTGCCATGGAAGGAGTTCAGCGAAGATTCACCAGGCTGATACCTGGGATGGCAGGAATGACGTATGAGGAGAGATTGGGTCGATTGGGCTTGTACTCGCTGGAGTTTAGAAGAATGAGAGGGGATCTCATTGAAACTTATAAAATTCTGACAGGACTGGACAGACTAGATGCAGGATGGATGTTCCCGATGGTCGGGGAGTCCAGAGCCAGGGGTCACAGTGTAAGGATAAGGGGTAGGCCATTTAGAACAGAAATGAGGAGGAATTTCTTCACCCAGAGAGTGGTGAACCTGTGGAATTCTCTACCACAGAAGGCAGTAGAGGCCAATACATTAAATATATTCAAGAAGGAGTTGGATATATTTCTTAAGGCTAAAGGGATCAAGGGGTATGGGGAGAAAGCAGGGGCAGGGTACTGAATTTGGATGATCAGCCATGATCGCATTGAATGGCAAAGCAGGCTCGAGGGGCTGAATGGCCTACTCCTGCTCCTATCTTCTATATTTCTATGTTTCAACCATGTCAAAGGTTGCAGACAGGCCGAGAAGGATGAGGAGGGATAGTTTACACTGTCACAGTCATAGGATGTCATTTGTGACTTTGATGAGAGTCATTTCGGTACTGTGGCAGGGACAGAAACCTGACTGGAGGGTTTCAAACATGGAGTTCTGGAAAAGATGGGCACGGATTTATCTAGTTTTATTTTGTAGCTTATTAGCTAGAATTTAGTGTCTTCAGGATATGATAGAATTTTAGAATACCTTTTCCTTTTCTTTCATCTGAAGTGCATCACATAATGTCAGATAGCACAGTTAAACCGAAAAGAGCAACTCCAGAGTCTGAATTATATATTCGAGTGCAATACTGAGGGAGTGCTGCACTGTCAGAGGTGCTGTCTTCCAGATGCGAGGTTAAAGTAAGGCCCCTTCTATCTTCTCATGTGGATGTAAAAGATCCCATGGCACTATTTCGAAGAAGGGCAGGGGAGTTTTCCCCAGTGTCCTGGCCAATATTTATTCCTCAACCAACATCATTAAACCCATCTGGCCATTATGTCATTGCTATTTGTACAACCTTGCTGTGTGCAGATTGGCTGCTGCATTTCGCTACATTACAACACTTCAAAAGAAAATATGTCATTGGCTGTAAAGCGCTTTGGGACATCCTGAGGTCATGAAAAGTGCAATATAAATGCAACTTCTTTCTTTAAATAAATACAATTATTTATCAGTGACAGAAAGGCAGTAATCTAAATCAATGGATTCAGAAACTTTCATAAACAGCAAGAGTAATTATAATTGGCATTCAAAAATTGAGATTAGGCTACTGATTTGCATGCACTCCAGATAGATCTTATTTCAGTTTCATTCAATTTTGGGTCAGCTTTTGTAGCAGCAACGGCCGTCAGTGTTACAACACTTATGAACCATTAATAATTGTAATGTAATTACTGCAAGATTACAGAGGAATCATTTGTAGGTGATTCCAGCATCAACCCTCAGGTGAGTCTTTAAAGGGGGCAATCACACAGAATCACAGAGACCCCACAGTGCAGATAGAGGCCATTTCGGCCCATCGAGCCTACACCGACACATATCCCACCCGATCCCCGTAACCCCTACACCAACACATATCCCACCCTATCCCCGTAACCCCACGTATTTAATCCCCCTAACACTAAGGGTCAATTTATCATAGCCAATCAACCTAACCCGCACATCTTTGGACTGTGGGAGGAAACCGGAGCACCCGGAGGAAACCCACGCAAACACGGCGAGAATGTGCAAACTCCACACAGACAGTCGCCCGAGGCCGGATTCGAACCCGGGTCCCTGGCGCTGTGAGGCAACAGTGCTAACCACTATGCCACAGTGATTGGGAGAGCAGCGGACACAGTGATTGGGAGGGACGGCAGCGGTCGCAGTGATTGGGAGGGAGGGCAGCGGTCGCAGGGATTGGGAGGGAGGGCAGCGGTCGCAGGGATTGGGAGGGAGGAACGGTCGCAGGGATTGGGACGGAGGGCAGCGGTCGCAGGGATTGGGAGGGAGGAACGGTCGCAGGGATTGGGAGGGAGGGCAGCGGTCGCAGGGATTGGGAGGGAGGGCAGCGGTCGCAGGGATTGGGAGGGAGGGCAGCGGTCGCAGGGATTGGGAGGGAGGGCAGCGGTCGCAGGGATTGGGAGGGAGCGCAGCGGTCGCAGTGATTGGGAGGGAGGGCAGCGGTCGCAGGGATTGGGAGGGAGGGCAGCGGTCGCGGGGATTGGGAGGGAGGGCAGCGGTCGCAGGGATTGGGAGGGAGCGCAGCAGTCGCAGTGATTGGGAGGGAGGGCAGCGGTCGCAGGGATTGGGAGGGAGGGCAGCGGTCGCAGTGATTGGGAGGGAGGGCAGCGGTCGCAGGGATTGGGAGGGAGGGCAGCGGTCGCAGGGATTGGGAGGGAGGGCAGCGGTCGCAGGGATTGGGAGGGAGGAACGGTCGCAGGGACTGGGAGGGAGGAACGATCGCAGGGATTGGGAGGGAGGGCAGCGGTCGAAGTGATTGGGAGGGAGGGCAGCGGTCGCAGTGATTGGGAGGGAGGAACGGTCGCAGGGATTGGGAGGGAGGGCAGCGGTCGCAGTGATTGGGCGGGAGGGCAGTGGTCGCAGGGATTGGGAGGGAGGGCAGCGGTCGCAGTGATTGGGAGGGAGGAACGGTCGCAGGGATTGGGAGGGAGGGCAGCGGTCGCAGGGATTGGGAGGGAGGGCAGCGGTCGCAGTGATTGGGAGGGAGGAACGGTCGCAGGGATTGGGAGGGAGGGCAGCGGTCACAGGGATTGGGAGGGAGGAATGGTCGCAGGGATTGGGAGGGAGGGCAGCGGTCGCAGGGATTGGGAGGGAGGGCAACGGTCGCAGGGATTGGGAGGGAGGAATGGTCGCACTGATTGGAAGGGTGGAACGGTCGCAGGGATTGGGAGGGAGGGCAGCGGTCGCAGTGATTGGGAGGGAGGGCAGCGGTCGCAGTGATTGGGAGGGAGGGCAGCGGTCGCAGTGATTGGGAGGGAGGGCAGCGGTCGCAGGGATTGGGAGGGAGGGCAGCGGTCGCAGGGATTGGGAGGGAGGAACGGTCGCAGGGATTGGGACGGAGGGCAGCGGTCGCAGGGATTGGGAGGGAGGAACGGTCGCAGGGATTGGGAGGGAGGGCAGCGGTCGCAGGGATTGGGAGGGAGGGCAGCGGTCGCAGGGATTGGGAGGGAGGGCAGCGGTCGCAGGGATTGGGAGGGAGGGCAGCGGTCGCAGGGATTGGGAGGGAGCGCAGCGGTCGCAGTGATTGGGAGGGAGGGCAGCGGTCGCAGGGATTGGGAGGGAGGGCAGCGGTCGCAGTGATTGGGAGGGAGGGCAGCGGTCGCAGGGATTGGGAGGGAGGGCAGCGGTCGCAGGGATTGGGAGGGAGGGCAGCGGTCGCAGGGATTGGGAGGGAGGAACGGTCGCAGGGATTGGGAGGGAGGGCAGCGGTCGCAGGGATTGGGAGGGAGGGCAGCGGTCGCAGGGATTGGGAGGGAGAGCAGTGGTCGCAGTGATTGGGAGGGAGGGCAGCGGTCGCAGGGATTGGGAGGGAGGGCAGCGGTCGCAGTGATAGGGAGGGAGGGCAGCGGTCGCAGGGATTGGGAGGGAAGGCAGCGGTCGCAGGGATTGGGAGGGAGGGCAGCGGTCGCAGGGATTGGGAGGGAGGAACGGTCGCAGGGATTGGGAGGGAGGGCAGCGGTCGCAGGGATTGGGAGGGAGGGCAGCGGTCGCAGGGATTGGGAGGGAGGGCAGCGGTCGCAGGGATTGGGAGGGAGAGCAGTGGTCGCAGTGATTGGGAGGGAGGGCAGCGGTCGCAGGGATTGGGACGGAGGGCAGCGGTCGCAGTGATTGGGAGGGAGGGCAGCGGTCGCAGTGATTGGGAGGGAGGGCAGCGGTCGCAGGGATTGGGAGGGAGGGCAGCGGTCGCAGTGATTGGGAGGGAGGGCAGCGGTCGCAGTGATTGTGAGGGAGGGCAGCGGTTGCAGTGATTGGGAGGGAGGGCAGCGGTCGCAGTGATTGGGAGGGAGGGCAGCGGTCGCAGGGATTGGGAGGGAGGGCAGCGGTCGGCGGCTATCGGGAGGGTCGAGGCTGAGATCGGAGAGGGTGGAGGCTTGGACACTGTAGGAGAGCGTGCAACCGCAATCCTGGGGGAAGCACTCCTGCTTCTGCCAGATCCACATTTAGGTATGTATATTTTAAACACTTCCCTTTTTAGTGACGGACTGTAGTGGTCCATTTAACAGTTGTTTTAGAGGAGCCTTCAAACAGGCGTTAAGCCCCTTATTTGAATATGCAAACTACCTGACACCTGTTTCAGGCATGGACCTTGGACACCTATTTTTTTGCCTGCATCAATATGGTGGGCGGCGCATTTCCGGATCATAATGAGCTTCCTGCATGTCATATTGGAGGCTTAGGCGCCCGTTAAGTGCCTGAAAAGCAGGCTTGGCGTCATCCAATTTCTAGGCCACTGCATTGGTTATTAAGGCAAGTATCAAGGTCAAAGCATAAGTTGCCCACCCAAGTTCTTGGCAACACCGAGCCATTATCTTACGGTCTTGTGAAGATAAAGAAACAAGGAAGAAATTACATTCATCTGGTTTCAGGTTAACCCTGGTTATCGTGCAGGGTAGCACATGCTTACTCCTTTTGATGTGAGCAACTGTTGGTGTTTGACGTTACTTGCCCTCAATCAACATCACTAAAGAAAAACAGATTATCTGGTCATTATCACATTGCCGCGTTTCCGACATTTCAATAGGGACTACCCTTCAAAAGTACTTCATTGGCTGTAAAGCACTTTGGGACGTCCTGAGGTCATGAAAGGCGCTATATAAATGCAAGTCTTTTTTTTTGTTCCAATCTGCTGACTTGTCACTTCTTAGCACATTAGATGTATTTAATTGCAGGATTCCTGCGTAGACATTTTTGATTGTTGATAATTGCTCTGTACCCGTTACTGGAGTCTTTTGCACAAAAACTGGTGGAATGACCTAAATTTATTCTACTAATTTATACTTAAAGCGAGTGGAGTAAACCTAACTCACCTTTTGATACTTGAATATGGATAGGCTGGGTCTGTTTTCCTTGGAACAGAGGAGGCTGAGGGGAGACCTTATTGAGGTGTACAAAATTATGAGGGGCATAGATAAAGTGGATAGAAAGGACCCTATTTCCCTTAGCAGAGGGGTCAAAAACCAGGGGGTACAGATTTAAAGTAATTGGGGGATGGTTTAGAGGGGATTTGAGGGGAACTCACTGCCTGAAAGGGTGGTAGAGGCAGGAACCTGAACCACCTTTAAAAAGTACTTGGATGTGCACTTGGGATTCTCTAACCTGCAGGGCTACGGACCAAGAGCTGGGAAGTGGGATTAGGCTGGATAACTCTTTGTTGGCCTGCGCGGACACAATGGGCCGAAATGGCCTCCTTCCGTGCTGTAACTTTCTATGATTCTATGATTCTATAATATAACGCTCCTTCATTGGTATAGGGACCGGTGTTTGTGGCACTCACTCACTGACTCTCCACACGTGCTGCACCCACTGTATTCGGTGATCCTAGGTCAGCTGTTGTCTAACAATGCAGACCCCACTGTTTGTCGGCATTTTGACTGTGTCTGTGCACAATGTAGCTATGTCACGTAGAAGCAGAAAAGGCCGCTAATTATGCCTGAACCTTATAAACTGCTTCGAGAGCGTACAGCAGCTGTAAAAATCAAAGTCATTTCAGAATCTCTGCCCCAAATTTCATCTCGGAACGGTGCTGTTTTTAATTAGAATTTGGTTCAAATGACAAAGCCCATATGGTTTTCATGATGAAGTCTAACTGCGAAGAGTGGGCTTATTCCGAATAAATCCAAACAGAAAGTATTGTTTGCTCAGGGATTCACTTTGATCACGGTACACAAGCAGTGGATGGAGCTGGGGAGTAGCTTGTTTGTAGACAAAGTAACGATGCACTTTAATTGCATGCTTTAAATTCTTGTATTCATTCACGGGATGGGGGCACCGCTGTAATCTTGATTTGTAAAAGAGTTAATTGAAAATGAAAATCGGTTCATTGCTCTGGGCTTCACCTCACAGCTCAGAATGCAATGTCCTGGCAGCATCCTTGTTGCTCTACTCTGATCCCTTTTCAATGCATCAGTATCAGGTTGAAGGTAAATATGGCCACATCAATGGCTTTTCCAAGGTTAAAGCAACCTGTTTTGATTTATAATCAAATGCCCTGGAGATGTGTCCCAGTACTTGATTAGCCCTGCTGACGGCAGCTTCACATTCACCAAATACTTTCAGTATATGGTTGATAATCACACCCAAATGTTTTCCTAATTCACCTTTGCCACTGAGTGCCCATCCATTTTGTACACGTGCTTTGCGTTTCCCCTATCACTGTGCATCATCTTACACATACCCACACTTCAGTTCTATCTGCCATTATTTAGCTCATTTAATTTGTCCAAGTCCTACACTTGTCTACATAAGCTTGTTGTGATGTCATCAGCAACCCTCGACATAGCGCTAGGAGCATTCGACTTCAGATCATGCATCAGTTGTCTAAACCAGTGTTGTCCAATAGAAATAACTAACTAGGTACAGGTATGGCGTACCTGTACCTAGTTAGTAGAAAAGATTTTACACACACTCACACAATACAGGTACATGTATTTCACATGTGTGCATTTACTTAACAAATGTCTAGCACCATTTAGTAACCATGGAAGTAAAGCACTTACAATGATTAAAAACACTTGCACACTTTGCTTTTCATCTTACCAGGTTAACCAATAAATGCACAAAAAAAGTCGAAGTACACATGCAAATGCCGTGTGAATATAAGTATTGAGATTGCATGCCCAATTACTCATTTTGTTTTACTTACTAGTCAGAAAGACCATATTGTGGCAGAACCACTGAATGACTCTGGCTAACTGTATATAATTCTCTTTAACGATGTTCTAACACCAGCCTAAACCTGTACCATTGTGTTAGGCATTACTGTGTTTTGTATATAGAGTTTGCATGTACGGGGCGTGGCCCCTTTAAGAGCGCGGGAAAACGCGGGTAAACGCGATGACGTCACGTCGCAAACCATGGGGCTGCCCAGGCAGTCCTCGTGGCATCTCCATTGAGTAAAGACCTGTTTAATTGTTCTCTTGTGTCGATCTCCGTTATTCGTAGGAATTCGTTAATTCCTACATTGGTGACCCTGTTTTTGTGAACGTTTTCACAAAAGAAGAGCACAGCATGGAAGCAAACGTCATTTCACTAAAGCTACCACAGTTCTGGGAGCAGCAAGTGCTCTCGTGGTTTATTCAGGTCGAGGCCCAGTTCGCCCTGAGGAACATCGATGCGGATCAGACCAAGTACCTTTATGTGGTCTCCGCACTCGACAGCTCTACCGCCTCTCGGATCGTCAGCCTCCTCGAAAACCCCCCAACAGAGCGCAAGTATGAAACCCTCAAAGCGCGGTTACTGCAGGTTTTCGGGCTCACAAAATCGGAGCGCGCCCGTCGATTACTCGCTATGCCCGGGCTCGGGGACTCCAAGCCTTCAGAGTTGATGCTCACACTCCTGGGCTCAGAACGGGAATGTTTCCTATTCCGCGAGATTTTCCTCAGCCAACTGCCTGAACAGGTACAAGCTGCCCTGGCCAGTTCTGAAATTGAAGACTGCGCAACACTTGCTGCGGAGGCTGACAAAATTTTTGCTGTAACTTGGCAGGACTGCGCCGCCACGAGGCACCCATCCCCCGCAGACGCCGCCCCAGCTCGTCAGCCTGCTGGGCTGTGTTTCTACCACGCGCAGTTCGGCACGAAGGTGAAGCGTTGCCGCCCTCCCTGCAGTTTTCCCCAACAAAACAAACCACAATGGACACTGCGGCCACCGAGGAATGGGTCTAACGGGCACCCCGCGGCCGCGACGGTGATCGGCAACGCGGGAAAATTGCTGTTCATCACTGATACTCTCTCCAGTCGTCGTTTTCTGTGCGACACCGGAGCGCAGTGCAGCATTTTACCCGCGTCCGCCCTCGATGTGCAGACGGGGAATCACGGCCCCGCCCTTGAAGCGGCCAATCGCGGAACAATTCGGACCTTTGGCAGACAGCGAGTGGAGGTGTGCCTCGGGGGGCAACGTTTTCACTGGGAGTTTGTTATGGCCAAAGTTTCCCAGCCCCTCCTCGGCACGGATTTCCTGTGCGCCAACAGCCTCCTGGTCGACGTTAGGAACCGGCGGCTGATCAACGCAGCAACTTTTAATTCTCTTCCGTGTTACTGCAGTAACACTACGTCGCGCACCGTCTCCTGTGCATTCCCGACTCCTGATGAGTTCGCTCGCCTGCTCGGCGAATTCCCTGACCTGACAAGACCCACGTTCTCCTCCACAGCCATGAAACATGGTGTGGAACACCACATCACCACCAACGGCCCCCCGGCCTACGCGCGAGCCCGGCGCCTGGAACCTGGCAAGCTGGCGGTCGCAAAGGCGGAGTTCGCAACCATGGAACGGTTAGGGATTATTCGCCGGTCAAATAGTCCCTGGTCTTCACCCCTCCATATCGTCCCGAAGCCTGGCGGCGGATGGCGGCCATGCGGCGACTATCAACGCCTAAACGACGCCACCACTCCTGATCGGTACCCGATCCCCCACATCCAGGATTTCTCTGCCCATTTGGCAGGGAACACCGTGTTCTCAAAAGTCGACCTCGTCCGGGGCTACCACCAGGTCCCAGTTCATCCACAAGACGTCCAGAAGACTGCAGTCATCACCCCATTCGGCTTCTTTGAGTTTTTATGAATGCCGTTTGGGTTAAAGAACGCCGCCCAGGCTTTCCAACGCCTGATGGACTCCATGCTGCGGGACCACAAGTTCCTCTTCGTCTACCTAGACGATATTCTAATTGCCAGTCCTACTAAGGAAGAACATACCTGTCACCTACGCACCCTTTTTCGATGCCTCAGCCAACACGGCCTGATTATCAACCCGGCCAAGTGTCAGTTTGGCCTGCACCAAATTGGCTTCCTGGGGCATCGCATCACCTCAGAGGGAGCGGTTCCTTTACCTTCGAAAGTAGAGGCGGTGACATCCTTTCCACGCCCGCAGAACGTAAAGGCCCTGCAGGAATTCCTAGGCATGGTAAACTTTTACCACCGTTTCGTGCCTAAGGCGGCACTACTCACGCAGCCCCTATACGAGGCCCTCAAGGGCAAGACTGGCAAGAACCCAGTAGACTGGACGGATGACATGGCCCGAGCGTTCACCGACACTAAAAGCGCCTTAGCCAACATGACTATGCTGGCGCACCCGCTGCCAGGAGCCACCATCGCCCTCACCACCGACGCGTCGGACTACGCAGTCGGTGCCGTGCAACAGCAGTGGGTGAACGGGACGTGGCAGCCGTTGGCATTCTTCAGCCGTCCACTACGGCAGAACGAGAGAGCATACAGCACGTTCGACCGGGAATTGCTCGCCCTTTTTCTGGCCATCCGCCATTTTCGGTTCCTACTGGAAGGACGTCCTTTCACCGCCTTTGTGGACCATAAGCCGCTAACCTTTGCAATGGCCAAGACCGCTGAACTGTGGTCAGCCCGACAGCAGCGTCAACTGACCTACATATCCGAATTCACCACGGATATACAGCACGTGGCCGGTAAGGACAACCTGGTGGCAGACTGCCTCTCCCGCGCGATCGTCAATACGGTTCATTTGGGCATCGACTACGCCCTCATGGCAGCGGACCAAGCCTCAGACCCGGAAGTCCAAGCTTACAGAACGGCCATTACTGGCCTCCAGTTGGCCGACGTCAAGTTCCATTCGGCAGGTACCGCGCTGTTGTGTGACGTCTCCGTACAGGATCCTCGCCCTGTCGTGCCGGTCGTCTGGCGCCGCAAAGTGTTCGACGCCATACATGGGTTGTCACACCCAGGAATGAAGGCCTCTCAGAAACTGATGTCAGCAAAATTTGTATGGCATGGCATGCAAAAAGATGTCCGTGACTGGGCCAACACCTGCATGGTCTGCCAAAAGGCCAAGGTACAGTGCCACATCAAAGCTCCGTTGGCTACCTTCACAGTTCCGGAGCGACGTTTTGACCATGTCAACGTGGACCTGGTAGGACCACTCCCACCCTCCCATGGTTTTTCACACATCCTGACCATGGTTGACCGCACCACCAGATGGCCGGAGGCGGTCCCCCTGTCATCCACTACTTCGGCGGACGTGGCCAGGGCCCCCTGGATCGCCCGTTTCGGAGTGCCCGCAGATATTTCGTCAGACAGGGGACCGCAGTTTTCCTCCGAACTCTGGAATGCAGTGGCCCAAGGACTCGGTGTCAAATTGCACCGCACCACAGCCTACCACCCACAGGTGAATGGCCTCTGCGAACGCTTCCGCCGGTCAATGAAAGCCGATCTGAGGGCCAGCCTCCAGGACGCTGGATGGGCAGACAAGCTACCGTGGGCCCTGTTGGGCCTTCGCACGGCCCCCAAAGAAGACCTTCACTCTTCATCAGCAGAGCTTGTGTATGGTCAGCTGCTGCGAGTCCCGGGGGACTTCCTACCAACATCAACGGAGCCATGGTCCGCGTCTGCCCAGCTTGCTAGTCACCAAGAGGCGGCCAGATGTTTCGCACCGGTGCCCACTTCGCACCACGGGCTGCAGAGGTCACACGTTCCCACGGAGCTTCACAAGGCTGAATACGTTTTTATTCGTCATGACGCACATAGGGATCCACTCAAGGCCCCATATACCGGTCCCTTCCGTGTGTTGGAAGCAGGGGACAAAACCTTCACGGTAGATGTCGGTGGTAAACTGGACCACATTTCGGTCGACCGCTTAAACCCAGCACATTTAGACCTCGACCGCCCCGTCGAGACAGCACAACCGCCGAGACGGGGTCGGCCACCCATCGTCGTTATGACAGACCAAGTGCGACCGCCCGCCAGACTGCCAGCCGACCAGCAGCCTCTGCCTTGAGAGTACAGGAGTCATTCTGACAGGCTCGTCAGGCCCCCTCACCGTTTGACTTTGTCCGTTAAAGCGAATTCTGGGCGGGCGCATGTGGCAGAACCACTGAATGACTCTGGCTAACTGTATATAATTCTCTTTAACGATGTTCTAACACCAGCCTAAACCTGTACCATTATGTTAGGCATTACTGTGTTTTGTATATAGAGTTTGCATGTATGGGGTGTGGCCCCTTTAAGAGCGCGGGTAAACGCGATGACGTCACGTCGCAAACCACGGGGCTGCCCAGGCAGTCCTCATGGCATCTCTGTTGAGTAAAGGCCTGTTTAATTGTTCTCTTGCGTCGATCTCCGTTATTCATAGGAATTCGTTAATTCCTACAATATCTGGATTCCCAATTAGCCACATGTGACTAGCAGCTAATATATTGACCAACACTGGTCTAAACAACCCAGAAAAGATCCCTGGGGAATTCCACTGGCTGCCTGCCCACAGGAGAAAAAACTTGTCGCACTTACACTGGCATTTGTTTTTTGTCAAAGAAGAAACAGAATGGAAAAAAAGTTAACGTAATGGGAGGAGCGGAGTCTGGGCCGGCCTTTACTCCTATGAGAAGCGATGTCAATCACCCCGCAATTATCGAGTTATGTCAGAGGGATAGTACCTTTTAGACAAGCAGGCTCCGTAGGAAGGCAAGAACTGTGCTGAACGGCTCCCAGTGCTTTGCCCTACATTGCTTTTCCCCTTAAAAAGGCTCTTCTTATAACTGGTTACTGAATACCAAATCAACCTCACTTTGTTCCTGACTTAATTAGCAATGTTCTTTTTTATGCACAAGATTGATTTTAAGCAATGCATAGGCTGATTATATATTATTTTTATGGCTCCATCCCTGCAGAGAATGATGAGAACATTAGAGAGATTATAATGATTTAAAAGAGGCTCAGATAGCGGCATAAACAAGGAAAATTGTGTTCCGGACCCAGAGATAAAATTGCAACCTTGAAATGGTAAAATCAGTGTTGAATTGCTGAGACGAAAGGTCTGACGACAGGTCATTGACCTGAGACGTGGGGGGTGATTTTATCAACGGGCGTGTGTTGGAGGTGGGACTGCTGCTCATCGGGTTTTAGTCCCGCCTCCATCGACTTGTGGCCAACCCACGCTATTTTCCCTTGATTGACCTTGTTAAGCCCACCCAGCGGGCTTAGCAGGCCAATTAAGGGGAAGCCGGTTACAGAGAATGTCAGCGTACGACGTTTCATCTGTCAAAGATTTTTGACAGATGAACTGTCATCGTTTGACAGCTCTGTGAAGCTGTCCAACACTAACACTCTCTGTAATTTGATGAGTTCCTGTACTCAAGACTCATCAAACCTCTTTTGTGAGCAGAAATTAGATGGCTGTTGCATTGGAGAATGCAGCAGCCATCTGTCATCTCTGCTGGTGAGATGCGAGACTCTCCGCATCCCAAACTGTTGAAGCCTGCAGGAAGAAACAAAGGTAATAACCATTTTCTATCACTTTCCACTTACCTCACACATTTACCTCTCCACACTTGCACCAATCACTCACCTCCACCGCGCACCTTTGCACCCCTCCAACCCCCGCAGACCCACTGCTCGCCTCGGTGACCCTGGCGGGGTTTCCCGACACTGGGAAGCCCTCGCCTCTGGTAGAAAAATGGGGAATAACCCTCTTAACTGCTTGTTAACTACCTGTTAACAGGCAGTTAATTGGCTGTAATCCCCTTCCCGCCTCGAGGAGATGGGACCCGGCGTGGGTCGGCTACCCGCCTCCTGGGAAGATGGCATGGAGGTGGGTTGGGGGTGGAGTTGGTACCCGTCCCCAGGTTCTGCCATTTTCCCGGCAGTCCCGCCTCCAAACCCGCCTTCCCGGGGTTGGCAAAATTCTCCCCGTTAACTCTGTTTCTCTCTCCACAGATGCTGCCCGGCCTGCTGAGTATTTCCAGCATTTTCTGTTTCTCTTATTGAATTACTGAGATCCATTCTGGGTCCTTTTCTTCTCCTGTAGTAGATATGTTGGTGTGTGCATTCATTGTGGTGGTTGATACATGGTGGATGCATTGAAAGAGAAATTGTGATGTAATTGCTGGAAATTTAGCAAATCAATAAATTATACATAGTTAGTAATACAATAATTAATTAGTTTCACTTCAGTGTTAATTTTCAGTGTCATGTAGAATGTCATTTACTAAATTATGGAACAGTTTCATTTTAGCGAATTGTTTTGATCACATCGATCAAACTATATCACACATACTTGGAATTTATCTAAATACTCCTTTTAAACAAACTTTTCCATCACAACTGAATGGTTACTAATAGGCTTTGATTGTAACTGGATTAGAATCTCTGCAGATTGCAAAGGAACGCCTCCAGGATGGATCGACACTAAATTTAGATCCATGCTGTGATTTGTTGTTTTTTTAATATATATATATATAGATATACATATACACACAGTCAATACATCTTCACAGCTGTAAGGCATTTTGTGAGTAAAGACCACATGAAACAGACAGTTCAATAAAGATCAATCAAGATTAGTCCAGTAATTAGCCAAATCTGACTTCATGGCCCACTTCACAACAGTTAGAATTTCCACATGGAAGCCTTAGAGAAAATACGAGCTAGCGACAGAGTGAAAGTAGGACAAATGTGACAGCGGAAGAACATGTTTTCCTTTGTATTGTGAACAACAGGCAGCATATAAGCTTTGATCTGATTAAGTGTAAATATGCAACTGATTCTGCATGATTCCACAGATCACAGAGTCAGCATCTGTGCAGTTTATTGATATTCCTTTAGGCAATAATTGCCTCTAATATAGAACACACTGCTTTGCTTGAAGTTGCGATGCATTTAATGTAGATCAAAGAAAGTTTCTCCTTTTTATTGAGGGTCCTTAAGTATCATCGCTCTGCATAGGTTTACTTCATGGTGTAGTCAGGTTTCAATATCATTTAGCAAACCTATTTTTGCTACAACCACATTAGCCACTGATGTAGCACCTTTTATGTAGAGAAGGAGCCGCCCAGAATCAGACACCAAGCACGAGGAGAGAGCAACTGAAAGCTTGGCCAGAGGTGGGTTTTAAGGAGGGGTCTTTGATGTACAGAAGCAGATGGGGCTTTAAAGAAGGAAATTCCAGAGACTGGGGACCTCAGTGGCTGAAGGCAGTGGTGGGGCAAAAAGGGGGAGTGTCGGGGGGCAAAAGAGGGAGAGGGGCGGTGGCGGTGCGCAAGGAGCCAGAGTTAGAGGAAGGCTACCCCTTTCCCATTTAACATGTCTGCTGACTGAATAAAATTCACTGATTACTAAGACACCTTTTGTGGATTTCAGAATTTATAAGTATTACATTAACAGTATAATCTAATATCAGCCTTTATCATAAATTTGATCCAATAGATAAGTTATCTATTTTATTGGGTATATTTCTGCAAACCACACCACCACCCCCACCCCCCAACATACTTTCTTGTAAAATACATTTTTGAATTGTAATTATTTTTTAAAAATTCGTTCCTGTGATGTGGGCGTCGCTGGCAAGGCCAGCATTTATTGCCCATCCCTGATTGCCCTTTGAGAAGGTGGTGGTGAGCCACCTTCTTGAACCGCTGCAGTCCGTGTGGTGAAGGTGCTCCCACAGTGCTGTTAGGGAGGGAGTTCCAGGATTTTGACCCAGCGACGATGAAGGATCGGCCGATATAATTCTAGGACAGGTAGTTAACAGGCAGAAAAAAGGATTAGTGCCATTTTACCTTCACAGGTGAAGGCTTCCTTACCTCAGAGAACCCCACCGGGTTGGAGGAGAAGTAGAGGAGGTCTGCAACGGTTGGAGGCACCTGGAAGTAAGGTGTAGAGTGTTGGGTGCAAGTGTGGAGTGGTAAATATGCAAGGTGAGTGATAAGTTTAAAAAGTGTTCACTTACCTTGTTTTCTTCCTTCAGCCTTTAGCCGCGGTGGATCGGGAGAGCCGACATCCTGCTTGTCAATTTCACAGACTGGCTGTTGGAACCTCTGTTCCAACAGCCATTTGAAATTTACAAAATTGAAAGGTTTGATGAGTCCTGAACACAAGGACTCATCAAACTAAAGAGAATGTCAGTGTTTGACAGCTTCACAGAGCTGTCAAATGCTGACATTTGTTCTTTGAAGAAGTCTTGACAGATAGCACATCTGACATTGACTGATCTGTCAGTGACTTCCTCCCAAATTGGCCTGCTGAGTCCGCAGGGCGGGCTTAACAAGCTCAATCAGGGGAAAATCCCTCTGGTTGGTCAGGCGAGGATGGAGGCGGGACATTGACATGACAAGCAGCTGTCCCGCCTCCAACTCGCCTCCATTCACAAAATCCAGCCCTTAGCATCCGGAGGTTGCTGTCAGTGCCACCCTGCTCCTCCATAGGCTGCGCTGTTGCAGCCTTCGCTGATGGAATCAACCTAAAAATCACTGTTAAAGTGTGAGCTTACACTAATAACCCAATATTTTCACACTAAAGACCGATGAAAAAAATCAACTGTTGTTCAATCAGGAGTAAGTTTTTAATGGCGTAGTAATTCATAATTACTGCTGAATAACCTCCCTGGCCCTGAACAATTCATTTTACAAGTGTGGAGTTTCATTCCCTCAGAAGAAAATTAATGCTGCAGATTAAAAAAAATTAATATTAAAATCATTTTTATGTAGTTTTTGTGTTATGCTCTTTTATGTCTTTCCCTTAATCCCATGTGTATGACCCAATCTTTATATCACTTCCTGTTCAATGGCTTAAATGTGATTTATATTTCCTGTTTTTTACTTCCTGCTTTGCCTGCTGTGAGGATTCTGCAATCTGATTGGTTGAACAGCCTCCCTGCTGCTTGAGCTACTCGCAGACACCACAGATCCCCTGTAGAGGGCGCTGAATTCAAACAGATGGCACAAGTGTAGAAATCCCCACTGAGAAGTCCACTATGGGCAGCTGTACGCGAGGGGAGCGGCAACCCGTTCCTTGGCTGCTCACAGCAAAATCTTGGCCATCGTCTCTTAACTCTCCTCACTGCAGGTCCCTATCTTCAAACCTCCTCCTACACCTAGAAGACCAGGAACTTGAATCTCTGGCCTAAAGCCTTCTCCTCTATTGCCTGCTCTAACCAATAGCCTACAGTAATCAGGTAACTTTCCCCAACATCAGGTTTTTTAAGTCAATTTTTTTTATCTGCTTCTACAATATAGTGCATATAACTAACATATTGCAATTTTTGTGGGATTTTTTCAAACCTTAATCTCCAAACCTCATCATCTGTGGTATTTAGCAAGTGCTTCAACTAAGTGTATAAGCAACTGCCGAACATAAATTTGGTGACATAAGCTATTTAAAACCCGGTCACTGCACAATGGGATTTATATTCATGTGCAGCTGAATAAGCACAAAATGGAACATGTATTCATGGGCACTATAATATAGTGCCTATGTAATGCACACCAATATAAATCAGTAAATTGGAAGGGATGACTTACCACTAAATAAATCAATTGATGATACTGGAAGGGGGCGGGGTATAGAGAACAGCTTTTCTTGAGAATTCTGTCCAGCTGGTTCCCTTGCTGCCTTATTCAACGTGTACTATCAGATCTGCGTTACTGTTCGCACAACTAACAGTCTCACTTCCTTCAGCTATATTCTTGACCACTGATTGATTTTATGCGATTACCTTGAACTCTGTAAATAGTTCTAATCAAAAGGCCATAAGTTCAAAGGCTTTTCAACTGGGATCTATACTGAAGTCCGACTTGTTAAAATGCATAAGGGCACTAAAATTCCTTCTAAAATGGACCATCAGCATTTGGAGGGACAACCAAAATGGCCGCCCAGCACCTCACCTTTAAATAGCGCTGTCCTGGCAGCAGGTAGGCCCCCCTGACCCCGTCGGACATAGCGAAGAGCTACCGAAGATCGCGGCCAGGGCACGAGCGGGGCGCTGCGCACGGCGATGATATAATCGCCGGCGGTGCAGCACCGCGGGACGCTAACGGTTACCGCCGCCACTAAATTTCATGGAAGGCGTTGGCGGCACCGCGCCCGGGCGCTGGTTGCTTTGTGCCCCGTTAGCATCCTCTTAGGGCACTAACGAGAGACGCAAAGCAACCGAATTTTTCTCCCCCAAGAGTTCAGTCTGTATGGAGCTATGTGCACAAACCTCATTAAGCAGTGTAAAATGTTGGAGCACTTTCGATTTGAAGGGGTTAGGTGGGTTAGCTTCGGTTTTGGAAGGTTTAAAATAAATATTTCTTGACTATACCCGTATTAGTTAGATCTTTCCGGTATGGACATTAATTTACATTGCACTGCTTTGTAACACACTCTCTCAGGGTATCAACATGCTGCACTATTGGGTCACCCTTGCTCTTAAGATTATTTAAGACCTACATATTTTTTAGCAATTGAAAATATAACATTCTTTTCTCCAAAAATTGATGCATGTCAACATTAAGATCATTAGGGCTGTGGTGGAAAGGGTGGACAGCTTTAAGTTCCTCGTCAATGGGGCTGTGGTGGAAAGGGTGGACAGCTTTAAGTTCCTCGGAGTCCACATCACGGAAGACCTCTCCTGGTCCCTCAATACCTCCTCTCTGGTGAAGAAGGCCCAGCATCGCCTATATTTCCTAAGGAGGCTGAAGGGATGTAACCTGTCACCCCTGATCCTCTCTAACTTTTACTGCTGCACAATAGAGAGCATCCTGACGAACTGTATCACAGTATGGTATGGCAGCTGTAGCTACTATGACCGGAAAGCCCTGCAGCGGGTAGTCAAAACTGCCCAACGCATTACCGGCACCCGGCTACCGACCATAGAGCACATATACCAGAAACGCTGTTTACGGAGGTCACGGTCCATCATCAAAGACCCTACCCACCCCAGCCACAGTCTGTTCGCCCTCCTGCCATCTGGGAGACGCTACAGATGCATTCGCACCCGTACGACCAGATTTAGGAACAGCTTCTTTCCCAGGGCTGTCATCCTACTGAACTCCACAAATAAACTCTAAAGCCTGCACATCTGCCAATGCACTTTATTATGGTTATGTTTATGTTAAAGTATTACAAGCCAAATGTATGTTGAATGTTTAAATGTCTTAATCTAAATGTACACTCTCGGGAGCCGCAAGCCTACATTTCGTTGTACTGCACCTGTGCACTAACAATGACAATAAAGTTGATTATGATGATGAAAGAAGAAGGGAAGATGATTCACGCTGTCAACCTCATTTTAGGATCTGCACAAAACATCTTTTATCATAACCTGCCTGGATCGATTTACACTCTCAATCACAAAGTTGACCTATTTTATCATTGTCCATTGTTCGAAGTAGTAGTCAATCCCAGAAATTGATTTGTAAAGATGTTCCTTGCACTCAGCTTATGAGTTTCATCTCTTTATATTCCCTTTTCACTGGTTTTGTTTTTTTTATGTGCCTGGACACACACACAAAAACATTTTTTCCATATGCTTTGCATTAGTTTCCCTAATTTTTTTAAAGGCCGGTTCAGAAAGGGATTATGAGATTTGAAGGATTCAGTTTTGTAAATTATTGTAAAAATGATAGAAATCCAAAGCAATGACTGCTCCCCCAGTAAATAGCTGTGCAATACACAAGACTGTCCCAGGTTTGATGCTCAGTCTGTACTAAGTTAACTGGTCTCAGTTGGGGTGGCTACATTTGGCCTCAATACATCTGAGTTAGTTGGGGAAAATATTGCTAAGGTTCCCACTCTTGATGGCTATCCAGCAACCATTGCTGGAAGTGCACGTGTAGATGTTGGGTAGAGGACAGAATCAAGCTCACTGTGAATCCCCCCACGGTTGAGTAACCCATCAACACAAACTCTTAAGATGCGCACATGAATAATGGCTACTTGGACAATGTACAGGAGGGCTAACAGCAACCATGAAACCACAGTCAACAGCAGGAGGGGAGAAGCATTTGGTTGTTTTTACTTTTGCCAGATGTTTTACCCTTCTAACTCATTATAGGGCCTATCGATTGTTACACAATTTCCTTCCTGGATTGAGCTGTGATCTTTTCCACTGCAGCTGTCAATGCAGCGCAGTGATCTTGCAGCTGGAGCCACACTTGCTGTGACATAACCTCCCAATATGTGCTCTCTTGCCAAGATAGGGGGAACGCAGGTTCTGAGACTGACTCCCGATTGCAGTAGTGTTGGATTGATCCTGCAACTCCCAGGTTTGAAGGCAAGCATTAATACTGAAATGTCAAAAAATACCCATGATATCTGTGAGAAGGAAGGGGCTTTATACAGCACTAAGCCATACTAGTCCCTCGTAAGCTAGGTGTTCTCAGTGGAGACAACTTGCCTAGATGCATCTGTAAACTGATAGAAGGGGATTACCATCCATTAGAAGGGATCCTCGAAAGGAAATCACTGTGGTGGTTCAATGTATTTTTGAAGGGTATTTCAGCTTCCTTAGTTATACTGTCAATGTATCTCTCTTCTGTGATGAGAATCCCTAATGCAGCCTGGAGTGAACTTAGCTGGGTCTATGCAGAACTAGTTCAGCAAATGTTGTTCCTTCTGACTAAATTACACTGGTTGCTTTTGATTGAGCCGTGCCAGGTATCTCTACCTGGCATCCAAGCACTGATGGTGCATTAACATGAGCGCCAGAGTAAAACCAAAATATAGCCTAAACAAGAACTTCAACAGAATTATATCTGTTTCTAATGCTTTTTAAGTCTGATATGCCATATTTACTGACTACCCAGGGAAGAAACCTAACAGTGAAACTCACTGCAGTCAGTGGCTCAGTGGGTAGCACTCTCGCCTCTCCATCAGAAGGTTGTGGGTTCATGGTCCCACTCTATGAGACTTAAGCACAAACATCTAGGCTGGCACTCCAGTACAGTACTGAATGAGTGTGGTGTTGTCTTTTGGATGAGACGTTAAACCTAGGCCCTATCTGCTCTCTCAGGTGGATGTAAAAGATCCCATGGCACTATTTTGAAGAGGAGCTGGGGAGTTATCCCCGGTGTCCTGGCCAATATTTATCTCTCAATCAACATCGCTAAAACAGATTATTTGGTCATTATCATATTGCTGTTTGTGGGAGCTTGCTGTGCGCAAATTGTCTGCCGCGTTTCCTACATTACAGCAGTGACTCCACTTCAAAAATTAAAGCACTTCATTGACTGTAAAGCGCTTTGGGACGTCCGGTGGTTGTGAAAGGTGCGATATAAATGCACGTCTTTATTTTTTTACGCCAAAGATTTCCCAGTGGCATTCTTTACAAATCTATACAAAGCTCATTTCATCATCCCTCATCCCAATTACGGGTGGAGGATTTTCATAACGGATGACCACGCCACAACCCCCCTCCACCAACAGGAATCAGCCTGGCGATGCTCACAAGGTCACTCCAGAGATGGACGATCAGCAGTGCTACACTGATGTTTTACACCCACTGACCCGATATTGACAGGGTCGGGTTGTGTAGGCAGAGAGGTGGAGGGGAGTTTTGGATAAGAAACCCACAGCATGCGTCTTTTTTTTTCCAACCGGTTCCCCACCCGGAGGCCAGCCTGATTGACAAGCTTGACTTCTTGTTGGGAGGGGGGCGCTCTGGAGGAGGCCACAGCCACAGGAGCAGGCTGAGTTAGTGGGAGCGTGGGAGGTGTTGCCAAAGCCACATCCCAGGGGGGAGGTGTCGGATCCCAGGGATGGGGGGTTGGATCCGGGGGGTGGGGGGAGCAGATCCCGGGGGGGGGAAGGGGGGCAGGATCTGGTCCGATTCTTGATCCGGGAGGTCTTTGGATCGGGTATGGATCCGATGGCGGTGGGGGTAGTCTGCTGGTAGGGAAGCAGGTAGTTGGTGGGCTGGGAGGAAGCACTCCTGCTCCTCCTGGCCCACAAGCACTGCTGTAAGGGCACTTAACTTTTCCCCGAAGATGTCCTCACCTCCCTTGAGCTGTCGGGTTTCCTGAAGCCCAGGAAACCTGACCAGCCAGGGTTAAACCTGTAAGTCAGGTTGAAGGTGTGGCTCCCAACCTCATTATAATATTTAAATGGCGGGTTGGCTGCCCGCCGCTTGTCCTGTCTCCATTAAACCCGGTAGTGGGTTGGTTGGAGGTGGGCTGTGGTTAGGTTTGCGATTTAAAAAATTTTTACAACTCATCCGAGCCCAACCCACCTATTTTTGAGGGTTAAAATTACCCCCTCTATGCCTTAAGATTAGAAAACATTAAACCCAACACTGACAGCAAAAATCAAATCTTGTTTCTCCTTAGTCCTGACATAGAGTAGCTCTGTCATGGTCATGATTTAGAGTGACCTGAGCTATTAAAGTAACAGAAACTCGCATTCATTTAACATCCAGAGGAAAATCTGGCCAAACAAGCCAAAACCCTAATTGTGTAATCATCGCTTTCATTATTTTCTTTCTTTCACCCACCAAATATCTGTCCCCCTCTCTCGAAGTCACTGACTCATGTTTCAGTATTCAGCTAATTTGCCGCACACCTGGATTAAACTCGAGACGCCCCAATCTGCACGGCACCGTTACACTACAACTAGCAGGGGAGCTAATATCACTCACTTTCACCTTCTTCTACCCTCCACAAACTTGAGTTTATCCAAAACTCTGCTGCTCGTATCCTGACTCCCATCAAGACCCATTCACCCATCACCCGTGTGCTTGGATGACCTACGTTGGCACCCGGTCCGGCATTTAAAATTTCTCATCCTTGTTTTCAAATCCCTCCATGGCCTCCCCTCCCTATCTCTGTAACCTCCTCCAGCCCTACAACCCTCCGAGAGCTCTGCGTTCATCCAGTTCTGGCCTCTTGTTCATCCCCGATTTCCTTCGCCCTTCCATTGACGGCCGTGCCTACAGATGTCCTAAGCTCTGGAATTCTTTCCCTAAATCTCTCTGCCTCTCTACCTCTCTCTCCTCCTTTAAGATGTTCTGATTTTGCCTGATATTGCTCCTGTGCAGCGCCTTGGGACATTTTACTGTGTTAAAGACACTATGAAAATGCAAGCTTTTGTTATGAGCACAATATTGCAATTAATTAACAGAAAAATTCATATTTTATGATGACCAATTGTCACAAGGTACTGGCAGCACTGTCTCTTTAAGAGAATAGTCGCTCTCCTACAGAGCGCAAACACCAAAAAACCTTGAGCCGAAGTTTGTTTCTAGCTTGCTGTATCAGCTGCAAAAGCTAAAGCATCTCTTTAAAGCAAGCAACAGACGGACTCGTATTGCTTATCATCTGGTGTCCATATTGGAGGCGGGCTGTCTAAGCTGCCAGCTTCTCAGAAGGGGAGAAGCCCTCTCAATCTTTGAAGTGAAGTGGAGAAAAGAAGTTTCATTCCAAAAGGGAGCTGCTGTGGAACCTGGCCAACAGCTGTTCCGAAGCACCTCAGTCTCTCCCGTGCGATCCCAAGAAATATTTTATTTTTATTTAACTGAATCCTGTCACTTCCAAAAAAGGAGCCAAATAAGCGTGATTAGAAATGCTACGCACGGGCCAAATATTCGAAACAGAAAATGCTGGAGAAAGACGACATCTAAAAAAAGAGAGCTCAGCACTTTTAGGTTGAGACTCCTCCTCAGTACAGGTAAAGGGAAGTGGTCATGTGGGATTACCAATTTTGACAAAGGGCCTGAGCGGGAAATGTTAAACCTGTCTTCTCAAACAAGACTTGCTATGTATCCTTATTTATCTTTCAGATTTTTGGCATTGGCATTCTTTATCTCAACCTAATATTCTGAGGTAAAAACAGAAAATGCTGGAGATACTCAGCAGGTCAGGCAGCATCTGTGAAGAGAGAAACAGAGTTAACGTTTCAGGTCGATGACCTTTTGTCAGAACTGACGAAGGATCATCGACCTGAAACGTTAACTCTGTTTCTCTCTTCACAGATGCTGCCTGGCCTGCTGAGTATCTCTGGCATTTTCCGTTTTTATTTCAGATTTCCAGCATCTGCAGTATTTTCTTTTTGTATTAATATTCTGAGGTTCTCTAACGTATCGCTTTACAAACACTGAAACAGCGACTCAAATCAATATCTATATTAAGATTCGTGGAACAAATTTGACATTGTTCCTTTTTAATATGAACTGTATAATATAGGGACTGCCTGAAAATCTAATTCACAAACCACACTTCAATCCAAGTTACTCCTGAAACAATTACATGTATACCTTTTATATTTTATGTATTCTTCTCTGTATATTTCTTCACACTAATTTACAAAAAGAATTTAAGTCTCAAAGGTTGGGGATGGGCTATTGATTGGGTTTATTGATTAATTCTTCTAGGATTCCTTTGAACATGGCTCTGATTTGTCAATATGATAAGATCTACCCATTTAAGGGAGTAAACATACTGAAGTTACAGGAATAGCCTAAACTAAATGCCAGCAAAAATATTTGAAATCAATTTAAGTCCAGTTCTTGGTCATTCCATCCAATTTGTCAGGTGATCCCCAGTCAAGGAGATTATTCAATATGGATAGGATAGCCGGTATAATGAACATAGAGCCCAGATAGTAAGTCCAATGCTTTGTAATATTAATGATCCTACAAATGAACTGCAGCCAAATATTACTTTATATGCTTACATTAGAGGAGAAAGAAAGTAAGAGAGAGGTACTTCAAATCTAGTGTTCCCCCTCACCTTTAATAAGCTTGTGACTGACTTTTCAAGCAACATCCAGGCCAAACATCATGCCACTAGCTCTGACTTTATGCAGGAAGGATGTTCCCGATGGCGGGGGAGTCCAGAACCAGGGGTCACAGTCTAAGGATAAGGGGTAAGCCATTTAGAACAGAGATGAGGAGGAATTTCTTCACCCAGAGAGTGGTGAACCTGTGGAATTCTCTACCACAAAAGGCAGTTGAGGCCAATTCATTAAATATATTCAAGAAGGAGTTAGATATATTTCTTAAGGCTAAAGGGATCAAGGGATATGGGGAGAAGGCAGGGACAGGGTACTGAATTTGGATGATCAGCCATGATCGCATTGAATGGTGGAGCAGGCTCGAGGGGCCGAATGGCCTACTCCTGCTCCTATCTTCTATGTTTCTATGTTTTATGCTACATCCTCCGGTGACCCCCAAAGCTGATGGTCATCTCAGCAGTCCCCTGGAGAATTTGAGGTGCAAAATGCTTGGTCTACACGAGCCTCTGGATTTAAATCTTTCTGCTCCTGAACGTGGTGGCCCAGGCTGGTTCATTCTGCAGCATCTTTGTACATTTTGGCCAAGTATCCATTTGATGTGCACATTTGAGTTCCAGCCTAGCTCACAGGTGATTAGGAGCAGGAAGGAGAATTTGCTTTTTTTCTTATTCTCCTTTCCTTTTTTCATTTCCTTTACTTCCTCCTAGCCCAGGAATAGCGAGGTGATTTATAGCAATCCCCACGACCACCCCAACCGAAATTGGACCAGAGAGTAAATCTGGAACTTTCCTGTTCACCATAGCACAATGCTATGGCTTCAATCAAAACTACGATAATAATTAATATCCAGTAGATGAAAAATAATGATCCGTGTACACTACGGTACTCTGCTCTATTTTTGAGCATCTACTGTTGAATATTCCAGAAAATTTTTGCCATTTTTAGGGCTTACCATCAAAAGAGAAAGAAAGAAAAACTTGCATTTATATAGCGCCTTTCATGACCACCGGACATCCCAAAGTGCTTTACAGCCAATGAAGTACTTTTTGAAGTGGAGTCACTGTTGTAATGTGGGAAATGCAGCATCCAATTTGCGCACAGTAAGCTCCCACAAACAGCAATGTGATAATGATCAGATAATCTGTTTTTAGTGATGGTGATTGAGGGATAAATATTGGCCCAGGACACCGGGGATAACTCCCCTCCTCGTCTTCGAAATAGTGCCATGGGGTCTTTTACGTCCATCTGAGAGAGCTTTGGTTTAAAGTCTCATCCAAAAGAGCATGGGAATAAGTTTTTTGAAAGGTACGGATTTGAAGAATTTACATTGAAAGCATTTCCCTTGTTTATCTTTGTTGAAGGTTTTAATCTAATGTACACAATTAAAAATCTTGCACCTAACACATGACTGGAGGAAAAATGTGCACAAGACTTCAAAGTTTAGCACCTCCAGAGTGTCAGTCGCACTTGCAAGATAGTAGTGGAACAAAGAATTCTAATTGTCTCATAACATAACATAATAATTGTGCCACAGCAAGTCAGTGGTAACTGAATGAGGCTGAGTGTCTCAAATAATACCAACTCGGTAGAAATACTACCAATGAACACGCAGCAAAAATAAATACCAATAAGCAACTAGCAACAGGAAAAAGGCAGCCAATAGAATCACTCAAAATAGTTTTTGAAAGTGTTGTCAGCCATTATCTCAGCAATCCAAGTATTTGAATACAATAGCAAAATACTGTGGATGCTGGAAATCTGAAACTGTTAGATCCGGGTATCTTAATGTTGTGTCCTTTCAATAATCAGACAAAGACTGCAGGGAACGATCAACAGGTGTTTACTGGATGAGGTTCAAACTGCAACTGACTGTACAGAGCACCCGTCAGGGCTTATATACAGGTGTGGTCACTGCCGGTACTACAGGATACAGGAGCTGTAAAAAGTAGTTCTCCCCCTTAAAGGTACATACACTACAGAAACAACAACAGAAAATGCTGGAAATCTGAAACTAGGTATGTTTAGGCACTTTACAGCCTTCTGGATTCAACATCGAGTTCAACAATTTCAGACTATAACCTCGGCCTCTATGTTTTCTTTTTTCTCTCACATGGCAGCTGTTGATGATTCTGCCAGTGCCACTTACACCTCATCTAGAGTCATCTTTTGTTTCTTAACTTGTCCCATTACCATCTCCTTTCGCCTTGCACCCCTTTAGTCTTTTAATCTCTTCTGCCTTCCACCCTATCACAGACCTTCTCTTTGTTCATTCCTCCCCTCCTCCCTTTCCCTGCCCCTACACTTGCTGAAAAACCTGTTACTTCTCCAACTTTTTCCAGTTCTGACGAAGGGTCATTGACCTGAAACGTTAAGCCTGTTTCTCTCTCCACAGATGCTGAGTGTTTTCAGCATTTTCTGTTGTTGTTCCAAGTATTTGACTGTTGGTTCATTGATTTAGATTCTTTGTTGTCGGCCATAGTACACCAAGGGTGAATATTGGTTTCTGTTTTATGTAAGGTTACAGGAATGCATTTTTTTCAATTGGGCAGACTGAAATCAATAAATATGCTTTTTTTGGTGTCCACAGTACACACATAGTTAAGGTCAGTAATTGCTATCTCTTTTCTGCAAGCTGGAGGGAATTTACATTAAAGACTGACTAATTTTCACACCTCAGAGCAAGGCAGAGAAACGTGGCTCTGGAAACTTTTGGCAGGATCTGATTGTTGCCATTGTACAGGAAACTTTCGATTAACCGGCCCCTAAATAACCAGAACGCTCTATCCACCGGCAAAATTCAGGAGTCGGTTCAGGTAACTTTTTTTTACTTTTAGTTACTTTTTTTACTCCATTTGTTGCTGTGCAAGGGTGTAGCTGAAGCTGTTGCTAAGCTACAGAGATGCTTGCAACTTGTGCCGATTGTTTTGAAGCTGTTGGGTTTGTTGCTTTATACGGAGCTCTGAGCTCCATATCTTTTACTGTAGCGTTCGGTTATCCGGAATTGTTGATGAACCGGCAAGACGTCGGTCCCGTCCGTGCCGGATACCAGAAAGTTTCCTGTACATGGATGGGGGCCCATCTGGCCGGTCATTCAGAGTATTTGACATGGATCAATGAAACTAGCCATGCCATTCAATTCCAAAGCTCCAGTTGATGGCCAGCCTGGCATAATGATTCTTGATTGACACCTGAGCCTGGAGTGAAGACATATGTCAGTTCTATGAGTAGAGACAGGACCAATGATTTGCTGTAGTCTTTTTGATGAACATCTCTTGTGGTTGGAGATTTACAATTAATAGCTTACATTGGTCTACCTGAAGTAGAAAAGTCCTCCTGATCTGAAGTATCTTTGTTCATTTTGTTCTTGAGTTTCTTTGGGCATGAGAAGATGTCCAGAGGCTATTTAAAAGAATAGTTCTTGGTGTGAAAATGAGTCAATTGACATCGAATTTGTTACATCACAGAGACCAGAAAAGTCCGTATCCCTGGTTTGTGCTAGTTCATTGAGTTGAGCTGGAAATCAGTGTCATTACATTATGTTTCTGCATCCCCTCCTACCTGAGAAAAGTCAGCTCGGATTCCTATTCCTGATCACTAGTCAGTGACCCCTACCCCATTAGAATTGTGGATTAACATAAGAAATAGGAGCAGGAGTAGGCCATTCGGCCCTTCAAGCCTATCCCACCATTCAACAAGATCATGGCTGATCTTCTACCTCAACTCCACCTTTCCGCACTATCCTCATATCCCTCGGTTCCCATAGTCTCCAAAAATCTATCAATCTCTGTCTTGAATTTACTCAATGACTGAGCAGCCACAGCCCTCTAGGGTAGAGAATTCCAAAGACTCACAACCCTTTGAAACATAGAAGCATAGAAGATAGGAACAGGAGTAGGCCATTCGGCCCCTCGAGCCTGCTCCGCCATTTAATGAGATCATGGCTGATCATCCAAATTCAGTACCCTGTCCCTGCTTTCTCCCCATATCCCTTGATCCCTTTAGCCTTAAGAAATATATCTAACTCCTTCTTGAATATATTTAATGAATTGGCCTCAACTGCCTAGTGTGGTAGAGAATTCCACAGGTTCACCACTCTCTGGGTGAAGAAATTCCTTCTCATCTCAGTCATAAATGGCTTACCCCTTATCCTTAGACTGTAACCCTTGGTTCTGGACTCCCCCGCCATCGGGAGCACCCTTCCTGCATCTAGTCTGTCTAGTCCTGTTAGAATTTTATAAGTTTCAATGAGAGCCCCTCTCATTCTTCTAAACTCTAGCAAATATAAGCCTAATCGACCCAATCTCTCCTCATACGTCATTCCTGCCATCCCAGGTATCAGTCTGGTGAATCTTCGCAGCACTCTCTCCATGGCAAGAACATCCTTCCTCAGATAAGGCGACCAAAACTGCGCACAATACTCAAGGAGTGGTCTCACCAAGGCCCTGTACAACCGCAGCAAGACATCCTTGCTCCTGTACTCGAATCCTCTTGCTACGAAGGCCAACATACCATTTGCCTTCTTAACCGCCTGCTGCACCTGCATGCTTATCTTCAGCGACTGGTGCACAAGGACACCCAGGTCTCGTTGCACTTCCCCTTCTCCCAATCTATTGCCGTTCAGATAATAATCTGCCTTCCTGTTTTTGTCACCAAAGTGGATAACCTCACATTTATCCACATTATACTGCATCTGCTATGCATCTGCCCAATCACCCAACCTTTCCAAATCATACTGGAGTTTCTCTGCATCCTCCTCACAGCACACATGCCCACCCAGCTTTGTATCTTCTGCAAACTTGGAGATATTACATCTAGTTCCCTCGTCTAGATCATTTATATATATTGTGAATAGCTGGGGTCCTAGCACCGATCCCTGCGGTACCCCACTAGTACTCGGGAAAAGACCCATTTATTCCAACTCTTTGCTTCCTGACTGCCAACCAGTTCTCTATCCAAGACAGTACCTTACCCCCAATCCCATGTGCTTTAACTTTGCACACTAATCTCTTATGCGGGACCTTATCAAAAGTCTTCTGAAAGTCCAAATACACCACATCCTCTGGTTCTCCCTTATCTATTCACCAGTTACATCCTCAAAAAATTTTTGAGTGAAGAAATTTTTCCTCATCTCAGTCCTAAATGGCCAAACTCTTATTCTGAGACTGTGAACCCCCTAGTTTGAGACTCTCCAGCCAGGGGAAACATCCTCCCAGCATCTACCCTGTCAAGCCCCTTAAGAATTTTATATGTTTCAATGAGATCACCTCACATTCTTCTACACTCTAGGGAATTCTGGCCTTGTCTACTCAATCTCTCCTTATAGGACAATCCTCCCATCCCAGAAACCGGTCTGGTTGACCTTTGTTGCACTTCCACTATGGCAAGTATATCCTTCCTTAGGTAAGGAAACCAAAACTGTACACAATACTCCAGGTGTGGTCTCGCCAGGGCCCTACATAATTGCAGTAAGACTTCTTTACTCTTAGCCTTTATTACAAAAGGATTGGAGTATAACATACCATTTACTTTCCTATTGCTTGCTGTACCTGCATGTTAACTTCCTGTGATTTGTGTACAAGGATACCCAAATCCCTTTGAATACTAACATTTCCCAATCGCTCACCATTTAAAAATAATCTGCTTTTCTATTTTTCCTACCAAACTGGATAACTTCACATTTCTCCACATTATATTCCATATTCCATCTGCCATGTTCTTGCCCACTCAATTAACCTGTCTTTTTATCCCTTTGCAGCCTCTTTGCGTCCTCCTCACACTTACTTTCCCACCTAGCTTTGTATCATCAGCAAACTTGGATACATTACACTCGGTCCCCTTATCTAAATCATTGATGTAGATTGTGAATAGCTGAGGCCCAAGCACTGATCCTTGTGGTACCCCACTAGTTACAGCCTGCCAACCTGAAAATGACTCATTTATTCCTACTCTCTGTTTTCTGTCCGTTAACCAATCCTCAATCCATGCTAATATATTACGCCCAATCCCATAAGCCCTAATTTTGTTTAATAACCTCTTGTGTGGCACCTTAGCGAATACCTTCTGAAAATCCAAATACACCACATCCACTGGTTCCACCTTATCTATTCTGCTTGTTACAACCTCAAAAAACTCTAACAGATTTGTCAAACATGATTTTCATAAATCCATGTTGACTCTGCCCAATCCTATTATTATTTTCTAAGTGCCCTGTTACCACGTCCCTAATAATAGCTTCTTGCATTTTCTCTGCTACTGATGTCAGGTTAACTGGTCTGTAGTTCTTTGTTTTCTCTCTCCCTCCTTTCTTGAATAGCAGGGTTACATTTGCGGCCTTCAAATCTGTGGGGACCATTCTAGAATCTAGGGAATTTTTGAAGATCACAGCCAATGCATCCACTATCTCTGTAGCCACCTCTTTTAAAACCCTAGGAGGTAGGTCATCGGGTCAAGGGGACTTGCCAGCTTTTAGTCCCATTAATTTCTCCAGTACTGTTTCTTTACTAATACTGATTTCTTTAAGTTCCTCATTCTCACTAGACCCTTGGTTCCCCACTATTTCTGGAATTTTTTTGTGTCTTCTTCCATGAAGACACGTACAAAGTATTTGTTTAATGTCTCTGCCATTTTCTTATTCCTCATTATAATTTCTGCTGTCTCTGCCTAGAAGGCACCCACATTTACTTTTGCTAATCTCTTCCTTTTTGCATACCTATAGAAGCTTTTATAATCTGTTTGTATGTCTCTTGCTAGGTTACTCTCATATTCTATTTTCTATCTCTTTATGAATTTCTTGGTCATCCTTTGCTGAATTCTAAAATCCTCTCGGGGTAAAGACATTATTGTGATAGCTCTTGGTGTGAAAAAGCCCATCAAAACTGTCTTTATAGCACCTAGCCGAGCTACTAGAGACAGCAGGACTGTGGTTCACACCGCAGTTTGAGTCTTTAGCTTGAGGATTAGGAGGTCAACTCTGCCTGGTACTATTAACATCGCAACATTCTGAGATTGAGATCTTTCTCCCGCAAACATAGACAATCTCGCTCCAGAGAGTTAGCCACTTTCTTGTAAATGGAGCCACTGTGAAGTTTTACTTTCCACCGAGGTGAGGGCTTATGAAATGAGAAAGAACAGTGTGGCTTCCTGCAAGATTATTTCAGCCTGTACAAAAAATATTCGGATACACCAAAAACCAATAAAAATCATCCAGTGACGTGACACAGATGTCAGACATGCTCGAGTAATCAGACCTAGGAGATCTTGTTAAATCAGAAATTCAATTGTTCTCAGCAGTTCAGGGTTGACCTTTCCTCTGCTGTCATTCAATCCAACAACATGTTTTTTTAAGAAGAGAAATTTAAAGTTTATTCCTGCCAAAAGCTGATCCCCACATGGACGATTTTAACATTATCACCCCATTTGCAAAATCTGAGCCATCGTCTCACTGAGCTGTGCACTGTGGAGTTAATGCCACTTCTATTGTTTTCTTTTTAAATAGGATTTTTTTTACTAATGAGCCATTAACAACAAAGGCTGAAAGGTCTGGGATCAAGAGTGATGAAACCCTCACGTGGACCTGAAAACAACGGATTCTCCCCCACCAGATGAGGTGTGCTGTGCTACGAAAAATGGCAGATCTGAAATAAAAACAGAAAATGCTGGAATTTATTTCAATGTGCATCCATTTAAAGGCAGAACACAGCAGATTGAAACCATATTATTTAAAGCTGTTTGCTGGTTTCATGGCCTTGAATATGGTGTTTTTGCAAGCTGTCAAATATGCGGTACCTCAACGTTTAGTTCTATTTTTAATTTATATTCTGGAATCTGAATAAAGTATGTCAGCTTGGTTCAGTTGCTAGCACTCCTGCCTCTGAGTCAGAAGGTTGTGGTTTCAAGCTTTGCTTCAGGATTTGAACTCGCATAATCTAGGTTTGTACTGCAGTGAATTACTGAAGGGGTGCCTCATTGTTGGAGGTGCAGTCCTTTGAATGAGACTTTAAAGCAAGACTTCTGTTGGATATGAAAGATCCCTTAGACTTACACAAAGAAAAGCACACAGTCGGCCTGGAGTCCTGTGCAACAGACCACTTACATAGGGCTGGATTTTGTCAATGGGGAGCTTTTGGAGGCGGGACTCCCACTTGTCGGGTTTTAGTCCCACCTCCATCGACTTGTCACCAACCCACGCTATTTTCCTTTGATTGACCTTGTTAAGCCCACCCAGCGGGCTTAGCAGGCCAATTAAGGGAAAGCCGGTTACAGGTGACGTCAGCGAGTGACGTTTCATCTGTCAAGAACTTTTGACAGATGAAATGTCAGCGTTTGACGGCTCTGTGAAGCTGTCAAACACTGACAATCTGTCCTTTAAGTTGAGCCCTTCCACTCAGGCTCACTTAGAGAGCTCTCCTGAGCAGAAGCAGCTTTTGACAGTTCAGCGGCCATTCTGCTTTCTGTGCCGGTGAGATGAGGGACTCCCGAGACCTGAAGGGTTGAAGCCTGCAGGAAGAAGTAAAGGTATGTAAAACTTATTAAAACACTTTACACACACCTCACACACTTACCTCTCCACACTTGCACCCGTCATTCACCTGCACACCGGACATCTCGACCCCTCCGACCCCCGCAGACCGACAGCCCACCTCGCTGACCCTGGCATGGTTCAGAGCCATCGGGAAGCCAACATTTCAGGGCTGAAAATAGGGATTCTCAAAAAAAACTGCCTGTTAACTACCTGTTAGTTGGCACTAATCCCCTCCCCGCCGCGAGAAGACGGGACCCGGCACGGGTCGGGCACCCGCCTCCTGGGAAGATGGCACGGAGGTGGGTTGGGGGCGGGATGGGTACCCGCCCCCAGATTCTGCCATTTTCCCGGCAGTCCCGCCTCCTTACCCACCTCCCCAGGGCTGGCAAAATTCCCTCCATGGTGTCAGCCGTGACTCAGTTGGTAGCATCCTCGCCTCTGAGTCAGAAGGTTGTGGGTTTAAGTCTCACTCCAGAGACTTGAGCACAAAAATCTCAGCTGACACTCCAGTGCAGTACTGAGAGAGTGCTGCACTGTCGGAGGTGCCGTCTTTCAGATGAAACATTAAACCGAGGCCCTGTCTGCTCTCTCAGGTGGATGTAAAAGATCCCATGGCGCTATTTTGAAGAAGAGCAGGGGCGTTATCCCCAGTGTCCTGGCCAATATTTATTCCTCAACCAACATCATTAAAACCATCTGGCCATCTAAAACAGATCAACATCTAAAACAAATTATCTGGTCATTATCACAGTGCTGTTTGTGGGAACTTGCAGTGAGCAATTTGGCTGCCGTGTTTCCCACATTGCAACAGTGACTACTCTTCAAAAAGTACTTCATTGGCTGTAAAGAGCTTTGGGACGTCCGGTGGTCATGAATGCAAGTCTTTCTTTCTTTCAACCAATCGCATCAAAAATAATTAACTGGTCATTCATTTCATGACTGTTTCTCTAATCTTGCTGTGTGCAAAATAGCTGCTATGTTTTGTCTACACAATAGCCACTGCACTTTAAAGTAACTAATTGCATGTGACGTGCTTTGACACACAAGGTGCTATATAAATGTTTTTTGCTTTCACTGTTCATTAAAGCCATATTATTATAATAAATAATTATAATTACATAGTGCCTTATTAGATTAAAACATCTCAAAGCGTTTCACACAATGAATTACTTGTTTGCTGTGCATTGACTATTATTATGTGGGTAAATGTGGCAGCCATTCTCTGCCAGGAGTGTCCCACAAACACCAATGAGATGAATGACCAGCCGTACTTTCTGTGCATAGCAATGGAACCAGCTCAAAGAGCTCACACGGGCACTGATGGAGTGTATACATCTAACATTTGAGAGAGTAATGTAATGAATTAGATAGCGATGGAAAAGATTAGTTGAAAATCAGGTCATTTCCATAGAAATAGATGTTGCATATCCCACATGACGTGACTTCACCACACCGATTACAGTCGTTCAAGGAGAAATCCTACCAGCACCTTCTCAAGGGCAACTAGGGATGGGCAATAAATATAGGTGTTACCAGAGATGCTCATTGCCTGAGAATGAATGGATTTTGCTATATGGTATCCTCCAGATTAAATTGTTCCTTCCCATTCAATAAAAAACCTCACCTGAGCCGCTCAGCTAGTAAAATTCCCACCATTATATTCAATGCTCAAGATAAAACAGTTGATTTCCCAGCTAGGAAAATAAGATAGACAAACAAGCATCTAGAACAGGAACACACGTAGAAAACCAACAACTACTGATGGCCTTAACCATCCTTTTTTCCTTAAATTGAGATTCAGGGACACCAGAATATTACAGGAAACTTTTTTATCCGGCACCGACGGGACAGGCGTGGTGCCGGTTTATCAAAAAGTCCGGATTACAGAGAGGTATAGTAAAAGGTACAAGAGCCCCGTACACGGCCACAGATCCAAGCGTCCCTGTTGCATGGCAACAGGTGCAGGAACCTCGGCCACAGATCCAGGAGTCCCTGTTGCATAGCAACAGCTGCAGGTACCCCGGTTACATGGCCACAGATCCAGGCGTCCCTGTTGCATAGCAACAGCTGCAGGAACCCCGGTTACACGGCCACAGATCCAGGAATGGCCACTAATATGAAGTAAAACTTACCTGAACCTACTCCTGAATTTTGCCGGTTAACAGAGATTTCCGGATATTTAGGTGCCGGTAAATCGAGAGTTTCCTGTACTCAGCCCAAGGTTCACACAAGGCTGCTAAGCCAAAATCTGACTGCACGCAATGTTCCCCCTCCCCCTATCCTGCCACAGACTACCATCTCGGCCAATTCTGGACCTCACTGGTTGTTGAGTTGGTAACTAAAGGGCATGAATTGAAGATCATTACTAAATGAACAAAGGGAGTTGTAAGGAGAATTTTTTTATGCAGATAGTTGTTAAGATATGGAATGCCCTACCAGAAACAGTGGTGGAAGCAGAATCCATAATTGCTTTTAAAAGGGAACTGTATCATTAGAAAAAAGAATTAATAATAATAATGGGTTATGGGGAAAGGGCAGGGGAGTGGGACCACGTGGATAGCTCTTTCAGGGAATCAGCACAGGTACGATGGGCCAAATGGCCTCCTTCTGTGCTGTAAAATTATATTATTCCATATCAAAATAACAGTGGAAAGAAACAGATTATTGTTTAAAATGAATAGAATAAAATTGTAAATTTGTAACTTTAAACTTTAAAGTAAATTCCTGACTGAACCAGATACTTTTCCAATTCTGGCAGTTAGTGTTAGACGGCACCAAGTTCAGAATCTACACTTTAAATATTATCACCAATGTACAGTTGTTCCCTCCATTTCTGCATCCAACCATTTCTTCAATGATTCTTGTCTCTACCACCTTAACCGGAAAAGCAATTCTATGCGGCGAAGAGAAACTTCCGTCAGTCAACAATTCAGGTGGCGGGCCAAGAACAAACTCAACAGACACATTTTTCTTGCAAACCAGTCTACAATATCACAATTTCTGGCCTAAAAATGCTATTAGAATAACAGAGAATAAAAATAGTGGAAAAAGTACCAAGCAGTAGGTAGCCTGATTTTCTGCCTGGCAATGGTGGTAACCCATGACCACTCACAGATAGGACAACCAGGCCACTAATGGAGGGATTTATTGTACCACATCCTTCGTTCTGGTAAATTTGTTTTGTCTTTTACACTTAAAGACATGATGCCAATGACTCTGATCATTCTTCACTTCTGTTCTAACGGCATCAGTTTAATGGGTAACGCTTTCCCCACAGATGTAAATGATTAACACAAAGCCACAGTTTCTTTATTTACTGAAGTAGTATAACTCCCAGCTGGGTAATCTACAACTTTAGCTTCAAAAGGATTCAAAGGCGGTGAACTTATTAAAGATATTCCCCCTAAATTTAAAGTTGTTTAGTACCACCCTTAAGGGCCGCATTTTATTCAAGTTTTTTTTTTAATTGCTCCATCCCTCAGCCAAGAGCGAGTTCCTAGGCCGCTGCCAGTGCAGCTGAAACTGGCCACCTGGAAGCACGAGGCTTGTTCTGCGTGACCTTCTCTCTGATTTACTTTCACCACCCCCTCCACCCACTCCCTTGTAGGAATGGTCAGCCCCTCCCTATAACAGCACAATTGAATAACTCATTGTTCAGTGTACTTGATTCTCAAAAGTATTTTTTTAATTGATTAACCACGGCCCATAATGTAGAAAACCACGAAAGTTGAAGAGAGTAAATGAGGTAAATCAAGAAGTTTGATTAGATGATGCCAAGCTTCAGTTTCAAAAGGCTGTAGGAGAAAGAGAGACTGAGTTAGGAAGTTCACATCTTTGAAGTTCTAGCAAAGAATGTCTTGGAGTGCATCAACTCCATGCAGTCCTGGGGCAAATGTATTTTATAGAAGTGGTAGCAACAACAACCCTTGATGCCTCGGAGTGGGGGGCAGATCAAAGGCCTCAGGGGGCGATCAGAAGGGGCAGGAGGGTGCCCGATCATGGAAGTTTGGAAAGGCAAGGACGCTGGATCCAGTAGGTAAGTGGAAAGGCACTTACCTCCTGGATCCAGCAGTCCTCGCCTCCCTTTAGCTGGCGGGTTCCCCGAGGCCCGGGAAACCCGACCAGCCAGAGTTAAATTTAAAATGGTGGATCACCATGAGGCGAGGAGCCTCATTATAATATTTAAAGTGCCAACCTGCCTCCTGGGAGCAGTTGGCTTCCCGCCCCGTCCCACCTTTGTTAAAACCAGAAGTGGGCGGGTTAGAGGTCGGTTGGGGTCGGGGTTCAGTTTTTTAATGCCTTAACCTCCCACCCGACTCCAACCCACCCATGTTTTGGGATTAAAATTCCCCCCAAAGTGTCTATTACGCATTTTTTTAAATTTACTAATCAGAAATGCAATTAGCCACATCTGGATACCCAATTAGCTATATGTGCCTAGTGGCTAAGGTATTGGACAACATTGTCCTAAATTTAACCCAATACATTTGAGCTAGTCTTATTTCACTTTGAACTTGAGATGCCCCACACGTATAAATATTAAGTAATAGTCTTTTTTTTCAATTCATCCCTGGGATGTGGGTGTCGTTGGCAAGGCCAGCATTTATTACCCATCCCTAGTTGCCCTTGAGAAGGTGGTGGTGAGCTGCCGTCTTGAACCGCTGCAGTCCGTGTGGTGAAGGTACTCCCACAGTGCTGTTAGGGAGGGAGTTCCAGGATTTTGACCCAACGACGATGAAGGATCGGCGATATACTTCTAAGTCAGACAGGTGTGTGTCTTGGAGGGGAACTTGCAGGTGGTGGTGTTCCCATACGCCTGCTGCCCTTGTCTTTCTAGGTGGAAGAGGTCACGGGTTTGGGGGGTGCTGCCGAAGAAGCCTTGGCGAGTTGCTGCAGTGCATCTTGTAGATGGCACACACTGCAGCCACGGTACGCCGGTGGTGGAGGGAATGAATGTTTAAGGTGGTCGATGGGGTGACAATCAAGTGGGCTGCTTTGTCCTGGATGGGGTCGAGCTGCTTGAGTGTTATTGGAGCTGCACTCATCCAGGCAAGTGGAGAGTATTCCCTCACACTCCTTACTTGTGCCTTGTAGATGGTGGAAAGGCTTTGGGGAGTCAGGAGGTGAGACACTCGCCACAGAATACCTAGCCTCTGACCTGCTCTTGTTGCCACAGTATTTATGTGGCTGGTCCAGTTAAGTTTCTGGTCAATGGTGACCCCCAGGATGTTGATAGTGGGGGATTCGGTGATGGTAATGCCATTGAATGTCAAGGGGAGGTGGTTAGACACTCGCTTGTTGGAGATAGTTATTGCCTGGCACTTGTCTCTATACTGGAATAATGACAGCTGAAATTCAATTACTGAGTGGTGCTATCCAAGGGTTGGAATTATACCTAGCACAAAGGAAGTTGGCTGTGGTTGTTGGAGGTCATTCATCTCAATCACATGACATCACTGCAGGAGTTCCGCAGGGCAGTGTCCTAGGCCCAACCATCTTCAGCTGTTTCATCAATGACCTTCCCTCCATCATAAGGTCAGAAGTGGGGATGTTCGCTGATGATTGCACACTGTTCAGCACCATTCGAGACTCGTCAGATACTGACGCAGTCCGTGTCCATATGCAGCAAGACCTGGACAACATTCAGACTTGGGCTGACAAGTGGCAAGTAACATTCGCACCACACAAGTGCCAGGCAATGACCATCTCCAACAAGCGAGACTCTAACCATCTCCCCTTGACATTCAATGGCATTACCATCGCTGAATCCCCCACTATCAACATCCTGGGGGTTACCATTGATCAGAAACTGAACTGGACCAGCCATATAAATACTGTGGCTACAAGAGCAGGCCAGAGGCTGGGAATTCTGTGGCGAGTGTCTCACCTCCTGACTCCCCAAAGCCTTTCCACCATCTACAAGGCACAAGTCAGGAGTGTGATGGAATACTGGATGAGTGCAGCTCCAACAACACTCAAGAAGCTCCAACACCATTCAGGATAAAGCAGCCCGCTTGATTGGCACTCCCTCCACCACCGGCGCACTGTGGCTGCAGTGTGGACCATCTACAAGATGCACTGCAGCAACTCGCCAAAGCTCCTTCAACAGCACCTTCCAAACCCGCGACCTCTACCACTTAGAAGGACAAGGGCAGCAGACGCATGGGAACATCACCACCTACAAGTTCCCCTCCAAGCCACACACCATCCCGGCTTGGACCTGTATCGTCGTTCCTTCACTGTCACTGGGCCAAAATCCTGGAACTCCCTTCCTAACAGCATTGTGGGTGTACCTACACCATATGGGCTGCAGCGGTTCAAGAAGGCGGCTCACCACCATCTTCTCAAGGGCAATTAGAGATGGGCACTAAATGCAGGCCTAGCCAGCGACGCCCACATCCCATCAATGAATTAAAAAAAAGGGGAGCAACATCAAATTTGCTTCCGCGTCGGGTTCAACCCTCCAGCAGGGACCCACTTATTAAATGGATTCAGTGGAACAGAAGATATTCCATTTTCAGAAGAAGTACGTCAACTTTTCAAAGAGCCGAAGCGAGCCATGGGTTTTGTTGGATGGCGGCATGGGTTTCGTTTGGGGAGGGGAGAGGGTGCGTAGGTTTCTATGGGAGGGTGCAATAGGCCGAATGACCATCATATCTTTGTGAGCTGCTGGTAATCTCATAGAATCAACCCAACCTAAAACGTTTTGAAGGTGCTTTTGTTGCTGCACTTATCGGAGATTTTTTTTTCCCCTTAAAACTACACTCCTTGCTCGAGGGCACTGCGTTGCACTGCCAACAATATGGGCAGCTGGTGTATGAGTCAGTGCCTTCACCAGTCTTCAGTTATCACAAATATACCCATTTACTCTGCAGACAATTATTTCTTTTATACATTAAAATAAATCTGACATTGCAATAAAATTAATAATTGTGGCGGTGATTCAGAAACTGAGGACAACTGCCAGGAAAAGGGCGGAAACCAAATGCCTCCGTGGGAATTCCGCTTTTAATTTTTAGCACATCTGTCGAGAAATGCCAGTGGGAATCTAATTTTACTTTCCGCTGGTGTTCTCCAATCAAGGATTATAAATCTATAGTGTCCAAAGACATTTGGTTATCATCATGACTAGTCATGAGCCAGAACTTCAACACACACTGCAATAAAACACACGGTTAAATTCATTTTTCAGCTAAAAGAACCTGCTCTAAGTGTCTCAAATGTGGACAAACAGCCGTGATGAATATTAACACTAACTCTCCTCATGAGGCATCCTACCACGATTTTCTCACTCTCTAGTATTTAGTCTAGATTGCTTGTGGATTTAACGGGAGTGAAATTAGCCTTGAGGTCAACAGAAAAGAAAATTGAATAGAGAAGAAACATTGGGTGGGGTGTAAAATGGGCTGCTGATTCGCTAGCGCCCATTTTTGCGCTACTGCCCAGACCAAAGGATGGCCATCATCTTCTCGTTGTCCATTTGCACCACTGCTCGGATTTGTTCGGCCAACACCGATCTTCTACACGACTTTCGCCGCAAATCAGGACCCCCCCTTAAACTACATCAAATGATGGAGCAAATGCAGATGCGAATTGGGGGGTAGTTTCCGTTGGTTTCCGCTCGTTTCGCGCCCACATTCCAACGCAATCTGGATTCCGGAATTGGCCGAACCAGCACAAAAGATCTGGGAATTTAAACGCGGGTGAGTTACGTCCAAAATCACTTGCACTCGTGCTTTCCGCGATCTTTTACCCTGGTTCAAGATTCAATTTGGCCGAATCAGGCCCCCGCCCATAGAACTGGCCACGCCCCCAGGTTGAAATTGTTAGATTCTGTCGATTGCGCCGGTTAGGGGAGGCTCTTCAAATTGCGTTAATTTTTTTTAGGAGCACAGGCACAAGTGGTACTTCTTAAAAAAGATTTTCATTATCAAAACATATTTAATTTACTTAGAAACTGACTAGTGTACGTCAATGAAATTATTAAATTGTTCAGCACAGCTTTTTTTAAGTCCTTTTCAGTGATCTAAAATCAGGTTACTCACAGGCGGAGGACTGGACAATTATTAAAAATGCTTATTTTTGGTGATAACCCCATTTTCAGCTGTATTAAAACTGCGCCAGGTTACCACTCCAAATACATCAAGGAATACTTTTTAATGGATTATGTTCCATTACGCTGCCTGACTGTGCTGGTTCATGGAAAATTTTACACTTGTGATTCTGCGCTTTACAGCCAATGAAGTACTTTTTTTTGAAGTGTAGTCACTGTTGTAATGTAGGAAACACGGCAGCCAATTTGCACACAGCAAGCTCCCACAAGCAGCAATGTGATATTGATGAGATAATGGCCTAGAAATTCAGTTGCGTGCGCCAGCCGTTAGCGCCTTAGGAGGAGTAGATCTCGAGCGCTAGGCACTTAGCGGCCGGGCGCAGCGCGATCTGCGCCTACGCCCAACTTCAGTAGACATTTAGCGCCGGCGCAAAGTGTTTGCGCGCGCTCAGCTGCGCGCGCAGATTATGACGTCATTTCCTCGTGCAACGCCCTTTGTGCGCCCCAATCCGGAACTTCAGTCTCGCCCGCCCAATGTGGGCGTGGCGGTCCTAAGAACTGTGGACTGGAACGCAGCAGAGGCCATGCGGGCCGCGGGGAGCGCAAATTAAAGGGCACTTACCCTGAACTATAAAGGCCAGCCATTTTGCAGCAATCACTCTTGTGCAACGGATTTATGGACAGAGACCAAGGAAGAGAGCTTACTGCTTTGGCCCAACATAGCAGAGGTATTTTTGGCTTCAGGCCAGAGCTTGGCAATTCGCCTTCATTGTGAGGTCATTGTTTGCCAGTATATTATGGGGGCTGCATGGGGTGCCAACCCTCAGTTTCAGCATTATGTGCAAAGGGCTCGCAGACGCTGTGTGAGAGGGGCAGCCCTGGCTAGACGCAGAGGGGGCAACAGGCGTCGGCAACCTAGGCCTTACCCACTCAGGAAATACCGCCAGCAGGTGTCCTATCTCACCATGCCTGCCGCGCAGTGTGTTAGGAGGCTGCACTTCAGAAGGGAGGTGGTTGCAGAGATCTGCCAGCTGCTTCACAGAGATCTGCGTCCACAGCTGAGGTGCAGGACGTCTCTGTCGGTGGAAGTGAAGGTCACGGTGGCTCTGAACTTCTATGCAAGCGGCTCCTTCCAAGCCGCTGTTGGGGACATTGCTAACATATCCCAGTTCGCCGTGCATTGCTGCATCCGCCAGGTGACCAATGCCCTTTTCAGAAGGAGACACCAATTCATCTCCTTCCCCATGACCCTGGAGAAGCAGCAGCAGCGTGCAGTGGGATTTGCGAGAATAGCGGGCTTCCCCATGGTGCAGGGCGCCATTGACTGCACGCATGTGGCTTTGCGGGCACCTATCGACAATGCCGAGGATTACCGCAACCGGAAGGGCTACCATTCCCTCAATGTACAGCTGGTGTGTGACCACAGGCAGCGCATCCTAGCTGTCAATGCCCGCTTTCCAGGCAGCAGCCACGATGCATTTATCCTGCGACAGACTACTGTGGCTGACATGTTCCAGGCACAGCCTCCCCCAAGAGGATGGCTTATCAGGGACAAAGGCTATCCTTTGTGTACCTGGCTCATGACCCCGCTCCGTGCGCCCAGGACCCCTGCTGAGGAGGCATACAACGAAAGCCATCAAGCCACTAGGAACATCATAGAACAAACGATTGGCGTCCTCAAGCAACGGTTCCGCTGCCTGGATTGTTCCGGAGGATCTCTGCAGTATTCGCCGGAGAGAGTCTCCCAGGTCGTGGTCGTTTGCTGCATGCTGCACAACCTGGCTATCCGCAGGACTCGGGCACTGCCACCTCACGCTGGAGCACCACCTCAGGAGGAGGAGCAGGAGGAGCATGAGGAGGAGGAGGAGGAGGAGGAGGAGTACCAGCCCAGGAGGGAGGCACAAAGTCCAAGGGCCGCCCGTCGGCGGCTTATTGAACGTCACTTCTAGGCCCCCTGTCAGGGAATGGCTTGTGGCAATGAAGGGACCTGAATGCAGCCGCTCCGCAAGCCCTCAGCCGGTTAAGGCAACAACCACTTTAAACATCAAACATGGACAAGCTGAATAAATAAAATGCTTTATTGAACAAACTCAGGGCCCTTCCCACATGAAACCCAAAAACAGACAACACCCCCAAAAAACAGTCACACACATGACTCACTCCCACAACCTGGGGAGGAATAACAAAACATTTCCACAAAAATGGCCTTCATCCTCGGCCTTACAAAAACAACCATCCCCATAAACAAATCAACCATCCCCATATAAAAACACATTTGCCCACACCCTCTACTTTGTGGCCCGCGAGGGCGATTCCTTGACCAGCCTTTTGCGGCCCCTGGCCGCCCTGCTGCTCCTCCTCAAAGTGTGCCCAGTGGCTGCTGCAAGGCTGGGGGAAGGCTCCTGAGGGGCACATGGCGTGACGGCAGATGCCCTTGGGAGTCGGCCTAGACGAGCTCTGGCCCTCGAGGGGCCGGCTGGTGACTGCTGCAGCTGTGGCTGGGCAGCAGCAGTCTCTCCAGCAGCTCGTTGCAGCTCCACTGGGGGAGTGGCAGTGGCGGCTGCAGGAATGGGGGCAAGCTGGCTGATGGCAGGCGCTCGCTGCTCGCCTGAGACACTGGCACTCGCCCGGGCCAGCACTGCAGCATGCGCAGCAATCTGCTGAAGGACAGACCGCTATGCTGCTGCAGCGCGGCAGGTGCCCTGGCGATGCCTGGCTGACACAGCGAGTGTGGCAGCAGTGAGTGCCCGTACTGCCCTGGTCTGTGCCCGCATCAGACCAGCCAGTGACTGCACGGCACCACTGATCACCTGGCGACTCGCGGACTGTTCTGCCCCGAATTCGGCCCGACTCGCGGACTGTTCTGCCCCGAATTCGGCCCGACTCGCAGCCTGTGCTGCCCTGAATTCGGCCCGACTCGCGGCCTGTGCTGCTTCGAATTGCTCGAAACTCCTGGCCTGTGAGGCACCGAAATCGGCCACACTATGAGCCAGGGACTCGATGGCCTCAGGCAACCGTGCCACAACCCCCATGAGTCCAAAGATGTGCAGGTTAGGTTGATTGGCTATGATAAATTGACCCTTAGTGTTAGGGGGATTAAATACGTGGGGATAGGGTGGGATATGTGTAGGGGATAGGGTGGGATATGTGTAGGGGTTACGGGGATTGGGTGGGATATGTGTCGGTGCAGGCTCGATGGGCCGAAATGGCCTCTATCTGCACTGTGGGGTTTCTGTGATTCTGTGATTCTGTGAACTCGGTGTGCCGGCGATCCGAGTCCATGGACATTTGATCGAGGAGGCGCACCTCCTTGGCGAGGACCGTCTCCGGATTGGAGGCCGGACTCTCCCTCTGGGGAGAAGGCCGCCGAGCTGGCTGACCCTTCCCGCGTTGCTGGATGCCACTGGGCCCAGCAACTACACTCCCCTGCGACCCTTCCCCCCTCTGGGAAGAAGGCCGCCGAGCTGCCCGACCCTTCCCGCGTTGCTGCACGCCACTGGGCACAGGAGCTACACTCCCCTGCGACACTTCCCCCTGGCTCTCCTCCAGGGAAGACGTGTCCCCTCCATTGGCATCCCCTGGCACGGCTGAGGGTTCCCCTGATGGGCTGCCTTCCTCTTCCTCTTCCTCCTCCTCCTCCTCCTCTTCCGAGGGGCTGTCACTGGCAGCTTCAGGGACCTCCTCCTCACCATCTGAAAGCAGGAAGGCACAAGAGTAGCTTTAGAGTGAGGAGAGGGCGTCAGCGAGGGAGGCATGAGTGGTGGCATTCAGCGCATTGGTCGGACAGTGGCAAAGGATGTAGATCTGAAGCGCAAGTGGGACGAGAGAGGTCCAAAAGGTGATGTCCTTACCATTGGTGCCCAGAACAGGGTCGGCATCTCCAGATGCAACGGGGCCAATCACCCGGGCACCCATGAGGCTACCCACGCGCTCTTCAAGGTCACTGAGCTGCTGGATCTGGGGACGGCCTCCCCCGGTCACAGTCCGGCTCTTCTGATTGTGTGCCAGCTTGGCCTGCAAGAGAGAGGACGGCCTCTAAGTACAGTGTGGTGTCCTGATCTTGTGTGCATTGCCTCCCATAGTCGAATAGCTTGGCCAGTGTGGTGCCCTGATCTTGTGTGCACTGCCTCCCATGGTCGAATAGCTTGGCCAGTGTGTAAAGTGCAGAATGTGCAATTGATGTTCATGCCAGTCCCATAGCTGCTGGATGAGGGCTGGCCATTAGGGCTTTTAGGTCCCTTTGCCCATAATGTGAGGTGCACATGCAAGGATGAGGAGGACACTGGAAAGGGGACTCACCCTGACAATCCTTGTGAGGTCATTGAACTTTTTCCGGCACTGGACACCAGTCCTGGGGACCTCGCTGTTGGATGTGACCCTGTGGGCGACCTCCCTCCAGGCTTTCCTGTAGACGCTGGTGGCAGGCTTCTTGCCACTGTCCGGGAACAAGAGTTTGCGTCTCCTCTCCAAAGCCCTAACCAGCACCCTCAAATCATGGCCAGTGAAGCGCTGCGCTCGTTCACGGGCCTTCTGCATCTTTCCCGGCGCTACTTCTGTTCAGCAGCAGTGTTTAGGCCTAGCTGGAGGGCTGCAGTGTCCAGGGCATGGCAGCAGACGAACTCGACCCTTCCCCCTTTAAGAGCTGGCCGGCGCCAGGGTGTCTGCTGTCAATCAAGAAATGACCGCACCTGCGCTGCGCCCGGCCTCGGCGGTTTAGCTCAGCACCGCCGGCTTTGCACCTAAAGATAGTTGTGTAACGCCAGTTTTAGCGCTCGAGCAAACTCTTAGGGCGAAGCTACTGAATATCGGCAAAGTGGCCTCGACTTTGCGCCGGGCGCAAACTTTACCGGCCGCCCGACTTTTCCGCCCCAAAAGTGGCTATACTGAATTTCTAGGCCAATCTGTTTTAGTGATGTTGATTGAGGGATAAATATTGACCAGGACACCGGGGAGAACTCCCCTGCTCTTCTTTGAAATAGTGCCAGGGGTTCTTTTACAACCACCTGAGAGAGCAGACGGGGCCTCGGTTTAACGTCTCATCTGAAAGACGGCACCTCCAACAGTGCAGTGCTCCCGCAGCACTGCACTGGAGTGTCAGCCTAGATTTATGTGCTCAAGTCTCTGGAGTGGGACTTGAACCCAGAACCTTCTGACTCAGAGGCAAGGGTGCTACCCACTGAGCCACGGCTGACACTGAGAGGTGTAAATTAGAAGGCAAAAATCTTATGAAAGAGAGACTGGTTCAAGGCAAGTTACAGTGAGGCTGGGTAATATGGCTACAATCTATGGCACTGACTGCATGGCCCCACCACTCCAGCTGTGTTCTGCATTAGCTGAAAGCCGCACTCAGCATGGGCTGTGCAAATACACATGGCTTTGGGCGTTAAATTTTCCACGGCGCATGTTGCATCTACAGATAAAAGCTGTGGTATACAATTGATCAGGCAAGGCTCAGCATGTCAAGGACACTGCCTGCTATATTCAGGTGAAACAGGGTCATTTCACTCATGCCCAAGGTCTGTGTGGCCCAGCTGTGAGCATGCATTTATTCAGTCACTTCGATAAATGAGACACACTCAATGTCCTGAGCCATGATTTTATCAGACCCCGGCAGACAGTATTACCTGGAGCCACAGTATTAACTGCCGAGCAAGCTAAGTGTAGAGGATATTAGAATGGAAGGTGCAGTGATACATTTTATTCTAAGATTCTTGATTTAACATCAACCAACACTGCACATGGATTCATATCCTTCCTAATGAGAAAAATGTGTTACTGGAAGGTGTTTGTAATTTCAAAAAATTCAATATTAATTTAAAATAGCAAAAAAATTCCTTTTTCGTAATCTACAAATTCTCTAAAGGACAGACAAAAATAAGTTATCTGCAAATGCCGGGCAGAATAAACACCACTTTAGATTACTGTGGAGTAGCAAAGATGCACAAAAATTGTTTAAAAAATGGCGCTCAGTTGAAAGCAAAGTAACACCACTTAGTGCAAGTCCATCTCCTCTTGATCCCCCAATCCCTTGCAAGTCGACAGGGTCTCCTGCCCGTATTTAAAATCTTCACTCAGAGGGTTGTTAATCTTTGGAATTCTCCGCCTCAGATGGCTGTGGATGCTCAGCCTTTGGGCTCGAATTTCCAAGCCCAGTGGAGGCAGAAATGGAGGCGTGTGGGGGGTTAAAATTGCAGACTCGGGGGGCACGAACCCTTCCCACCCCCAACCCGCCTCCATGCCCATTTCCCAGGAGGCGGGTACCCGACCTGTGTTGGGAGCCGCCTCCCCGAGGCGGGAAGGGGATTAGTGCCAATTAACTGCCTGTTAACAGGGTTTGAGATGTCCGGTGTTCAGGTGAGTGATGGGTGCATGAGTGCAGAGGTAAGTGTGTTTGGTGTGTGTAAAGTGTTTAAATAAGTTTTACTTACCTTTACTTACTAATGCAGGCTTCCTTCCTCCAGGTCTCGGGAGTCCCTCATCTCATCGGCACAGAAAGCTGTCAAAAGTTGCAGCATTCTGCTTTCTGTTCTGGAGAGATTTCTAACTGAGTCTGTGGAGAAGGACTCAAGTTAGAAGTCAGATTGTCAGTGTTTGACAGCTTCACAGAGCTGTCAAACGCTGATATTTCATCTGTCAAAAGCTCTTGACAGATGAAATGTCAATCCCTGACGTCACCTGTAACCGGGTGTCCCTTAATTGGCCTGCTGAGTCCGCTGGGCGGGCTTAACAAGGTCAATCAAAGGAAAATCGCGTGGGTTGGCCACAAATCGATGGAGGCGGGACTACAACCCAAAAAGTGGGAGTCCCGCCTCCATCACGTCCCCATTGACAAAATCCAGCCCTTTGTGAGTATTTTCAAGGCTGAGATCGATAGATTTTTGGACTCTTAAGAGAACCAAGGGATATGGGGATCGGGCGGGAAAGTGGAGTTGAGGTCGAAGGTCAGCCATGACCTTATTGAATGGCGGAGCAGGCTCGAGGGGCCATATGGCCCACTCCTGATCCTCATTCTTATGTTCTTAAAATGCATTCTCAAGTATCTCTTGTCTTTCCTCATAACTATAGCTCTAGCTCCCTGGTAACATTTCTCTCTCTTTCGCTCTCTCTTTAATTTTCCCGCTCTCTTTTTGTCTCTCTCTAGTACATTTATTAGACACTGGTGCACCTACCCATCCTCTCAAGAATCACCCAGCCAAGTTGTCATTTCCTTGCGTCTTGATCTATTATCATTGCCATCCAGTTATCCAGACTGTAATATCCCAACTTGTGACTCTGAATAAGCTATCCACAGAATGTTGTTTTTCTCATGATAATCTGCCTCATCACTGCTTCCTTTTATTGTGCTGGATAAAAGATAGACAGACTGCGGATAATTGCAAGAAACTAGCTAATGTGATGATTAAATCCTTTTACTGTTGGACAGCTCAGCTCTTTATACATCCTGATCCATCACACTAATTACGTAGTTATCAGGAGTACGTACTGAACTGATAATCTGTTGTCAGATGAGTAGATCTGAGAAATTGCAGGGTGTGGTTCTTTTATTGAGAATGGATGAGCTCAGACTTGATAACATTTAGTTAGTAATTTTATGCCTTTACTTTGATCACATTTAGTGTTTAATTTTATAAGAAAACGAAGCTTGCAGAATAAGGCCGCTGTAGGATAAGGATTAAACCCATTAGAAACGGAATAGGGGAAATGTCTGTGCTAAATACTCTACTGCCTCCTACTGTAAGAAATCTGTAAAAGCATCCTTTGGATTTCAGTGCTGAGATTTAATAGGTTCCAATGCAAAGCTAACCGTCACCTGCAGATCATGGGTTGGTTGAGCTTGATTTAGGCCAAAGTGCTTCCATATTTCCTTGTAGGAGCATTAACATAAAAGGGGGTCACCTTCCTGTTTGTGGAAAGACAATCAGCTCTCTCTTTAATTGCATTTCTAATAATGGGCCATTACCTCAATGTGTTTCAACCCTTATGAGACGACAGAACTTTCTTTTTCACATGTCAAGAATTATAAAGTAGTTGGAAATATTAATTATCTTTTAACTTCAAAGTCGGCCTTTTTATTTCTTTAGCTTTTTGGAACAGAATTTGTGTTTCCCCCCCTAATTTAACCACATGGTGTTTTCACTGAAAACACTATCGTTTTTAAGAGTCATTTTTTCCTTTCATCCTTTCACGAGCACTTATTTATTTGAAGGTATTTAAATATGAAAGGGAGATTGTATGTTTCTTTACACCGAGGGCCCTAAGGTGAAGCTGGCTACAGTGAGGGATCGCTGGGAAAAATACCAGCAAGAGCCCCAAAGCTACCCTATGTGAATAATGCCATGGAGTCTTTAACAGATTCATCCCTGTAAAACCTTGTTTATTTTGGCTGTTTTTGTGTCTCAGTGTAAAACATAGTCCCAGCTCTAGTTATTGTAATGGGTCTGAGATCCAACTCAGTCATAATATAAACTCGCCCCTGTTAACTGCAAACACTTTGTGATCTGTCTATGTGTAGACCTAATCCTGAATCTTGTTGATTTATAGTCTGCCTCAGTGTCAACCCAGATCTATCCATCTTTTTGGGCTTTATAACTTTGATTCTGATTTTATAAATTCATGGTTAACAATGGGCCAACCTCGAAGGGTACGCAGGGAATGTCCAAAGGATCATGCTTCCACTATAGAAGGGTCAACAAGTAGCAAAATGTTATTACAATGTATATATTTCCATTTTATTGTTTACTCTATAGGTCACAGTCCCTCATATTGCAAGCTTTTGTCTGCTGTGAATAGATATGGTATGTGTTATGATAGCAGAGCTAAGATCTGAAGGTAGGTTAAGCTATGTTGATAGAAAATGAACTGACCCCTCTCATGTGGTCATTGACTAAAAAGAAAGGGCATAAGAACACAAGCAGGCAGAATATACCTTGCCCTGGGTGGAATGGTGTTTGGATTCATAATTTGGCGTTTTCAATAGGAAAACAAAATATAGGTGGAAGCTGTCTCTGTGACTGAATCACCTCCTAAATCCCTAGGCTATTTAAAAAAAAACACTGAACTAACCTGAAGCCACGTTACAAAACACAGAGATGACAGAAAAACTGAGAATGTCGGAAACCAGAAGTAAATGATCTCCACCTGAAACATTAGCCTGTCTTTTTTCCCTTTCGGATGCCGATGGACCTGCTATCTATTTCCAGCATTCTCTGCTTTTATTTCTGCTTCCCCACAGGATGAATTATTAAAGCCTCACTGAGTGAGGCACAGTCTTGTGACCTTTTCCTACATTGCAACAGTGACTTCAAAAGTACTTCATTGGCTGTAAAGCGCTTGGGGACGTCTGGTGGTCGTGAAAGGCGCTGTAGAAATGCAAGACTGTCTTTTTCTTTCTTTCTTTCTTTGCCATGTGGTTGGAGAACCTCACCAGTCTTGGTCCTCATGGTTGCAATCCTCTTCAGTCACAAAACTACAGCTCACTTGAGTCTGGTAGCCCAGTGTCCCACATAGTTAAAGCACAGAAATGCTGTAAAGCTTACCCGCAATCCATGTAATTATCCTATAGAAATGCAGGGTTGCCAACTCTGGTTGGATGTATCCCTGGAGGCTCTATCACATGTGTCAGCTGTGGTTCAGTTGGTAGCACACTCGCCTCTGAGTCAGAAGGTTGTGGGTTCAAGTCCCGCTCCATGTACTTGAGCACATAAAGCTAGGCTGACACTCCAGTGCAGCGCTGAGGGAGTGCTGCACTGTCGGAGGTGCCGTCTTTTGGATGAGACGTTAAACTGAGGCCCTGTCTAGTCTCTATCAGGTGGATGTAAAAGATCCCGTGGCACTATTACAAAGAAGAGCATGTTTGACCCTCAATCAACATCACTAAAACAGATTATCTGGCCATTATCACATTGCTGTTTGTGGGAGCTTGCTGTGTGCAAATTGGCTGCCATGTTTCCTACATTACAACAGTGACTACACTTCAAAAAGTACTTCATTGGCTGTAAAGCACTTTGGGATGTCCCGTGGTCATGCAACGTGCTATGTAAATGTAAATCTTTCTTTCTTATGACCCCCCACCTCTAAAAGCCCCACCCGATCTCCAATATTTTTTTTACATACAAATGAAAGTCTTCAAAGAAAATGAAGTAAAATAATTTTTTTTAAAGCCCCTATGACTTTTTTCTTCTGAGTTGCTTGTAGCGGTGCCCATGAGATTCATCTTTAATGCCTGAAGACCCCAGGACAATCCTGGAGGGCTGGCAACTGTACAAATGGCATTGCCTCAGATTGCCCCTCATTTCATGGGAGAGGACACCCGGGGCTTTGCTGAGCACTTTACCACTGACAGCTCGGTGTGTGATGTAGCAGAAGTGCCAGTTTGAGCCAGAATAAAATTATTTTTACTTGTATTTATCACCATCAACAAGCGATGCTTCAATTAGTTGTCATTTCTATGAAAGATGAAACAACTTGAGCAAAGAATGGAGAAAAATGTTCATGCACATATTGATTTAAAAAAATTAGTTCCTGGGATGTGGGCGCCGCTGGCAAGGCCAGCATTTATTGCCCATCCCTAATTGCCCTTGAGAAGGTGGTGGTGAGCTGCCTTCTTGAACCGCTGCAGTCCATGTGGTGAAGGTACTCCCACAGTGCTGTTAGGGAGGGAGTTCCAGGATTTTGACCCAACGACGATGAAGGATCGGCGATATACTTCTAAGTCAGACAGGTGTGTGTGACTTGGACGGGTACTTGGAGGCGGTGGTGTTCCCATGCGTCTGCTGCCCTTGTCCTTCTAGGCGGAAGAGGTCGCGGGTTTGGGAGACGCTGCCGAAGAAGCCTTGGCGAGTTGCTGCAGTGCATCTTGTAGATGGTACACACTGCAGCCACGGTACGCCAGTGGTGGAGGGAGTGAATGTTTAAGGTGGTGGATGGGGTGCCAATTAAGCGGGCTGCTTTGACCTGGATGGTGTCGAGCTCCTTGAGTGTAGTTGGAGCTGCACTCATCCATTCATATTGTACAGCAAACCTCTGTTTAATTTAATAATTGAAAGGGAATTATATCTCACAATCCCTGTGTAGCGTACGTTGCCCTTGTGACTGTTGGCTGTTAATCATCCAAATTAGAAGTTGCCATAACTTTGTAGCAGCAGCCAGCACGCACCGGGACATTTACAGTGATTATTAAACACAATGGTGACTGAAGTACATTAGACTTTTCCTGGATTTGATGTTTGGAAACTATTTCACCAGTATTTAGAGTAGCCACAAAGATTGGAATCAGCACAAGAAATATTCCATCCAATCTAAATCAATATTTGAATAATACTGAAGCGTGTGGTACAGTGATTAGAGACATTACAGAGTTCGCAATAATATCAAATAGTAAAAAGCAAACAGAACAAAGTGCTTATTCTTAGTGTGGAATACCAATTATCCATTATTCAGCTTGGATGGTGTGACAGAGTCCATGGTATTGCACAGTGTAAAGGTAGATAAGAGGCAGAATTAACTTTGTATAAATAAATATAACATGAATTGTGCTCTGTATAAATTTGACGGGAAGGTTGGCTAAGGCCTAAGATAGCTTCCTGGCTCCAACATGTCTAGCTTCTGCAAGATGGCTTTCTCTTTGATTTCCAAAAAGTATGAATGTGTTAATTAAGCCAGGAAGACGTTGTCTCGGAGGTGTGAACAATTCCCTCTGGCAGATCATTCAACCTGGAAGTGGCCGGAACTTCTTTACGCATATTCTATGTCTGTCTGGAATTAACCAGAGAGTCCATGAACTTCAATGGCAATTGGTACATTTAAGCCTCTGATGTGCAATTAATCTCCAGGATAGAGAAAGACTGAATCACGAAAACATGGCAAAACCAAACCAAATGCAGGAGAACGTTAAGGACTCTACATAGAGATGTATTACACTCACTATTAACAAGGGCAGAGTATAGCTTGAAAGATCAAGACCTTTTGCTGCTGTCATTGTAGATAAATCTGCGCTGTTGTGTATGTTTTTTGTTTAAATTTAATTTCTATAAATAAATCACCTTAATTAATCTGGAATCGGAGTTCAACTGGACTGTTGTGCGTCAATAGTCTTCTCTTAGGCAGTCCCTCGGAACCGAGGATGACTTGCCTCCACACTAAAAATGAGTTCTCAGGTGACTGATGAGCCCAATGCGGGATCTCCAGTCTCTGTCACAGGTGAGGCAGACGGTGGTTGAAGGGGCGGGTGGGTGGAGTGCTTGGGTTGATGTGCACTCCTTCCGCTGTTTGCGCTTGGCTTCCGCTTGCTCCCAGCAAAGAGACTCGAGGTGTTCGGCGTCTACCCGGATGCTTCTCCTCCACTTTGTGCGATCTTGGGCCAGGGATTCCCAGGTGTCGGTGGGGATGTTGCACTTTTTCAAGGAGGCTTTGAGGGTGTCCTTGAAGCATTTCCTCTCCCCACCTGGGGCTCACTTGTGTAGGGGGTTTCTCTTGCTCGTTCTGGTCTCCTGCCAGGCTTTGTGCAATAATTACCCTTGAGTGGTTCGACCCACTCCCCCTACGGTTCTAGACCTTGGACTTAGATGCAGAGAACTGTAGTGCAGAGAAAGGACTCAATAGACCAGGTTGAATAGCACGAAATGGATGCTTTTATTTTTAAACAGTTTGAAGCATTACAAAATACATGTCATAGGCACAGATTAAAGTAACTACAATCATGCACAAATTTATGAACTTGACTCTATGGAAATGGGGAACACACAGCACATTGTAAAAGGGAAAACACATTACGATTACCCTTAACTCCCTCCCCTGTACCTAAACTAAGTTTCGACCTGAGGAACTTGGGATCATGCTCACCACTCTCAAAATCGCGAAAAAGGGGTTCGCAGCCTTTTGGCACAGCTTTCCGTCGTCACGTGGATTTGGAAACTTCTGGCGCAGTCGATATTCTCTCTCTCTCTCTCTCTCTCTCTCTCTCTCTCGAGGCGGCGGGGTAGACACAGCCTCGATGAGCGCTCGTCAAGGTTGGATCAGCTAAAAGCTGTTGAAGAACTGCATGCAAATGGGAGAATCTGAAGGTCTCTGGCCGAATGGTATGTCGAGGACCTTTCTCGCTCCCGCCTGGCTCGGTGGCTTTCCAGAGGGTGTCTTCTCCTTCGGCCTGGGTCATCGATGATCTCCCGACAACAGTACCCGGGCCACCCTCGTCGTCTTCTCGTCGTCACCGAGCCCTGTCTGGCTGAACACCGACCACGTTGTCTTTTCACCGAAATTGTCCGTCCGAAGCGTCTTTAAAAAGACGAAGCGTCTTCATCGATTCCGAAGCTACCGAGGTAGAAGAGGTGCCGATCCTGGATCTGTGTAACCATCACCGTCCGTCCTTCATTCGTCCGTTCGTTCCGTAACTTTTGATGGACTTTCAATCCATAGTTATACCCTTTTGGGACAGTCTTATCTCCCGCCAAATCATAGTCCTGTCTTTGTATTAATTTTGGCGGGCAGAAATCTCTGCAGGGGCGCTTTGTCTTGTAACGGGAGCCAGTGATAACTTAACTGGCCTTCCTGGCCGATAATGTCTTTTAATGTCTTTTACATTGTCACCGCGACTCGGTTTGCATATTGATCGGTCTGGAGATTTTCCTTGATGGCTGTTAAACGGTTTCTCCTTTGTACATTAAATGGGTATAAGTGTTTTTGCATTGTCCGCCCATATCTTGATGGGCCCCATCCTGTACTTAGAATCCATTGAATATGTATGCTGTTTCCCTGAGTTTCGGTTCCCCGATACTGGCTTTCGCGGGCTTACTGTCTTCAATCCACAAGCCTGTCTGGCTTGCAGTAACAGAAATCAAACGGTCCAGAAAACTGATCACGAGGCCCGGCGGCCATTTTGTATGCCCTTTTATCAAAGGTTTTTCTGTGCAAGCTTACTTTGGTCAATAAACTGTCTTATTTTATCCTGTTTTCTTGCGTGATTATTGCTGAAAATTTCGAATCTTACACTTGCTGTGTCGGAGCTCCGAGTGGAGCGCTTGTTTTGGGAGTCTCGTATCGGGCATGCGGACGATGTGGCCCATCCATCGGAGCTGATCGAGCGTGGTCAAAGCTTCGATGCTGGGGATGTTGGCCTGAGCAAGAACACTGACGTTGGTGCGCCTATCCTGCCAATGGATTTGCAGGATCTTGCGGAGGCAGCATTGGTGGTACCTCTCCAATGCTTTGAGGTGCCTGCTGTACATGGTCCATGTCTCTGAAGCATACAGGACGGCGGGTATCACTACTGCTCTGTAGACCATGAGCTTGGTGCTGGGTTTGAGGTCCTGGTCTTCAAACACTCTCTTCCTCAGGTGACCAAAGGCTGCACTGGCACACTGAAGGCGGTGTTGGACTTCGTCATCGACGTCTGCCTTTGTTGACAGTAGGCTCCCGAGGTAGGGAAAGTGGCCCACATTGTCCAAGGCCTCATCATGGATTTTGATAATCGGGGAGCAGTACTGTGTGGCGGGAACAGGTTGGTAGAGGACCTTTGTCTTACGGATGTTTAGTGTAAGGCCCATGCTCTTGTATGCTTTGCTGAAGGTGTTGGCGTTCGACCTCAGAGTGTGCGCAGACGCAAGCGTCGTCTGCATACTGTAACTCGATGACAGAGGATGGAATGACCTTGGATCTGGGCTGGAGGCGATGGAGGTTAAACAGTTTCCCATTTGTTCTGTAGATTAGCTCCACTCCAGCGGGGAGTCAGGAGTCCACTTCCTTCAGAGAGGCAAGTACAAGGCTTCATGGCAGCACCCTCGCTCCAAGCACTGGCATCTGCTGGGCTACGTCATCGTCCGAGCGAGGGACCGCAAGGATGTCCACATCACCCGCGCCATGACAGGAGCTGGCGACTGCTGGACAGACCACTGCCTAATCAGCTCTGTCATCTCCATCAACGTAGCCTCAAAACAGTGGTGGCAACAGAAGCAATGCCACAGGAAAGTCAACGCTGGAGCACTCAAAGACCCTGCTAAGAAAGCTCTATTCAGCCTGCACCTCACAACCAACCTGACAACTCCCAGTGATTCAGAGACACAGAGGGCTGGATTTTCCAAGCCCCAAAGAGGCGGGCATGGAGGCGGGACAGCCGGTAAACTCGGATAAAGTGGGGGCGGATGGCAAAGCTGCCCCCATCCCGCCTCCATGCCCTTTTGCCAGGAGGCGGGAAGATGTGCAGCTTCGGGTCCCATCTCCTGGAGGCAGGAAAGGCATTTCATCCTTTTAACTGCCTGTTAACAGGTAGTTAACAGGCAGAAAAAAGGATTAGCGCCATTTTACCTTCACAGGTGAAGGCTTCCCAACCTCGGAGAACCCCGCCGGGTTGGAGGAGATGTGGAGGAGGTCTGCGGCGGTCGGAGGCACCTGGAAGTAAGGTGTAGAGGTGAGTGATGGGTGTAAGTGTGGAGTGGTAAGTACGCAAAGTGAGTGATAAGTTTAAAAAAAGTGTTCACTTACCTTGTTTTCTTTCTACTGCCTTTAGCCGCGGTGGATCGGGAGAGCCGACCTCCTCCTTGTCAATTTCACAGACTGGCTGTTGGAACGGAGGTTTCAATTGAATTGTGAAATTTACAAATTTGAAAGGTTTGATGAGTCCATCCGACAATTGAAGAACAACAAGGCCTCAGGAGCAGATGGAATCTCCGCTGAGGTGCTAAAACATGGCAGAAAAGCACTATTTGACGCGAATACATGAACTAATTTCTCTTATTTGGAAGGTGGACAGCATGCCAGGGGATCTCAGAGACTCCGTAATCGTGACCATCTTCTAGAAAGGTGACAAGTCCGATTGTGATAATTACAGAGGAGTCTCCCTGCTGTCTGCCACAGGGAAAGTCATCGCAAGAATCCTCCTCAATTGCCTTCTCCCAGTGGCTGAAGAGCTCCTCCAAGAATCACAATGCGGATTCCGCCCACTAAGGGGCACAATGGACATGATCTTCACCGCGCGCCAACTACAAGAGAAATGCAGGGAACAGCACCAACTGCTGTACATGGCCTTCTTTGGCCTACCAAAGGCCTTTGATACCGCCAACCATGAGGGACTATGGAGTGTCCTCCTCAAATTCGGCTGCCCTCAAAAGTTTGTCACCACCCTCCGCCTGCTTCACAACGACATGCAAGCCGTGATCCCGACCAACCGATCCACCACAGACCCAATTCACGTATGGGCCGGGGTCAAGCAAGGCTGTGTCATCACACCAACGCTCTTCTCGATCTTCCTGGCTCTAATGCTCCATCTCACCCTCAGTAAGTGTTGATAGTACCATCTTCTGGACTGGCTTGGGGCTAAATGATCTAGATTATGTGAGTCCTGAGGGGTACAAGATCTCTGCAGAGGTCAAAAATGTTGGGCTGCAGCACCTAATTCATTGGGACATGGAGTCCACTAATGGGAAGTGTTGTGGACTATTTCAAGAGGGGGTAGATCATTAAAACTACTTTAAACTTACATCATGCTGATGAGTTGTGAAAGATACCTCCACTGCCGCAGATGGCAGTTTGGGAATTGGCTGCTTATTTCTGCATGTTGTCTGCTGAGATGAGCTGATGTGCGTCAAATGGCGACATCAGCAACATGAACACTCGCATCATACATAGCCCACTTATTTACATTTTTGCACAAAGGAATTCTCAATAATAATACACCATTTATATCTCTCATTTTCTTAATTGTATTACATCCTTATGACGCGCTCCTAGCCGTCCGGGTCCTATGAACACAATTAAAAGGAGTAAGTTTGCCCCGTATTTTGACCCACACACGCAACCCCACAATCAATACAGGGAAATGATAATTCAGCCACAAAATAACCTTTCCTGTGTGGTCTAAACTAATGATGAAAGATTTTTTTTGATCCAAGTAGCCACCCATAGTTGATAGCTATGTACGGGAAACTCTTTTTTATCCGGCACCGACGGGACCGGCGTGGTGTCGGTTGATCAAAAAGTCCGGATTATAGAGAGGTATACTTACTAAGGTACGAGAGCCCCATACACGGCCACAGGTGCAGGAGCCCCGGTTACACGGCCCTTGTGCAGGAGTCCCGGTTACACGGCCACAGATCCAGGAGTCCCTGTTGCACGGCAACAGGTGCAGGAACCCCAGTTACTTGGCCACAGATCCAGGAACCCCGGTTACACGGCCACAGATCCAGGAACCCCGGTTACACAGCCACAGATCCAGGAACCCCGGTTACACGGCCAATAATATAAAGTAAAACTTACCTGAACCTACTCCTGCATTTTGCCGGTTAAGAGAGATTTCTGGTTATTTAGGTGTTGGTTAAAAGAGAGTTTCCTGTACTGCCTTTTGATCATAGATACTTTTCCTTTACTCTAGCTTACATTCTTAAGATGAACAGTGCTTGAGTAATTATAGCGTTCTTCAACATTGTCACCGAACCGGTGAACACAAAGATCTGGGTCTGCATTACATTATCTGATGTGATTCGTGGTCTTAGGGGAGCGCCATTAGCCTCTCCGTTATTTTGACAGGAAATTCTGGGCCAATATTAAATGCAGATTAAAAAATAGCAGCCTGGAGTTTCCGCTTGATTGCTCTGGGTTTTTTTTCGGTGCAGTTTGCTTGATGTCGGCGTAACCGGCGGAAAAGATTGTGGAATTTTAAGCACAAATGGCGCTCAGCGCAAATTGAGTTTCCGTGATCTTTTGCACTAGTTTTAAAAACATTGCGATAGAAGCAGGCCCCGCCCACAAAACTGCCCATGGCCCCCAGGGTGAATTAATCACCATTGGGAGTTTCTGCTATTTGCGCTCGAGGAGGCTCTACAAATTAAGCTGGATCACTTGGGCGCAAGGACATTAAGAGGTACGTTTTGAAAGGTTCTGAATGATTTTTTTAAAATTTACTATGGAACTGACTACTGTACCCCAATTTAACTAGAACATAATTTTGTATATCTTTTTAAAAGTCATTTTGAGTCATTTAAAATCGGGTTACTCACAGGTGGTGGATTGACACTATGGCCAAAATTTTCCTTACCTTGGCAGGGCCGGTGTGGCCGGTGTCCATGGCGACCCCGCTGCTGGCTCCATCCCGCTGTACAAAATGAACTTACCTTAATGGGGCCTATTAAGCCTGCCCAGCGCGTTACCCGGCCCAATAAGATGGAGCGGGTCTGGTGACATCATTCATGATGCATTTTAAGTCGGAATCCTTAAAGGGACCCTGGCCACATTAAATTATAGCTTTAATCTAGCATAGTGGTTGTTGAATCTTTACTGTACAATCATATAATAAAAGTTATATATGAGTGACAAAGAAATATTTAAATAAAATTATCATTAAGTAATATAACTCCATCTACAAATACAATCAAAAGTACATTAATTGGTAAGTTATTGGTACTTTAGTCTATAGACTTTTGTATCAGTAATGGGTACAAATAAAAGATGAGTGTGTATAAGTAATACATAAAATTAAGCAGATTTTAAATGTAATTGTAAAGGGGTGGATTTACAATCTTATGCAAGTTCAGCGGAACAGCTGTGGATTCCCTGACAAACAGTGTAAGTGGTGCTTACACTGGGCCCGATTTTCCGATCGGAGGCTTCCCATGTGCTGAGGCCGCCGATCTGGAAAAAATCTATGCACTTACCTGAGGGCTCCCGAGGTGTGTATAGTTCCAATGCTGGGCCTATCCAACTCCAAGTGCGCAGGGCCCACGTATCCCAGAGGCGCAGGCAATTTGCAAGCATCCTTGGGATCACGTGGGCCATGGGGAGCCAATCAAAGAATGGAATCTCCCTTCAAACACTTGACAGATAGACCTGTCAAATATACGAATGGAGATCACCCCAAAAACAATTTAAAACATTAAATACATTTTTTTTAAATCACATTTTAAAAATTAATTGAAATTACAATAAATTAAATATTTTAAACAAAAATTTAATTTTTTGAAAAAAATAATTAAAGTTTTTTAACGGGGCTAAAAATAAACTTAGCTTTTTTTTAAAAGTATTTTTAAATGATAAATGAGTGCATTTTTTTTTTTTACTTTTTTCAACTCTTATCCTGGTAAAGAATTACCAGGCGTAAGAATTCTTAGGGTTTTCTGCAGGCGGAGGTTCTCCAGAAAGCGAAACTATCCGCTTGCGGAGGCCCTTCTCCAAGGCAGGCGTCTGATCTGTCAAGAGCATTCTTGACAGAGATCGGAAATGTCGGTTTTCAGCAATTGTGCTGTGCATGCCTGAAACTGGCATTTCTGATGTTCCTACGGGTGTGTACACAGCGCGTACCCACCCGCAGGGATCGGAATATCTGGCCCAATGTGTTTCTGGGATTTCTGCAGCTCTTCCATTGAAGTTAACAATGGACAAGTGAGAGAACCTCTACAGAAATTCACCCCCAAAGTCTCAGACTGAAAAATTAAATTAGTTATATTCAAGGATTGAAAGCAAATTGAACCAGTGGAATGAGTGATGAGAATGAAATTGTTATGGTTGATGACTTGATTTAACGTGTAACTGGACAATCACAGTATACTGTGAGAAAAACCTGACCAGAAACAACACAAACATTTATTTAAATGGTATATGTCATTTTTTATAGAGCAGGTCAATTCACTGCAATTACGGTTGAGTTGGAAGGCAACAGCCGAGAATGGCCAGTGAAAAAAATTAACATTTACCAGTAGATTTTCAAGTAGAACAGAATCTCCATCAATCTGTTAGATAATGTGATCAACATGTTTTTATTTTGGTTTGTTTTCCATGTTGTCAGGTAATCAGCTGGAGCAATGGCCATTGAAATCACGCCTCAGGTTGACAGACGCGGTTCCCGAGCTGCGTGAATCCCGTGGCCATGCAGGGAAATTTAAAAAGTAGGGGGGAAAAAGGCTCTTCAGTGCCTGTAAAGTGCCTCATAATGATTTCAATTGGGTCCCCCGCCACTGCTGGTCGGGTCGACTCCACGCTGATAGATGCGTCTGTTGGAAAAGCGCGTGGGAGCGAGTTGACAGTGGGTTCCCGACCCGCTGTCAAAAAAAACTTTCCCACCCGACCCGTGCCCGCTACGACCACGGAAAATTTAGCCCAATGATTTAAAATGCTTATTTTTTGTGTGTTAAACCCATTTTCAGCTGTATTGATCAAGCTTTACCAAGTTACCACTCTTCAATATATCAAGGAATATTTTTTGAAGCAAATTTTTTAAAAATTACATTTTAACAAGGCTGCCCGATTGTGCTGGTTCATGGCAGATGTTACATTCGGCGATATGCAATTGAGTTTGAGTGGAAACTCAAGGGGGGGGAAAGCATATTTCAAAACGGCTGCAATTTTGGGCTCAATTTGCGTCGAAATCGCCAATTGCGCCAAAAGCGGAAACTCTACCCCCATAAGTTTAAAACTTACATGGTTTTATATATAAATGGTACTTATCCTTGTTCTGCTAAGTGTATAATAACAAATTTCACAAATTATGATTTGAACACAAATGCATTTGCAATGTTTGGCAGGACGGGGAGGGTGCTGGGCAGATTGGCACTGTGACCTACTTGTCCAATAGAATAGCATAGAATTTACAACACAGAAACACAGGCCATTCAGCCCAACTGGTCAATGCCTGTGTTTATGCTCCACAAGAACCTCCTCCCACTATATTTTATCTAACCCTATCAGCATATCCTTCGAAATTCTAAATTATCGCTAAATATAATGGCCCAGAAATTCGTGTCGGGGGCTTCCCGAGACCTGGGCCTGCATGGATTTCCTCTCTGTGGCCCGGTTCAGCTCCCAGCGCGCTGTGCTTGCGTGATCCAGCGGCGTAGTTAGTGCGATGCGTCCGCTGGGATCACGTGAGCACTGGGCAACCAATCGGAGGAGGGAAAAGCCCATTCATGAGATTGACAGAAAGAACTGTCAAACTAATGAAAACTCCGGCCCCCAAAACAGTACTTACCCTTCAAATAAATATTTTAAAAAATCACACTTTTTAAATAAACTATAAATAACATTAAATAACTATTTTAAACAATAATTTAAATTTTTGAAAAAAGTTATTTTATAAAAAAACGGGGCTAAAACTACACTTACCTTACTTTAAAGTATTTAAAAATAATAAACCTGTGGAAAAAATGTTCTAATTTTAATTAATTGACCACTTACCTTTTAAAATGAAGTCCTTACGCCTGGTTTTTAAATGTGTAAAATGTAGAGGCCTTCACGCATGGAAAAACCTGTAAAAAAAAAGGAAGTTCAACGCGCACGCGCAGACTCCCGCGCGCACGCGTTCGACCTCTGAACCCCTTCGTTCAGAGGATCGGAAATGCCGGTTTCCCGCGCATGCGTAGTGCATGCAAGAAACCGGCACTTCCACCGGGTCCACGTGTGAGTACCCCGTGCGTACTCACACGTTGGGACCCGAATTTCTGGGCCAATCTCAATATTGGCTCTTCACAAGTTCATTTGCCAGCGCTAATTTAAATAAATATTTTATTTTGTTTTGATGTATAATTGCAATCTTCCTGGGGCATCCTTCATACATTTAATAAACACTGTACAATGAATCCAAAATGATGTGTTAAAGTACAGGGTTGGCAGGTAGCAACGTATCACAGTAGTATTGCAATGTGTGGGCGGACAACCACACACCTGGCAGAAGCAAAATACATAAAAGTATCTTTGGGTGCTATTGTATTACTAAATATTTGTATCTCTTCCTTTCCTGTTAACATCTATTCATAAAATCATTGACCTAATTGTTACCCAATGTAAAATGTAATTAATCTCAGGCTAAATAAATTAACAGGTTGGATATACACAAGGATACACAGTTGTGTTTTTTTTTCATAGAAATAGTCCTTGAACTAACCTGGCAGAATTCTTATGTAACAATCCTGAGTAAGCCTGAGGCAGAACATTCAGCTGCAGATTTGCTGTGATAACTATCAAGTCACAGCATGAATTACTGGTAAAACTGTTTTTTTTGATAAACAAGCTCAGAAGACTTCGGGCTGGATTTTGTCAATGGGGACATGATGGAGGCGGGACTCACACTTTTTGGGTTGTAGTCCCGCCTCCATTGATTTGTGGCCAACCCATGCGATATTCCCTTGATTGACCTTGTTGAGCCCACCCAGCGGGCTCAGCAGGCCAATTAAGGGACACCCGGTTACAGGTGATGTCAGGGATTGACATTTCATCTGTCAAGAGCTTTTGACAGATGAAATATCAGCATTTGACAGCTTTGTGAAGCTGTCAAACACTGACAATCTGACTTCTAACTTGAGTCCTTCTCCACAGACTCAGTTAGAAATCTCTCCAGAACAGAAAGCAGAATGCTGCAACTTTTGACAGATTGCGGCCATTCTGCTTTCTGTGCCGGTGAGATGAGGGACTCCCGAGACCTGAAGGAAGGAAGTCTGCATTAGTAAGTAAAGGTAAGTAAAACTTATTTAAACACTTTACACACACCAAACACACTTACCTCTGCACTCATGCACCCATCACTCACCTGAACATCGGACATCTCGACCCCTCCAAGCCCTTCAGTCCGACGGTCCACCTCGCTAACTTGGCGTGGTTTGGAGCCATCGGGCAGCCCACACTTCAGGGCTAAAAATAGGGATTAGGCCAAAAACTGCCTGTTAACCACCTGTTAACAGGCAGTTAATTGGCACTAATCCCCTTCCCGCCTCGGGGAGGCGGCTCCCAGCACAGGTCGGGTACCCGCCTCCTGGGAAACAGGCATGGAGGCGGGTTGGGGGCGGGAAGGGTTCGTGCCCCCCGATTCTGCAATTTTCCTCCCACTCCCACCTCCAAACCCGCCCCAATGGGGCTTGGAAATTCGAGCCCGATGGCTCTGCAATAGTGGTGGGAAGATCTGCAGGCCCCTCTCAATACAGCAAAGGCTCAGGTCGCATAGATTTGAAGGCCAGTCTCAACGGCAGTTCAGTTTTCATTACTCCTACTGGTTGAGTTTGGTCACTTCTTGTCCTGGGACTTTAGATGGAATGATTTATGATGGTAGTGGTCTTCACCTTTGGGGCAGGGCATTCCAACCTTTGGCACACCCAAAAGAAACCTCACTTACTGGTAGCCAAGCAGAGTGGCATTAATAGTGGTTGCAATGATCATAGCTTAGATGATTTTAGTGCTCATAACAGTCCAAAAATAAAACAGTACCTCCCGATTAAAAAAATATATTATATGGCCTTTACTGAATTCCCATATATCCAGCCAAGAACATGGGCATGTTACATTGAATAGTCATGGGAATTTAGATGGATGCTGTCCTATTTCCAGTGTTATTTAGTCTGTACAATATACTTGAGGTGGCGTTTCAAATATCATAAGTATCCAATATTGTGATAGCTCAATAAAGTGACAACCCAAAAGCTTGAACCTTAAAGGCACATGATCAACAGAGAACTGAGCATCTGTTTAAAGATCCAGTGCTCCACACAGGTATAAAAATTAAACAGAGTAACTTTATTTAATTTTATCTTTCACAAGCCTTGACCCATATAATAGATTGAATCCGTCCACAAAGATACTGAGCCACAGGTTTCCTCCAATCATGGCACCTTGGCAATAGGGAAACATCTGAGAGCAAATCTTAAATAGTTTCAAGACTGTGATTTTTCATGAATTGACTTCCTTTAATGTTGCAGTTCAAAGCCACATGGAGCAGTGTGTGGGCAATGGCAGCTTTGTTGGCAGGTGATAATACTATCAATAATGAAATATCATTTACATTTAACTAGAGTTTACTGTTAAAAGTAAAGTTTGTTGAGTGGGAAAGTACATCAAGTCCAGTGTATAAATGATAGCTGAGCACAAGTTAGCACTGTTTGTGTGGTTGCATTAAAAAAAAATTAAAATGCCCCTGTTTCCATTTATTGTTGAGATTTCGGCAGCATACTATAGTTCACAGAGGTGGCTAAGTGAACTGAAGTGTACAATTGCAGTTAAGTTAAAAGGAAAATCTCAAGTTGTACGCATGTCGTTTTGCAGTAGTTGTGACCATAGAGTCATAAGCCTAAAAATTCAGTTGCTTTGTGCCTCCCGTTAGCGCCCTAAGAGGGCGCTAACGAGGCGCAAAGCAACTAGCACCCGGGCGCGGCGCTGCCAACGCCTCCCGCAAAATTCAGCAGGAGGTTAGCGGCGGTGGTAACCATTAGCGCCCCGCGGCACTGCACTGCCAGTGATGACATCATCGCTGTGCGCAGCGCCCCGCTCGAGCCCAAGGCCGCAATCTTCGGTAGCGTCCCCTGACTTACCGCCGGGGTCAGGGGGGCCTACCTGCGGCCGGGGCAGCGCTAATTAAAGGGAAGGTGCCGGGCGGCCATTTTTGTTGCTGGTCGTCTGCACGTCCGTGGGCCGGATGCAGTCCAGGGGCGGGACTGGAACCCGGAAACCACTTGACCCGCTCCCAAGCCGCATCCATTGACAAAATCGCAGCCAAAGTATTTGTTTAATTTCTCTGTCATTTCCTTATTCCCCATTATAATTTCTCCAGTCTCAGTCTGCAAGGGACCCACATTTACTTTTGTTAACCTTTCCCTTTTTACATACCTATCGAAGCTTTTACAGACTTTTTTTGTCTCTCACTAGTTTGCTCTTATATTCTATTTTCCCTTTCTTTATCAATTTTTGGTTCTCCTTTGCTGAATTCTAAAATACTCCCAATCCTCAGGTTTACTGCTCTTTTTGGCAGCATTATAAGCCTCTTCCTTTGATCTAATATTATCTTTAAATTCTCTTGTTAGCCATGGTTGAACCACTTTTCCTGTGTGGTTTTTGTGCCTTAAAGGAATGTATATTTGTTGTAAATTATGTATTAATTCTTTAAATGCTAGCCATTGCTTCTCTACCATCATACCTTTTAATGTAGTTTCCCAATCTACCTTAGCCAACTCACCCCTCATACCTACGTAGTTTGCTTTGTTTAGATTTAAGACACTAGTTTCCGATTTAACTAAATCACTTTCAAACTGAATATAAAATTCTCTCATATCATGGTCACTCTTCTCTAAAGGCCCCTTTAACTACAAGGTTATTAATTAACCCTTTCACATTGCACAATACTAGATCTAAAATAGCCTGTTCCCTAGTTGGTTCCTGAACATACTGATCCAGAAAACTATCTTGTATACATTCCATGAATTCGTCCTCCACATTATTGCTGCAAATTTGGTTTGCCCAGTCTATATGTAGATTAAAGTCCCCCATGATTATTGTATTACCTTTGTTACATGCACCTCTAATTTTCTGAATTATACTCTGCCCTACATTACAACTACTGTTTGGGGGCCTATAAACAACTCCCATCAATGTTTTCAGCCCCTTGCTGTTTCTTAGCTCCACTCAAACTGATTCTACTTCTTGATTTTCAGAGCTAACATCCTTTCTCTCTACTGTCTTTATCCCATCCTTCATTATCAGGGCTACCCCTCCTCCTTTTCCATTTTGCCTATCTCCTCTAAAAGTTATGTATCCTGGAATATTTAGTTTCCAACTTTGGCCACTTTGTAAACACCTCTCCGTTATGGCTATTAGATCAAACCTGTTCATTTCTATTTGCGCCACTAATTCATCTATTTTGTTGCGAATGTTTCGCGCATTCAGATAAGTGCCTTTAGCTTTGACTTATTTCTATTTTTCCCTGATGTCTTTAGTCACTGATGCATTATTACCTTTGTTACTCTTTCTGTCCCTTCCTGACCCTCTGCTTATTTTTACCCAAAACTCCACTTTGCTTGAGAGCCTTGACATTTCTCTCACTGCTTTTAAATTTACTCTTTCCTGAATCCTCCCACCCCCGCCTTCATTAGTTTAAAGCCCTGTCTACTGCCTTAGTTATTCGGTTCACCAGGACACTGGTCCCAGCCCGGTTTATGTGGAGCCCGTCCCAACAGAACAGCTCCCTCTTTCCCCAGTACTGGTGCCAGTGTCCCATGAACTGAAACCCCTTCCTCCCACACCACGCTTTGAGCCACGCATTTAAACCTCTAATCTGTTTTTCCCTATGCCAATTTGCATGTGGCTCAGGTAACAATCCAGAGATGATGACCTTTGAGGTTCTGCTTTGTAATTTGGATCCTAGTTCCTCAAACTCCCTCAGCAGAACCTCATTCCTAGTTCTACCTATGTCGTTGGTTCCTACGTGGACCATGACAACTGGATCCTCCCACTCCAAGTTCTTCTCTAGCTGCGAGGAGATGTCTTTAATCCTGGCACCAGGCAGGCAACACCACCTTTGGAACTATTGGTCACAGCTGCAGAGAACAGTATCCATCTCCCTGACTATACTGTCCCCTACCACAACTACATTCCCTTTCACTCCCTCCACTTGAATGGCCTCCTGCACCATGATGCCATGGTCCACTTGCTCATCCATCCTGCAGGCTTTTCCCTCATCCACACAGGCAGCAATAACCTCATACCTGTTGGACAAGGGCAAAGGCTGAGGCTCCTCCAGCACTGCATCTGGGGTCCCCTTACCTGCCTGAGTTGCAGTCACACCCTCCTGTCCCTGACCACTAACTAGACCTGTACCATTACCTAACCTAAGGGGTGTGACTGCCTCCTGGATCGAAGTGTCCAGATAACTCTCCCCATTCCCGATGCCCCGCAATGTCTGCACCTCAGACTCCAGCTCAAAAACTCTGAGCTGAAGTTCCTCAAGATGCAGGCACTTACTGCAAACGTGGTTGCCCGGGATCACAATGCTCTCCACAAACTCCCACATGCTGCAGTTGCGGCACACCGCCTGCACTGCCATCCCTATATGACCTTGTTTTATTTAATTAAATTTGTAATTAGATAACTTAGTTTACAATATAGTTTCTTGACTACTTACTTGATCTAGATTAAGTTAAGGGTACTGAAATTAAATATCTACCTGTAACACAAAGCACTACAAGTAGTGTAGGCAAAAAGCAACAACTCCTTCCCCCTCTTCTCCGAATTCCCACTCTTTCCAAATTCCCAAATAAAACAAGTTCACTCCGTTTAATCCCGCTCTGTGCGACTTTCTTTCACCCCAAATGTGTTTGTTCTGATTTCTTTATCCATCACAGAGTCTGTTAAGGTAACTAAGGCAACATCTAGCTCAACATCCTGTCTGACAAATGCAAAGCCCAGTCAAAATTGTTCTGCATGCTTCAAAGCAGCAAACAACGCACTTTAGTCCTTTTCAAGATAATTTTGGACTTCACATCCTGTTCTTTTTTTTAAACCAGAAGATAATGTTTCCATAGTTACAGACTTCTACTATGCACAATGGGGTGTCAGAATAAAAACAGACAGGCACTGTGTTATTGTGGCAGTTTGAATATAAAAAAATGTCATAATTCATAAAACTGCCACATCTGCCGACATTTTTACAATTTAATAGCTATAAAATTCTACACGTTCTTCATGGTGAATACTAGCCACTGGAGAGTTCTAATGCATTTTGTTCCTATTATATTATTAAATAAGTAAAGTGGAAGTCTTTAGTTTTAGACAGAAATATCAGCAAAGACCTAAAAACATTGGCCCAGTAATTCCTGTCACAACGCGTGAGTACGGACGGGGTACTCACACGTGTGCCCGGAGGAATTGCCAGTTTTCAGCATGCACAGCGCATGCACTGAAAACCGGCATTTCCTGTCCTCTGACCCAAGGGGTTAAGAGGCAGAACGCGTGCGACTGCACAGGCAGCGCGTGCGCAGTGAAATTCCTTTTTTTTTTCAGAGTTGCCCGAGTGTAAATGCCTCCGGTTTTTACGCGTGGAAAAACCAGATGTAAATGCTTAGTTTTACAGGTAAGTGGTCTTTTAGTACAATTTAGAAAAAAAATTTCCACAGGTTTATTATTTTTAAAGAATTTACAGTAAGGTAAGTTTAGTTTTAGACCCTATTTTTAAAAAATTTATTTTTTTCAAAAATGTGATTAATTGTTTAAAATATTTTTTTAAACTTATTTATAGTTAATATAATCAGTGGGATGTTTTTTAAAATTTTATTTAAAGTTTAAGTAGTGTTTTGGCAGCCCATACTTTTCATGAGTTTGACAGTTCTTACTCTCAAACTCATGAATGAGTTTCCCCTCCCCTGATTGGCTGCACAGTGCTCACCTGATCCCAGCCGGCACATCGCACTAACTACGCCGCTGGATCAGGTAAGCGCATCGCGCCGACATCTGAAGCGGGCCAGTGACAGGAAATGCAAGCAGGCCCGGGCTTCAGATGTCGGCGCGCAGGGTGAGTGCACATCGGGGGCTTGCACGCGCGGCAAGCTCCCGATCCTAATTTCAGGGCCATTATAGTCTAAGCAGTTAAACTTCCCCCCTCACCCTCATTGTTAATAAAAAGTAAATTATAATTCTTATCCCCTGTCAATTAAGAACAGAAAGTAAATGATTGACGAGGTGACTTGCAAAATAGTGGCCCTGATATTTTACTCTTAACTTGGTTATCAAACTGCAGTGTGCAATGTCACTCCACCTTGTGATATTTATTTAAGATTCTATATTAAGGATTTTAGTTACTTTTTATATATTTTGGTGAAAATCTATGGAGAGTGAAACACATTTCCACTCTGGGCACCCGGTGTCGGTATTGAGCGCTCTCAGGTTAGGGAAAGCGTGGCCAGATATAGAAAAAGACTCCTCTACTAAGCTTCAACATTGTACCGTAATCCCAGCCTGGAAAGAATCCCCTCCATTGCACCAACGTGATAGCTGAATTTCCCACACCAACCGTGCTTACTGCCTGTACTTGAAGGGCAGGATTTTCATTCAGGAGTCGGGAAGGAGGCGGGACTACAACTTTCGGGGTTGTAGTCCCGCCTCCATCGAGATGCGGCCAATCCACGCGATTTTAACTTGATTGACCTTGTTGAGCCCGCCCAGCGGGCTCAGCAGGCCAATTAAGGGCCACCCGGCAACAGGTGACGTCACAGACTGAAATTTAATCTGTCAAGACGTTTTGACAGATGAAATATCAGTGTTTCACAGCTGTTTGAAGCTGTCAAACACTGACAGTCTTACTTCTAACCTGAGTCCTTCTCCACAAACTCAGTTAGAAATCTCTCCTGCACAGAAAGCTGAAGGCTGTCACTTTTGACAGTTCGCAGCCATTCTGCTTTCTGTGCTGGTGAGATGAGGGACTCCCGGGACCTAAAGGAAGGAAGGCTGAAAAGGTAAGAAAAGATCATTTACACTTCTTTAATCATTTTAGACACACCAAACACACTTACCTTTGCACTCATGCACACATCACTCACCTGAACACCAACATCTCGACCCCTCCAAGTCCTTCAACCCGACGGCCCGACTCCTCTAACTTGGCGTAGTTTGGAGCCATCGGGAATCCCACAGTTCAACCTTAAAAATAGGGATTAGGCTAAAAACTGCCTGTTAACTACCTGTTAACAGGCAGTTAATTGGCATTAATCCCTTCCCGCCTCGGGTAGGCGGGTCCCAGTGCGGGGCGGGTACCCACCTCCTTTGAAACTGGCATGGAGGCGGGATGGTGTCGGGACCCCCGATTTCGGGATTTTAACCCCCCGCACGCCTCCAATCCCGACTCCACGGCCCATTGAAAATCCTGCCTGATGAGTTTCTCAACTTCGTGCCAATAGATATGAGCAGCCCCAGAAAGCTAACAAATACTGACAAAGGGCTCCAAGAATAGTCGACCGCTATAAAACAGACCCGACTGGAAGCCTCTCGACACATGAAGGTAAGGAGTTAGAGTAAAAGTGATGTAGGACATAGGCTTGTCATAATTTAAGTTGCACGTAGACCCTTATGACGGTGATCAATTTGAAACCCAGCTGCTATATAAAGGTTTATGAACTTCTGAAAACATTAGTCTTGATTAGAAAACAACCAACTAAAGTCTGGGGGTGGACATTTAACCAGGCTAATATCTGTCAGATTCCCAAGTTAAGGGAATTTCCGACACCCATGTACAAAGTCAGGATGCTGCACCAGTTTGGAAAATGACTAACATAGATGGTTCCGAAGCGAATCTTGAGCTAATGTACCTTATGGTGCACTCCAGGGAAAAGATGCATCTTCACTTCCAATAATTAGGGAAGCAGAGGTGTTGTTCAGTGTTTTCCTGAGTGAAATACTTGCAAAGTTTTATAAGAGGCAGGGGAGAAAAATTGTGCGCAATTTCCAGTGGCCCAGTTCAGGAGTGCCTCAGTGCATCATCATCCAGAGGCTTCCCCCACTTGTCATCAGTTAAATATTAATCAGTCATTCAATTGCTTTGAGTCACAAATTAGAACAAAAGCACATAAAGTACTCAAAAAATGACAACGCGAATGATCCCAACCAATAGGTGCCAGCCCTGATCCTTACTGCTTTAGCATCTAAGGTAAGGTTTCAACCAAGTGATAGGCAAGGCCTACATAACAAAGCTAGCTCTTCCCTGCAGCTATATATGGAAATGTGTTTCCTTTCAAGGCAGTTTTCTTTTTTTCCTCATCATTTTTTCTCCCCTTCCCACGTTGACACCTTGCTGGGGTATGGTTACAAGGGCCCTGGTCACTCTCTGGTTGGTGATCCAAGTGGACATTATTGATGTGTGAACCTTGGCGATGGATGTCAGCAGGCTATTTGACCATGGCAGCAGCCCAGCTGAGCCCAATCTTGTCCCCACCTGACATTCGCACGCTCAAACTGCTAGACAGGACTACTGAATTGTGATTGGGAGTGGGGCCCTTTCCTCCTAAGACCAGTTGTAGAAGCTCCTACTGTCACTCAGTTGAGATCAGCTGACTGAGCACAGATCATGGATTGTAGCTGGGCCCTTCCTGGACTCTGTGGCTCAGTTAGTCACTGATTTAACCAGCTGAGCCATCATGGAAGCTGGCAATTCAGCTTCAGTGTCAGCCGTGACTCAGTGGGTCACACTCTTGCCTCTGAGTCAGAAGGTTCTGGGTTCACAGACCCACTCCAGAGACTAGAGCACGAAGATCTAGGCTGACACACCAGTGCAGCACTGAGGGAGTGCTGCACTGTTGGAGGTGCCGTTTTTTGGATGAGACATTAAACCGAGGCCCCGTCTGCTCTCTCAGGTGGACGTAAAAGATCCCCATGCACTATTTTGAAGACGAGCAGGGGAGTTATCCCTGGTGTCCTGATCAATATTTATCCCTCAATCAACATCACTAAAGCAGATGATCACATTGCTGTCCATGGGAGCTTGCTGTACGCAATTGGCTGCTGCGTTTCCTACATTACAACAGTGACTACACTTCAAAAGTACTTAATTGGCTGTAAAATGCTTTGAGACATCCTGAAGTTATGAAATGTGCTATAGAAATGTAAGTCTTTCTTTATTAATAGTTGGAAGATATAACCAATGACTAAATTAAGATTTTTAATGTGATTGCCTTCCACAGTACTGATGACCAGCATGCTTCCTGCGGACTCAGTTTCAGGGACCCCAGTTTCCTCCATATGAGACACATATAGCAAATTCACCCGCACCATCATCAACTGTTTTCTATTTAGCGGACCAACACAGGATTAATGTAATTTTAATAAGAAAGCTTAGGCATATTTCTAGGATTAATTTTGCACAGATCGCCCACGTTTGTGCATTAGACCTCATTGTTATAGTGTGCAAAACATGTGTGTTGATATATAATGGACTGCTATGAAATTTCACCCTCCGAGGCCCAATGAAACTAATAAGTGTATTGTTATGTCTGCCATTAGGCATTGCACTTTGAGCTTCACACCTCAAAGGTCATCGAAGCCTAGTGCTAACATTCCTAGAAGAATGCTGAGTTTTTGCGGCGGAGCTGAGGACCTCCATCTGTGCCCAGCTCATCAGCCTACAGTGTCTGGCACCCCTGTATGGACATAGAACCTACTGAGTGGAGAACATATGATGGCAAGAGCAACATTGGAGAAGAAACATTGGAAGGAAATACATTCAACTGCAAACAATGTGCAGGAAGGTCTTCGAGACTAACACAGTGTCCAGGTAGAGATCTCTATTGTGTGTTATGCCCTCAGATGTGTCAGGCTTGTAGCTCCTTTGTACAGATTATTCTGTGCAACAAAATTTACAGAATTGAATCTGTGCAGTCGATAGCTGAAGAAAAAACAGGACATTGTTCTGTAAGTTCCTGGGGAATTCCAGTAGTCCCAAATTCCAGAGAAGATGAATGATTCATTTATATGTCATCTGGGATGATTAAGTGACAGCAGCAGGGATCTAGTTTTGACCGTGTGGTCTACACATCTGTAAAAAATACAATGTTTGTCTGGAACCAATTCAGAACTTGAGACTTTAGATAATTTAATTTGTTAGCTCTAAACAAATAAACGTGCCTCACTGTTTGCCTAAAAATCAACAAAGAGCTGACATCAGAAGGAAATACTATTCTGATGTTAGAGGTGAGAGGTCACTAGATGAGTTATGGGGTGTTCAGAATGATTGGACAGAATGATTTATGAAGTGTTTTCAAGAAATCAAAGTTCAGTTGTAATGTCTGTGGCTGGACACCCATTGAGTGCATGTCCCTTCACAATATCCAAGTATTCATTCAACATTCAACGCTGCCTTAATGTACCGGGGCATGAACTAAAGCTCCACTTATACTGCAATTGTTTCACTGACATCCTGAAGTAAAACTGAAGCTGCAAGTATAATTTATAGCACAAGGACGCTTGAACTCGATGAGATAAGAGTCCTGTCATAAAACTGCTACTGTTTTTCTTCAAATAAATTGCATAAACACATTTTTAAAAAGGGGCGTACATGGCCTGCTAACAATATCTCCTCTATTGCTGGTGTGTTTCTCTCCAGCTTTACAGCTAAAATGTTAGCCTCAATTAGATGAATTTTGAACCTGATTCTCTATCGCCAGGAGCTGTTCAGCACATGCCAGATAGCAGTAGCCTGCTGTACACTGAATATGAATCTCAGGGATGCATTCAGTGATTTCAGCCTAGGTTCGAATTCGGATCACATAAAGAAAGACTTGCATTTCTATAGCGCCTTTCACATTCTCAGGGCGTCCCAAAGCACTTGAAAGACAATGAAGTACTTTTGAAGAGTAGCCACTGTTGTAATGTAGGAAATGCGCAGTCAATTTGCGCACAGCAAGCTCTCACAAACAGCCATGTAATAATGATCATTTGTTTTTAGTGGCGCTGGTTGAAGTGTAAATATTGGCCAGGACACTGGCGATAACTCTCTGCTCTTCTTTGAAATAGTGCCGTAGGATCTTTTACATTCACCTGTGAGAACAGATGGGGGCCTCAGTTCAACATCTCATACGAAAGACAGTACCTCCGACATTGCAGCGCTCCCACAGTACTGCACTGTTGAACAGAAGTACCGAGATTACATTGAATGGCCTTCGCTGAGAACTATTTCTTCATAGTGACCTGGAGCAGTGATATTCCACGGTTTCTGGCTCTGATAGCAGAGCTAGGGAGCAACTAGTGAAAGGGTGAAGGGTGCCAATTAGCAACTGTTGAAAGGTTGAAGTGGGGTGACTAGTCGACCAACCAACTAATCACCTACATTTCATGTTTCATAACCCCAACAGAGGTGAGATCAGAGGGAAGAAGTCCACATTTCCATGGCACCTTTTTAACATTTCTCTTTGTAGCTGGAACTCAACTGGAAATGCTGCAGGAACAATGAGATTAGCCTCAATGGGCCAGAATTGACTTTAAAAATAGAGGTGAGGCTAATGGCGCTCACCGTTATTTATGCACAAGTCAGACAGCAACTTCAGGCGAGTGCAGGTGCGCAGTTAAACGTGAAAATCTGGAAGTCGCTGCCCAAGTTGCGTGAAAACGGCATCTCGCCGTCTGGCTCCCCATTCAAATAAATTGAACGCATAAAGTTCCCGCACTTGCACAGTAGATGCGGACTAAACCCGCCACAGAAAGTTAGGGCTTGTCCATTTCAGAGTAAGTACCCTTTTTAATGGTGTGATGAGTCTTAATTACTGCCAAGTAACCTCTCTGGCACTGAAAAGTAACTTTTACAAGTGTGGAGTCTCATTCCTTTAGATTTTATTTGCTGTTGATTAATTTTAAAAAACATGTAAAAATTTTTTACTTTTACTTTCTGTCTCTATTTCCTCTCTCTCTCTCTAATCCAATCTTTCTTTCCTCCTTTTATTTCTCTTTCTGCACCTGATTTGACATTGAATCCACTATTCTAACTTACACATCCTGGTTCAGACGCTGCACTGTTAACAATACTTCAAGGGGGAAAAATTGGGTCGCGCCCCCTTTGGGGCGCTAACTTCGCCGGGGCGCTACTTTTAGTGTCCCGAAAAAGTTAACACCCCCGCGCCTGAAATTCACCGGTAGCACCCCAAGAGGGAGGCGGGCACTACTGGAAACACCCCACCTCCCTCTTGGAGCGCTGCGAGTGAATATCGCGGCGCTACGTGCTGCAGCGCCACACTCTGCGGCACATCGCACTGCGGTACTGCAGGCCTTCCTCCCCTTATTAAAGGGGAGGGGCCTTGCGCAGTTTTGTGTTTCCCTTTTATTCAAAGTCAAGAACGGTTCCTATAAACTGAAATGGGCCTGTTCTACTATCAGCAGGACGACCACTTCAGTAAAGTATTAGCTAATGAAATACAAAGTGCTACCTTGACAATGGCCCAGTAAACTCTTCACTAAGCTCTGCAACACATTTTTGGAATCTGTAAAACCATTCAATATTCAAAGGGTTCATTCTGATTTTTCTTTTCTAACCTGCCCTGCGGCAGTTTCACTGAGGACCCGCAGGCAAGAGCAATAAAACAGAGCCTTGTGCCTCTGCACAACTGCAGTTCCATTTTCTCATGTGTATGTGTAATATTTTGTGACTGCGCACCTGCGATTACTTATGACTGCAGTTTGCAAAGGGTTCACTCCCAGAGACACACAAGCAACTTAGAATGTTAATTGCGATGGTCCCTGAGTGGAACAAGATGGAACAGCCATCATCGGTATCAGTTTGTTTACTTTTGCCTATTTCATTAATTTTACGATGATGTTTAATGCAGAGAAGTGTGAAGTGATGCATTTTGGGAGGGAGAATGAGGAGAGGCAATGTAAACTTTTTACACGGCGAGTTGTTGTGATCTGGATTGCGCTGCCTGAAAGGGTAGTGGAAGCAGATTCAATAGTAGCTTTCAAACGGAAATTGGATATAGACTGAAAAAGGAACCATTTGTAGGGCTATGGGGAAAGAGCGGAATACTGGGACTAATTGGAGAGCTCTTTCAAAGAGACGGCACAGACACAATGGGCCAAATGGCCTCCTTCTGTGCTGTAAGATTCTATGGGCTGGATTTTACTCACCGAGACGCGTTGGGGGCGGGACTGCTGCCTCCCGGGTTCTAGTCCCACCCCCAGCGACGTCCGATGCACAGACGCTATTTTCCTCTGATTGGCCTTGTTAAGCCCGCCCTGCGGGCTTGCTGGCCAATTAAGGGAAAGCCGGTGTCAGATGACGTCAGTTGATGATGCTTCATCTGGCGGTTTTCTTAAAGGCACATGGACCATAAATTTTTGACAGATGATTTGACAGTGTTTGACAGCATTGAGGTGCTGTCAAACACTGACAATCACTGTACACAGATGAGCCCTTGCACCAAGGCTCTCCCTTAGACTCTCTCCTTAGGATAAAACAGATGGCAGCTGCAGGTGAGGGTACAGAAGCGATCTGTCACTTCTCCCAATGAGGTGAGGCCACACAAACACTTCAAAGCTTGTCACCTACAGAAAAATCTAAACACATTAAAAATGACTTTCCCAACATTTCCTTACCTCTGATACTAACCAGTGTCCCATTGCATCCTTCACACCACTTCTGCAGCTGTCATCCAAACACCAACATAACAACAGAGCCACAGCTGCCTCACTTACCCTGGTGGGGTTCTGCGGCATCGGGAAGCCCGCAGTAGCAGTCGAAAAATTGGGAAAAACCTCTTAACTGCCTGTTAACTACCTGTTAACAGGCAGTTAAGTGGCTATAATCCTCTTCCCACCGCTAGGAGTTGGGTCCCTGGGCAAATCGGGGAGCGGGGGCGGTAAACTGAATAGGCTCGCTGATGCCACAAGCTTCCGCACCAAGGGGCCACTTTCCATTCACAGTGGTAACTTTGAACAGTGACACAGTTGACCAATCCTTGGCACCCAAAAGTGAAGGAGGTGTTGGAGTATGTTTTTTTCTCTCTCTCTGAGCGACCCCGATTTTAATTCCAGGTGGATTTGCCTGCTCTGGCCTGAGTTAAAATTACAGTCGGGTCTCAATGATGTAATCGGGCCACAACATGCATATGCAAAGAAGGACCCTGTTGGCTCCGGGCGCGTGTCCTTGCTGCCTGCTCAGGAGAGCAGGTTAAAATTGCAGATGTTGCGATCATGGCAGCTTTCGGACAGGTAAGAGCCAGGGCGATTTTAACTGCCCACCCGCCAGGTTTCTGTTGAGCGAGTAGGGTTAAAATCACCTGCTATCTCTATCTCTCTCTCTAGACAACCAAGCAGATTGAGACTTGAGTTAACTATGAGTGTATGCAGCTTGTAACAGAGGAGGTTAAGTGCCAATTAGCTCAGGCACAGATAACTTGTAAGTTTTCACCTAGAACAGTGGTAGAGAAGCGTGATTTGTTATTTTATGATACAAGGAGTGGTGGGAAATAGATGCATCTTGCTGGAAAACTGTATTCTGTTCATTCATATATTTCATGTAAAATAAATTAGTTTGTTGGTTTAAGATTGGCCTCGTCACACTGAAGTGCTTTTCTGTCCACCTTCCTAACAAACACGAGAACAGATCTAGTACACATAGCAAGGGATCTATGTGATGACCCTTGGTTCCTGCAATAATTTAACCAGATATTGGACACTAAAGGTATACTCCAGATCATAGGGAATGCAAGCTCCACTTACAGGAGTGACTAGAGATGTTGAACCCAAGAGAACATCTACTGTAGGTCCATAATAGTATGCTATTCTGTGAATTGGGAGGTAAGGCACTAACTGTGGGCTGGATTTTGATACTGGAGGTGTGTAGGAGGCGGGACTACAACTTTCAGGGTTGTAGTCCCGCCTCCATCGAGTTGTGGCCAACCCACATGATTTTCACTTGATTGACCTTGTTGAGCCCGCCCAGCAACAGGTGACGTCACAGATTGACATTTCATCTGTCAAGAGCTTTTGACAGCTCTTTGAAGTTGTCAAACACTGACAATCTGTACTCTAAGTTAATTCCTTCCTCTCAGGCTGATTTAGAGATCTCTCCAGAACAGAAAGCTGAATGCTGCAACTTTTGACAGCTCGCAGCCATTCTGCTTTCTGTGCCAGTGAGATGAGGGACTCTCGAAACCTGAAGGAAGGAAGGCTGTAAAGGTAAGTAAAGGTAACTAAACTTCTTTAAACACTTTACACACACCAAACACACTTACCTCTGCACTCATGCACCCATCACTCACCTGAACACCGGACATCTCGACCCCTCCAAGCCCTTCAACCCGACGGTCCGCCTCGCTAACTTGGCGTGCTTTGGAGCCGTCGGGAATCCCACACTTCAGGGATAAAAATAGGGATTAGGCTAAAAACTGCCTGTTAACTACCTGTTAACAGGCAGTTAATTGGCACTAATCCCCTTCCTGCCTCGAGGAGGCGGCTCCCAGCACAGGTCGGTTATCCGCCTCCTTTGAAACTGGCATGGAGGCAGGTTGGGGGCGGGATGCCCCCAATTTCACAATTTTAACGCCCCACACACCTCCAATCCCGTCTCCACGGCCCAATGAAAATCCTGCCCTGTGTGTCTCTGTATGACTCCAATGCATATGGTATTCTGGTGGATTGGAAGGTGAGGCCACAATGTATAGGAAAGACCAAAGCTGTTTGCTCTTAAATTGCACTTGGGCCAGTGGCTGTAGAAGATAATTTTTCACTGAGTCTTCCTGGCTATCGGCTTTAGGACGTCCTAAGTATGAAAACAGCTGAAGATTTGTATCAGTTTTTCCCTCGTGGGGAAGCCACGACAACTGGGAGGAGAGCAGGCAGCAAGTAGTGTTGGTTCAAGGACAGGGCACATCATTTACTTTGCCTCAACCTTAACATGAATTTGTTGGGACAGTTGACAAAACACCACTGTCACTGTGTTTATCTCATCCCCAAATCAGAGCACATGTCCACCCCCCAGACAATGTGATGGAGTAGTGCTTGACTTTCGAGGTCTATTCCGCTCCTTTATTGCCAGATATGTTTCTCCTTAAGGTTCCAATGGCACATCCGAGATGCACACTTCACACATACTTCATCCAGCGCCTGCTGGGTTATAGCTAGCTGTGTAATTTGTACTGTTGCCATTTTCTTTTCAGTTTCGGGGTCCTCAGTGCAAACTTCTCCGGCTGACACAGTGGGTAGATACACCATTCAGGCCATGTCAGTTCTTGATACATGCCATGTTTGCTGATCACAGCTAGGGCACCCAATTAGCTTGAGCTAAATTTAAACCAAGCTCCTGGAGCTGAAATGACACTGTGCCGGTGCATGGGATTTCTGATTGTGAATGAGCCAAAATAGTTGACAAATTACAAACAGCAACAAAAGGGGCACGGTAGCATAGTGGCCATGTTACTGGATTAGTAATCCAGAGACCCAAACTAATAATCGGGAGACAAAAGCAAAATACTGCGGATGCTGGAAATCTGAAATAAAAACAGAAAATGCTGGAAATACTCAGCAGGTCAGGCAGCATCTGTGGAGAGAGAAACAGAGTTAACGTTTTAGGTTCTGACGAAGGGTCATCGACCTGAAACGTTAACTCTGTTTCTCTCTCCACAGATGCTGCCTGGCCGGCTGAGTATTTTCTGTTTTTATTAACAATCGGGAGATGTGAGTTCAAATCCCATCACTGCACGTGGGAGATTTTAAGTTCAGTTAATTAAATAAATCTGCAATAAAAAGCTACTCTCTGTAATGGTGACCATGAAACTATCGGATTGTCGTAAAAACCCAACTGGTTCACTAATGTCCTTTAGGGAAGGAAACCTGCCGTCCTTACCCGGCCTGGCCTATATGTGACTCCAGAGCCACAATGTGGTTGACTCTTAACTGCAGCACTGTGGGAGTATCTTCACCACAAGGACTGCAGCGGGTGAAGAAGGCGGCTCACCACCACCTTCTCAAGGACAATTAGGGATGGGCAATAAATGCTGGCCTTGCCAGTGACGTCCTGTGAACAAATTTAAAAAAAAGTAAATTCAACGGCTTCATACAAGATAGGACACTTTCCAGAATTAGCTCCTGCCAATCAAAAGAATTAAATATAGGACTAGGGCAAGGGTCTGGATTAAGTTTCATGTTAGGTTTGCAGTTAGTGTAGGTAGGGGTATTTTGTTGTTAATATGCAGAGTTAGGGTTGGAGTTATTCTAGCGTTATAGTTGGTACATAGGTAAGTGGGTGTATGTTGCAGTTAGTATTGTTGAGTGAGTGATTTATTCTTAATATGCAGCGATGGTTTGTCATTCAATGACAAGTCATAGCTGCCCTGACTCCCACCTGAGTTTGCATTTCCACCAGTCTAGAGACCTGCGCACTATACCTGCGCACTATACCATTTATAGTGCACTATACCTGTGCACTATACCTGCGCACTATACCTGCGCACTATACCTGCGCACTATACCTGCGCACTATACCTGCGCACTATACCTGTGCACTATACCATTTATAGTGCACTATACCTGTGCACTATACCATTTATAGTGCACTATACCTGCGCACTATACCTGTGCACTATACCTGCGCACTATACCTGTGCACTATACCATTTATAGTGCACTATACCTGTGCACTATACCATTTATAATGCACTATACCTGCGCACTATACCTGCGCACTATACCTGCGCCCTATACCTGCGCCCTATACCTGCGCCCTATACCTGCGCACTATACCTGCGCCCTATACCTGCGCACTATACCTGCGCACTATACCTGCGCCCTATACCTGCGCACTATACCTGCGCACTATACCTGCGCCCTATACCTGCGCCCTATACCTGCGCCCTATACCTGCGCACTATACCTGCGCACTATACCTGCGCCCTATACCTGCGCACTATACCTGTGCACTATACCATTTATTCTCCTGCAGGCTGCCAGCCTGTCCTAATGTCCTTTACCATGCGGAATCATTCTTGGAAATGTGTTTGTGATAAGATGTACATTAAACTGGTAAAACATTAAAGGAAATACCAGACATTAATGTTCAGATGTTCCTGTAATTATTACAGCTCTTGCACTGATTAATGATTCATTAATTCCATTCACTGCAACAATACAGTAGTGTGGGCAGAACATTCCCCTCCTACAGTAACAATGAAGCACAGTATGAGCAGAGAACTTCACTCCGACTGTCACAGCACAGTTATTTTATAGATGGAGCCTCCACCTGCAGGGGAAGAATATGCAAGTTACAACATGCATTCACTCAGTGATGACTATGAGACAGCTGTAGATCCCCCAATGCAGCACTGGTACAGGTGGCCTTCCCATCATTTCTGGAATTATCACAATTATAAACCCAGCAATCCTCAGATGTGTCTAGCCTTGGACAATACCACACTGCCCCTCACTTCACAAGCCTGTTTCTGGCATACCTTCCCTTGCCATCTTAAAGCCTTGCCCACCCGTACCCTCCCAAATGACAAAACTCAGCACAATATAGAATTTCAATGTGCTCTTCTTTTAATTTTGACAAATAAATGTGTTGTGAAGGTGGATGGTGGACCACTTGTACCAGTTGGCATATCACGTGTGACCACTAAACCCCCTTCTGCTCCTTTGTGAAGGAATTCTGGGAGCCTGTCACCTCTACGGGTTGTGGGCCTGCCTGTGAGGGAGACATGTCAGCAGCTACTATCTTTGTCATTTGCTGAATATCTTCTGCCATCTCAACTGTCCGTCTGCATGGGTGCATGATGATCTGAGATGACGTTAACCGCACAGCCAACTGCTTGACCCTTGATAATAATGGGCATAGGCCTGCCGACGATACCTCCTCAACGTGCTCACTGATCTATCTGGGAGTGGAAAGTCTGAACCATTTTCCAAATGGCCAGGAGGATATCTTACAGGTTGTCTCCATAGCAGCAGTTTGGGCACTGTGCCAAAGCCCCACAAAGCAGGTGAAGCCAGCACAGTGGCATGCTCCACCGCAGACTGCAGCACGTACATCATTTCTTCCTCGGCTGCCCAAATTATGGTAGTGAACTCCTCCACAGTGCTCTCAAGACCGAGCAGTGTGTGCTGCACAGAGATAAGGGACTCATGTAGTCAATACTGCACGGACAGCATTATCCGGCTTACAAGCAAATCTAAATTCCAAAGTGCGGAGATAGATTTCCCACTGGCCTCTGCCTATCCCAGATTTCTAGCCTCGTGCAGTAACCACAGAAACAGAAATTTTAGCAGAGGGAGAGGCTATTTGGCTTTTCTTGTCTGTGCTGAATTTATCTCCCCCTTAGAAGCTGATTTTACACAGTTCTATGTTCCTGCTTTCTCCCCATACTAATCTTATTTTCCTCCTTTTTCCTGAAAAACTGTGTGCTGCTCTTCAGCCGTGCATTGTGCCTCATCCTGTGCTCCCTTATTCAATTCACTAACTCCCAAAATATGATGTGTATCACAGTGCTAGTGCTAGGCTGAGCTGCTGTGGGGTGTGATCTTCCTGGGAAGAACTGGTAGGGTTTTACTCTGTTCCTCCATTTCTGTAAAAGGTGGAATGTCTCTCTTGGTAGAATCATGGTAGTCACTGCATTCTCAATTAAATCGAATAGTGTTTACATTGAAGTGACCAAGGTTAGTGTGCCTCTGAGATGCATTTGTGCTAGATTAGTTAACATCAGCATAATGCATGAGGGTACTGTGTCAGTAACTCAGTAGTGACCTCCAATTTCTGCACCGTCCACCCCCTCACTGGTCTCCCTTCCTATGATATGCAAGTTGACCTCCTCAAGCATGTTCAGGGATTCTCACCACTCTCTGAGTAAATATTTTTATCCAGATGCAAAGAGGATGTTTCCCCTCGTGGGGGGTATCTAGAACTAGGGGGCATAGTTTCAGAATAAGGGGTCGCCCATTTAAAACGGAAATGAGGAGGAATTTCTTCTCTCAGAGGGTCGTGAATCTTTGGAATTCTCTTCCCCAGAGAGCTGCGCAGGCTGGGTCATTGAATATATTTAAGGTGGAGGTAGACAGATTTTTGAACGATAAAGGAGTCAAGGGTTATGGGGAGCGGACAGGGAAGTGGAGTTGAGGCCAAGATCAGATCAGCCATGATCTTATTGAATGGCGGAGCAGGCTCGAGGGGCCGAATGACCTACTCCTGCTCCTACGTCTTATGTTCTTATGAATTCCTTATTGGATTTATTTTATATTTATAGCCCCTAGTTTGGGAACCATCTTCTCTACGGCTACCCTATTGAACCCCCTTCATAATTTTGAAACATAGAAACATAGAAGATAGGAGCAGGAGTAGGCCATTCGGCCCCTCGAGCCAGCTCCGCCATTTAATGAGCTCATGGCTGACCATCCAAATTCAGTACCCTGTCCCTGCCTTCTCCCCATATCCCTTGATCCCTTTAGCCTCAAGAAATATATCCAACTCCTTCTTGAATATATTTAATGAATTGGCCTCAACTGCCTTCTGTGGCAGAGAATTCCACAGGTTCACCACTCTCTGGGTGAAGAAATTCCTCCTCATCTCAGTCCTAAATGGCTTACCCCTTATCCTTAGACTGTGACCCCTGGTTCTGGACTCCCCCGCCATTGGGAACATCCTTCCTGCATCTAGTCTGTCTAGTCCTGTTAGAATTTTATAAGTTTCAATGAGATCCCCTCTCATTCTTCTAAACTCCAGCGAATATAAGCCCAATCGACCCAATCTCTCCTCATACATCATTCCTGCCATCCCAGGTATCAGTCTGGTGAATCTTCGCTGCACTCTCTCCATGGCAAGAACATCCTTCCTCAGATAAGGCGACCAAAACTGCACACAATACTCAAGATGTGGTCTCACCAAGGCCCTGTACAACTGCAGCAAGACATCCTTGCTCCTGTACTCGAATCCTTTCGCTATGAAGGCCAACATACCATTTGCCTTCTTAACCGCCTGCTGCACCTGCATGCTTACCTTCAGCGACTGGTGCACAAGGACACCCAGGTCTCATTGCACTTCCTCTTTTCCCAATCTATTGTCATTCAGATAATAATCTGTCTTCCTGTTTTTGCCACCAAAGTGGATAACCTCGCATTTATCCACATTATACTGCATTTGCCATGCATCTGCCCAATCACCCAACCTGTCCAAATCATACTGGAGTTTCTCTGCATCATCCTCACATCACACACGCCCACCCAGCTTTGTGTCATCTGCAAACTTGAAGATATTGGCCTAGAAATTCAGTATAGCCACTTTTGGGGCGGTAAAGTCGGGCGGCCGCTAAAGTTTGCGCCCGGCGCAAAGTCGAGCCCCCTTCGCCGATATTCAGTTGCATCGCCCTAAGAGGTTGCTGCTGCGCTAAAACAGGCGATGCACGACTATCATTAGGCGCTAAGCCGGCAGCCCGGGGCGCTAACACCGGAAGTTGGGCGCAGGGCAGGTGCGGCAAGCTGGTGATTGCCGGCAGACACTCTGGCTCCGGTGAGCTCTTAAAGGGGGAGGGTGGATTTGTTTTTTTGAAAGGCCGAGACTAGTGTATTTGTGTTTTTCGGGAGGGCTTCTCTCCATCAGTCTGTTATGTCCTCCTCCTCCTCCACCTCCACCTCCACCTCCACCTCCACCTCCACCTCCTCCTCCACCTCCACCTCCCAAAGAAGGAGTGTTGCAAAATGGCTGCCTTTTGCCCTTTAATTTGCGCTCCCCGCAGCCCGCATCGGCTGAGCACCGTTCGACTCAACAGTCGCTAGGGCCGCCAGGCGCACAATGGGCCGGCGCGACTGAAGATCCGGTTGGGGGCGCACAAAGGGCGTTGCACGAGGAAATGACGTCATGATCTGCGCAAAGACTTTGCGCCGGCGCTAAATGTCTACTGAAGTTGGGGCGAGGCGCAGATCGCGCTGCGCTCGGGCGCTAAGCGCCTAGCGCTCGACATCTACTCCTCCTAAGGCGCTAACGGCTGGCGCAGCCAACTGAATTTCTAGCCCATTACATCTAGTTCCCTCGTCTAGATCATTTATATATATTGTGAATAGCTGGGGTCCTAGCACCGATCCCTGCGGTACCCCACTAGTCACTGCCTGCCACTCGGAAAAAGACCGGTTTATTCCAACATTGAAGACCTCTATCATGTCACCTCTCAGTCTTCTCTTTCCTGGAGGAAAGAGCCCAGCCTGGTCTGTCTTACCCTCTGACTTCTGATATCATCCTTGTAAATCCTTTTTGCACTTTCTCCAGTGATTCTAAATCCTTTCTGTAATATATAGACCAGAACTGTGCACTGTACTCAAATTGTGGTCTAACCAAGGTTCTAATAAGTTTAACATGACTTCTCTGCTTTTGAATTCTACTCCTCTAGAAATGAATTCCAGTGCTTTGTTTGGACTTTTTATGGTTATGTTCATGATTTGTGAATCTCTGCTCCCAATCCCTATGCGCTTCTACTCCATTTAAATTGAGTCGTGCCCCCTTTGGGGCGCTAACTTTGCCGGGTGAGTGCCCCGAAAAAATTAGCGCCCCCGCGGCAGAAATTGAATGGTAGCGCCCCAAGAGGGAACATGGCGGTGCTGTGGCACGTCGCGCCGTGGTACTGCAGGCCTTCCTCCCCTTCTTAAAGGGGAGGGGCCTGGCGCAGCGTGACCCGGGGCCTAGCTGGGCCCCCGGGGATCGGAAGTGCCAGCAAAAGAGCCCGGCACTCAAGAGAAGTGCCGGGCTCACGGAGCACAGCCGGCACTCCGCGGGGGGGCTGCAGAGGAAGCCGGGGACGGCAACGGGGGCAGGTGCTGGCAGGCGGCCAGCAACAAATATGGCCACCCGGCACCTCGCCTTTAATTTAGCGCCGCCCCGGCCGCAGGTAGGCCCCCCTGACCCCGTTGGACATAGCACCCAGCGGTAAGTCAGGGGGCGCTACCGAAGATCACGGCTGGGGTGCGAGTGGGGTGCTGCACACAGTGATGACATCATCGCCAGCGGCGCTGCGCCACGAGGCGCTAACCGTTACTGCCGCCGATATCCTCCCACTGAATTTTACAGGAGGCGTTTGCGGCGCCATGCCCGGGTGCTATTTGTTTTGTGCCCCGTTAGGGCACTAACAGGAGGCGCAAAGCAACTGAATTTCCCCCCCTTATTATCCAAGGAGTATGTGGCCTCCTTATTCAGTTATACCAAAATACACTCCCTCACACTTATTTATATTGAAATTAAGTTAACATTTACATGCCCATTCTGCAAGTTTGTTAATGTTGTCTTGTATTTTGTTGCAGTCTTTCAAAGTATTAACTATAACCCCCAATTTGGTGTAGGTTCTTTCATCAAGTTTTGTCATTTAAGGAATTATCCAGTGGCTGACTGGGCTTCCGCCAGCAATGTTTATGGTTAATGTCATGGCACTACTCTGCATGCAGTAGTGGGATGAAGTTGTTCAGGACTAACTTGAAGTCATATTGGTATATGACAGTCTTAGTGCATAAGAACCTCCCAAACCCACGACCTCTACCACCTAGAAGGACAAGGGCAGCAGGCGAATGAGAACATCATCACCTTCAAGTTCCCCTCCAAGTCACACTCCATCCTGACTTGGAAGTACAGGAAACTCTTTATTATCTGGCACCAATGGGACCGGCGTGGTGCCGGTTTATCAAAAAGTCCGGATTACAGAGAGGTATAGTTTAAAAGGTACGAGAGCTCCGTACACAGCAACAAATCCAGGCTTCCCTGTTGCTTAGCAACATGTGCAAGAACTCCGGCCACAGACCAAGCGTCCCTGTTGCTTAGCAACAAGTGCACGAACCCCAGTTACACAGCCACAGATCCAGGAACTGCCACTAATATGAAGTAAAACTTACCTGAACCTACTCCTGAATTTTGCCGGTTAACAGAGGTTTCCGGTTATTTAGGTGCCGGTTAAAAGAGAGTTTCCTGTATATCGCCGATCCTTCATCGTCGCTGGGTCAAAACCCTGGAACTTCCTCCCTAACAGCACTGTGGGAGTACCTTCACCACACGGACTGCCGCGGTTCAAGAAGGCGGCTCACCACCACCTTCTCAAGGGCAACTAGGGATGGGCAATAAATGCTGGCCTTGCCAGCGACGCCCACATCCCAGGAACGAATAATTTAAAAAATGCTTGCCATTAACCTTGGTTGATTTCTCCCAGTCTCTCATCTTACTTGCATCACTTCATGTCCTGGGGGTTCTGGTGAGCACATACAGCAATTTCCCACTCCACTTGGTGAGCTTGGCAGTTCTGGGAGGGCGTGGGGGGCGCTTGGAGGGGTGGGGGTAGTGATGATGGTTCCCCTCCCTTCCAGATATCATTTCCCTCTGTTCTCACATTCCCTGGACCAGTGCCTTCAGGGCCTGGCCTTCAAACGAGCTCTTCCCTTAGGACTGCATTAGCATTCCAAAATTACTGTGCACAAATAGGTGCTGCTCTTTCATGCATTTAGAAACTCCCTAACTGCTTGTTAAGGCTCTTAAAATGCTGCTTAAAGCTGGATTGCAACCACAGTTCTATTGACTGCCCTGTCATGCAAATGATTAAAACACATGGGCTGGCGCATATGGAAAAGGCAGCGAGACTGCCAAAAAAACAGTGAGCCCGTGCCTTCTGCCTAATAGTGCTCAGAAACATAAAGACTTAAGTAAAATGAATCCCTATTTAAGGCATGAAACAGTCACTTCCAGGCTGTAGTTGATAAATATGAGAAATTAATGGTCTGATATATTTAAACATAATGAATGTTTGATCACAATTTTGTATTAAAAGATTTACTAACATTGGGCGCAAATTGTGCCGATTAATCAGCTCTGGAAAACCTAACAACTAATGCCTGCCACGACCAAGAACTTAGTGATTGGTTTCCATAACTTGTTGGCACCGTGTACAAAGAACATTGAGATTTTTTTTATTTTTCCCCATATCTAATTTTCCCCTTACCTCTGCAATCATGAAAGCAGTTATTGGGGCTAAGGATACAATTCCACAATTGAAAAGAAAGACAGACTTGCATTTATATAGCAACTTTCACAACCAACGGACGTCCCAAAGCACTTTACAGCCAATGAAGCACTTTTTGAAGTGTAGTCACTGTTGTAATGTAGGAAACGCGGCAGCCAATTTGCGCACAGCAAGCTCCCACAAACAGTAATGTGATAATGACCGGATAATCTGTTTTAGTGATGTTGGTTGAGGGATAAATATTGGCCGCAGGACACCAGGGATAACGCCCCTACTCTTCTTTAAAATAGTGCCAGGCGATCTTTCACATCCACCTGAGAGGGCAGACGGGGCCTCGGTTTAACATCTCATCCGAAAGACGGCACCTCCGACAGTGCGTCTCTCCCTCAGCACTGCACTCGGAGTGCCAACCTAGATTTTTGTGCTCAAGTCCCTGGAGTGGGACTATGAACCCACAATCTTCTGACGCCAGAGGCGAGAGTGCTACCCACTGAGCCACGGCTGACACACTTGATTGATAATTGCCCCTCAGTGCCTCGACATCTTCACGTCTGAGCATAGACCATGAACAATTGACAAATCTACCAAAGGAGACATTAAAGCTGAGCCCAATCCTATCTTGACTTAAGTGAGGTACCGAAAGGCAGCCACTACCCAAGGAATCATACCCCAGCAGGTGCCAGCACCTTCATGAGACAAGGGAAGATTACACAAATATTAAGTAAAGCATTAAGATTGAGGTAAATGGTATACTCATGCCTAGAAGCAAACCATGAGTCTCCCAATGAAATCTTGTGACACAGAAGAAGGCCATTTGACCCATTGGGCAGGATTTTCATTGGACCGTAGAGGCGGGATTGGAGGCGTGTGGGGGGTTAAATCGCGAAATCGGGGGGCACGAACCCATCCCGCCCCCAACCTGCCTCCATGCCAGTTTCAAAGGAGGCGGGTACCCGACCCGCACTGGCAGCCGCCTACCCGAGGCGGGAAGGGATTAGTGCCAATTAATTGCCTGCTAACAGGTAGTTAACAGGCAGTTTTTAGCCTAATCCCTATTTTCATTCTTGATGTGTGGGATTCCCGACGGCTCCAAACCACACCAAGTTAGCGAGGCGGGCCGTCGGGCTGAAGGGCTTGGAGGGGTCAAGATGTCCGGTGTTCAGGTGAGTGATGGGTGCATGAGTGCAGAGGTAAGTGTGTTTGGTGAGTTTAAAGTGTTTAAATAAGTTTTACTTACCTTTACTTAATAATGCAGCCTTCCTTCCTTCAGGTCTCGGGAGTCGCTCATCTCATCGGCACAGAAAGCAGAATGGCCGCGATCTGTCAAAAATTGCAGCATTCAGCTTTCTGTTCCGGGGAGATCTCTAAATCATCCTGAGAGAAAGGAATTAACTTAGAGTACAGATTGTCAGTGTTTGACAGCTTCAAACAGCTGTGAAACGTTGATATTTCATCTGTCAAAAGGTCTTGACAGATGAAATGTCTATCTGTGACATCACCTGTTGCTGGGTGGTCCTTAATTGGCCTGCTGAGCCCACTGGGCGGGCTCAACAAGGTCAATCAAGTGAAAATCGCGTGGGTTGGCTACAACTCGATGGAGGCGGGACTACAATCCCGAAAGTTGTAGTCCCGCCTCCTACCCACCTCCTCAATGAAAATCCAGCCCATTGTGACTGTGCCAGCTCTCTGAAAGAACTGCCTATTTAGCCCCAATGCCTGGCACTTTCCTCCATATCCCCCTTAAAAAAAACTATTTCAATGTATGCAGACCTGAAGCTATGGGGGTAATTTTAACCTAACTCGTGCAATGGGAAATTGATGGGATCGGATCACCCGCCAATTTTGCACCTCAATGGAGAGTAAAATCGGACTCGGTATAAAACGGGCATCCACCCTGAACCCTCGGGGCAGGTTAGGTTAAAATGACCCTTTCTTCTTATAGTTTCTTGGACACGTTTCAAAACACCAGCAGTGTCCGCCGTGGCTCAGTGGGTAGCACACTCGCCTCTGAGTTAGAAGGTTGTGGGTTCTAAGTCCCGCTCCAGGGACTTGAGCACATAAAGCTAGGCTGACACTCCAGTGCAGTGCTGAGGGAGTGCTGCAGTGTCGGAGGTGCCGTCTTTCAGATGAGACGTTAAACTGAGGCCTCGTCTGCTCTCTCAGGTGGATGTAATAGATCCCAGGGCACTATTTTGAAGAAGAGCAGGGGGAGTTATCCCTGGTGTCCTGGCCAATATTTATCCCTCAATCAACATCACTAAAACAGATTATCTGGTCATTATCACATTGCTATTTGTGGGAGCTTGCTGTGCGCAAATTGGCTGCCATGTTTCCCACATTACAACAGTGACTACACTCCAAAAAAATTCACAATTGGCTGTACAGCGCTTTGAGACGTCCGGTGGTTGTGAAAGGCACTATATAAATGCAAGTCTTTCCTTCTTTTTAAATAAACTGTGGGTGTCCAATAGGGGGAGAGGTTTACGTGAGTTCAGCTACATTAGCACAGTGTTAGACGGCACGGAACATGTTATCTGCACCATGTTCCTTAGATCCTTGAGTATGTTCAAGAAGGTACCAAAGGAATTACACAGCAACCAGATCAAACACAATGGGCTGGATTTTCATTGAGGAGTCGTGTAGGAGGCGGGACTACAACTTTCGGGGTTGTGGTCCCACCTCCATCGAGTTGTGACCAACCCACACGATTTTCACTTGATTGACCTTGTTGAGCCCGCCCAGTGGGCTCAGCAGGCCAATTAAGGGCCACCCGGCAACAGGTGGCGTCACAGACAAACATTTCATGTGTCAAGAGCTTTTGACAGATGAAATATCAGCGTTTCACAGCTGTTTGAAGCTGTCAAACACTGACAATCTGTACTCTAAGTTAATTCCTTCCTTGATTTAGAGATCTCTCCGGAACAGAAAGCCGAATGCTGCAGATTTTGACAGCTCGCGGCCATTCTGCTTTCTGTGCCGGTGAGATGAGGGACTCCCGAGACCTGAAGGAAGGAAGGCTGTAAAGGTAAGTACATGTAAGTAAAACTTCTTTAAACACTTTACACACACCAAACACACTTACCTCTGCACTCATGCACCCATCACTCACCTGAACATCGGACATCTCGAAACCTCCAAGCCCTTCAGCCCGACGGTCTGCCTCGCTAACTTGGCGTGGTTTGGAGCCGTCGGGAATCCCACACTTCACCAATAAAAATAGGGATTAGGCTAAAAACTGCCTGCTAACTACCTGTTAACAGGCAGTTAATTGGCACTAATCCCCTTCCCGCCTCGGGGAGGCGGGTCCCAGCACAGGACGGGTATCCGCCTCCTTTGAAACTGGCATGGAGGCGGGTTGGGGACGGGATGGGTTCGTGCCCCCCCGATTTCAAGATTTTAACCTCCCACACACCTCCAATCCCGCTTCCACGGCCCAATGAAAACCCTGCCCAATGCTTTACTATTAATTAGCTCAAACAAGCATCATCGCCAATCTGCGCTAAGGCACTTTCTCACCAGCTGAATTTATCAAGATTAAGCAGATTTCACTACAAATCCCTTTGAGCATCACAGGCCCATTGCAGCTTTCAGCTGTGAGTGTGAGTGGGCTTTTCCAGCATAGAGTGGCTGCAGGAAGGGATCTCTATATATAGGAAATGCTAAATATTTTTGCAGTGGAGTTAGAGAAAGGTAAATGGGTCAAAGGTGACTCACTGTTTACAATCGGTTCAATTTTCCTATCAGGCTTAGTGATAGAAATGTTTCATAGGCTGATGCAACTAATCATTTTGCCTGGCGCACTGCTAATAGTGCTCATGAAGAATCTTCACGTGTCAGCTGTATGTGCCTAAAGATATTTTATTACAATGCATGAACAACCTTCTCAAACTAACCCTTGAATTGACTCACCCTTGAGCTATCCTTCTCTCGGATCCTCCTCCCCAACACTAGACAGACTTGGAAAGATTTGAAATAATTACTTAGTTATGGTACAGTGAAACTAGCAAACCACAGAACTGTGTAACTGTCACTCTCATATTGTGCATGGATATAATGGACAAAAGCATGACTAAATATCCCACTGTACGTTTGGTGCTATTTTCTTAAAGACACCAAACATACTTTGGGATATTTAACCCTGCTTCTCTGTCTATTATATCCGTGCACAATATGAGATTCAGTTCAAACTGGGTCCAAATTTTGATTCATGCAAATAAATTCAACTTGGCCCAATTTGAATTGATTTAGGTTTGCAAATGAGTTTGCTGCACATCCTAGCCTTCAAGGTCATTAAGGTATCATCTTACTTATGCCAGTGTTTGAAAGTATTGTGAGGGATAATATAAGGGAGCATTTTGGGGAGCACGAGCTAACCCGAGACACTCAGCATGGTTTTAGGTCATGCTTGACTAATTTATTGGATTTCTTAGAGGAGATAACAGACCTGGTGTACAGGAGAGATGCACACAATGTTATCTACCTGGGTTTCAAGAAGTCATTTGACACTGCCCCACATATTCCATAATGTCTAAGCCCGTGGGATAGATGGGAATGTATTAAAACAGATTGACAAATGTTTGGTTGGTAGCCAGCAACGAGTGCACGGGCAGGCATCTGGTAGGCAGCCAGTTATCAATGGTGCACCACAAGGTTCAGTGTTGTTTATAATGTTTATAAATGATTTAAAGGAAGGAATTGTGTCCAAAGTGTTCATATTTGCAGACGATACCAAATTGGAAGTAATGTCAAATGATGACTATAAATGCGCACAAATTAAAAAGGATCTTGACAAGTTTGATCAATGGGCAGAGAAATGCCAGATGCAATTTAACACAGTGAAATGTAAGGTTATGAGATTTGCCAGAGGGAAGATCGATATGGATCATGTGCTAAATGGAATGTACTTGAGGTATCAGAGCAGGAGAGAAGATCTTGGGGTTTTAGTCGACATGTCATTAAAACCATTAGCACAATGTTCCCAGTGTGGCGGATCGCCACCTAAACGGGCGCAATCCACTTTTCCGTCCGTGGACAATAAATCGGGCACCTTGCCTTTAAGAAGCATGCTGCCTTTAAGGCATGACAAAGGAGCGGGCATCGCCCTCAGTGTGTACTCAAAAGCGCGGGCGTCGCCCTCATTCTGTTTTCGGGTTTAGCAGAGAGAGGAGCTGGGGCAGCCATCTCTCAAGAGAATGTAATAAAAGCCATGTGTTCCTCAGATCGGTTCGGCCTCCATTCGTGTTCCGCGGCAGCCTCAACATTGGTGACCCCGACGCTCAGAACGTATTCCGAGCACTGCAATGGCGGACACGAACGCAGTTTCTGTGAAACTGCCGGAGTTTTGGGAAAACCAGCCCGAAGCCTGGTTCCTCCAAGCTGAGTCCCGATTCCGGCTGCGACACATCACCACAGATGGGGCGAAGTATGACTACCTCGTCGCATCGCTCGGTAGCTCCACAGTCACGAAGGTCTGGATAGCGCTGCAGAACTCACCAGAGGAGGGCAAGTATGCACATCTTAAGGCCGCGCTCCTTAAAAAATTTACGACCTCGACATACCAGCGAAACTGCCGCCTCCTCGACCTTCCAGGCCTCGGTGACGCCTCACCGTCAGACCTCCTCTCCCACATGCTCTCACTCACCGATGAGAGCCCACCCGGGTCCCTCTTCCGCACGCTGTTCATCCGCCAGCTACCTCCCAGCATCCACCCAGCGATCGTGGCGTCTGGCCTCACGGACCTAGAAGCCCTGGCCGACGAGGCCGACAAGCTGCTGTCCGCTCACTCCAGCCGCAACGTCGCTCTGGACCTGGCAGCCACAGCCTGGGCGCGCCCCTCACCGGCCACCACGCGGCCACAAGGCCCAGCCACGGGGCCCACGGGGCCTTCGCGCCCCACAAACCCGGGCTACTGTTACTACCACGCACGGTTCGGCGCCAGGGCACAACGGTGCACACCTCCCTGCTCCTTCAAGTTCGCCCCTGTACCAGCCCCCGTGATGGCCGTGGGCCACGCGGGCTCCCTGCTGTACGTCACGGATGACAAAACCGGCCGCCAGTTCCTGTGCGACACTGGAGCTCAGCACAGCATCATCCCGGCCTCCGCCCTCGACATCCAAAAGGGCGAACGAGGACAGGCGCTGACTGCCGCTAACGGCTCGGACATCCGGACGTACGGCACCCGCACAGTCACCCTCGACCTCGCTGGTCGCCGCTACCGATGGGAGTTCATCACTGCCAAGGTACTCTCCCCTCTCATCGGCGCAGACTTCCTGTGCACCCACGGCCTACTGGTAGACATCCCTCGACACCGCCTCGTGGACATGAACACCATGTCCCCCATCCTGGGCACCATGGCCCCCCGTCAACCCGCCGACATGGCGTCACAGTGCCACGCCCGGGCCACGGATGACTACTCGGCACTCCTGGCCGAATTCCCGGCCCTCACCAACCCGACCTTCTCCGCGGAGGTCACCAAACACGGGGTGGAACACTTCATCCCCACCACAGGCCCCCCAGTGTACGCCCACGCCCGCAGGCTGGACCCGGCCAAACTGCAGATCGCGCGGACCGGTTTTGCCACTATGGAACAGCTCGGCATCATCCGCCGCGCCAACAGTCCCTGGGCCTCCCCACTCCACATCGCCCCCAAACCAGGCGGGGGTTGGCGCCCCTGCGGGGATTACCGCCGCCTCAACGATGCCACCACCCCTGATCGGTACCCCGTGCCGCACATTCAGGACTTCTCGGCTAGACTGGCCGGCCGCTCAGTCTTTTCCAAAGTCGACCTGGTGCGCGGCTACCACCAAGTCCCCGTCCACCCCGCGGACATCCCCAAGACGGCTGTAATCACCCCCTTCGGGCTTTTCGAGTTCCTGCGGATGCCCTTCGGCCTCAAAAATGCGACCCAGGCATTCCAACGGCTCATGGACTCGGTCCTTCGGGACCTGAAGTTCCTGTTCGTCTACCTGGACGACATCCTGGTAGCCAGTTCCTCCAAGCAGGAACACCTCGAACACCTTCGCATCCTGTTCGGGCGCCTCAGCGACCACGGGCGCATCCTCAGCCCAGCCAAGTGCCAGTTCGGCCTGGACAAGATCAACTTCCTCGGCCACCACATCACCCATGCTGGGGCCATTCCCCTGCCCACCAAGGTGCAGGCCGTCCAGCAATTTCCCCGCCCCACCACCATCAAAGGACTCCAGGAGTTCCTCGGGATGGTGAATTTCTACAACCGCTTCATCCCCAAAGCGGCGTCCCTCATGAGGCCCCTGTATGAAGCCCTCCGGGGCAGGAGCGGCAAGATGGCGGTCGAATGGACGGCAGACGTATCAGCCGCCTTCAACTCCACCAAGACCGCGCTCGCCGACGCCACCCTGCTCGCGCACCCACGGCCCAATGCCAGAGTAGCGCTCACCACTTGCCTTCTTCAGCCGCCAACTACGCCCCCCGGAGGTCAAGTACAGCACCTTCGACCGCGAGCTCCTCACGCTGTACCTGGCAGTCCGCCATTTTCGGTTTTTGCTGGAGGGCCACCCCTTCACTGCGTTTGTCGACCACAAACCCCTGACATTCGCAATGGCAAAGACAACCGACCCCTGGTCCGCCAGGCAGCAGCGCCAGCTCGCGGCAGTGTCCGAGTTCACCACGGACATCCAACACGTCTCCGGCCGAGACAACGTGGTAGCCGACTGCCTCTCCCGCCCCGCCATCCACGCCGCACACCTGGCAGTTGACTACGCTCAACTCGCAGCAGACCAGCTCACGGACCCTGATCTGCTCTCCGCACCTACCAACCTACCAGGGCTACGCCTGGCCGACGTCGCCTGCGGCCCGACCGCAGTCACGGTCAAGTGCGACATATCCCTATCTCAACCTCGGCCCGTCGTCCCAGCGCCCTGGCGCCGCCGGGTATTCGAGATTCTCCACAACCTCTCCCACCCCGGCGCCCGCGCATTCATCAAATTGGTAGCCAACCGCTTTGTCTGGCGTGGCCTTCGCAAGGATGTGCGTACTTGGGCCAACTCCTGCCTAGCCTGCCAACGGGCCAAGGTGCAGCAACACACGAAAGCACCCCTCGAGGAGTTCACCGTCCCTTCACGTAGATTCGACCACATCCACGTGGACATCGTCGGGCCCCTGCCGCCGTCGCAAGGCCACACGCACTTGCTGACGATCGTCGACCGCACCACGCGCTGGCCCGAGGCAATTCCACTGACCTCTACCACCACCGCCGACATCGCCAGAGCCTTCGTCAGCACCTGGGTCGCACGGTTCGACGTCCCTTCTGACATGACGTCGGACAGAGGTCCGCAATTTACCTCTGAACTCTGGACCGCCATCGCACGCAATCTCGGGCTGACCATTCACCGCACCACAGCATACCACCCCCAAGCCAACGGACTGTGTGAGCGGTTCCACAGATCCTTGAAGGCATCTCTTCGAGCCAGCCTCCAGGACGGCGCCTGGACCGACCGACTCCCGTGGGTCCTCCTCGGCCTGCGCTCCGCGGTTAAAGAAGACCTCCACGCATCGGCAGCAGAGCTCGTGTACGGCCAGCCGCTGCGCGTACCCGGCGAGTTCCTGCCCACCGCCACGACACCCTGGTCAGCCGACCAGCAACGCCACGACTTCGCCTCACCGGCGCTACAGTTCACCCATTGTCCGGCACGGCGAATCCACCTCACACGTCCCGCTAAGCCTGCACCAGGCACGGTTCATTTTCGTCTGGCACGATGCCCACCGCGGACCCCTTCAACCCCCGTACGACGGGCCCTACAAAGTGCTACAGGCTGGGGACAAATTTTTCGACCTACAAGTGGGCGACAGGATTGAAAAAGTGTCGGTTGACCGACTCAAGCCAGCACACTCGGAGCCCGGTGAGCAGGTCCCAGTAGCTCATCCACCGCCACGCGGCCGACCTGCCCTCAAGCCAGTACACCCGGCTGCTCCACGCCCGGCCGTTCCACGTCCACCGGCGTCCTACAAGAGCTGCTCCAGCCGGCCCATCAGACCGCCGCACCGTCTCGTCCACACCTCCTAAGCGGATTCTGGGGGGAGCTGTGTGGCGGATCGCCACCTAAACGGGCGCAATCCACTTTTCCGTCCGTGGACAATAAATCGGGCACCTTGCCTTTAAGAAGCATGCTGCCTTTAAGGCATGACAAAGGAGCGGGCGTCGCCCTCAGTGTGTACTCAAAAGCGCGGGCGTCACCCTCATTCTGTTTTCGGGTTTAGCAGAGAGAGGAGCTGGGGCAGCCATCTCTCAAGAGAATGTAATAAAAGCCATGTGTTCCTCAGATCGGTTCGGCCTCCATTCGTGTTCCGCGGCAGCCTCAACACCAGACTTTAAAAAAAGAAAGCAAATAGAATGTTGGGTTGCACAGCAAAGGGTTATAGCATATAAATCCAGAGAGGTCATTTTAAAACTGTATTTAGCACTGATGAGACCACAGCTGGAGTACTGCATATGGTTTTAGTCTCAATGGCCTGAAATTTGCTGTCAACTATGATCTCTGTGGCGTGGATTTCAGCTCACCTAACCTTAGTTTGAATCCGGCGCCAAATCAAACGAATCTCCAGTGTCCAGCAAAGTGATGTCATCAAGCAGGCTGAGCAGCCAATCACATTGCAGAATTCTCACAGATAGCAAACCAAGAAGTAAAACTCACATATTCTAATTTACTTTTTATAAATTTTCCAGAGGGCAAAATAAAGATTGGGACATACACATGGGATTAAGGTAGAAGCTGAAGTATCATAAACAAACTTTAAAAAATATATTTTATTTTAAAAACCATGTAATTCTTAATCCTATTCATGAAAACATTTCACATTCCACAAATATAAAATTAGTTTTTCAGGGACAGAACGGCTGTTCAGTAGTCAATACGATGTTAAAAACCCAGTTACAGCTCTTTCAACAAGGCTTAACTTTTTTGGGTGGCCTAACAGCGATATTCCAGCGTAATGGGGAAGTTTTCATCAGGAACTGTGATTTGAATTGAATGCGGGCTCTGGGGAGTTCTGCAGTGCAACCTGTGGCGGAGCAGGGAATGACTGACCGCTATTTCTGGATTCTCGTGTTTATTTGAACTCGCGCTAAATCCTGAAGTTGTGGTCAGTTTCAGAGGGGTAATGACGATGAATGCTAACAGTTTCACCATCAGTACCACCGCAAAATCCGGGCCAATATCTCAAAAAGGATATTCAGTTATTGGAAGGGGCACAGAAAAGGGCTACACGGTTGAATCCTGAACTTAAGGGAATGACATATGAAGAAAGATTGACTGCCCTGGGTCTTTTCTCTCTTGAAAAGAGAAGACTGAGAGGGGATATGATAAAAGTGTTGAACATTATGAAAGGTTTGGACGAATTTGATCTAAGTAAGCTTTGCTGGTGTTAACAAAATTTACACACAAGGGTTCATGTTAACAAATTAAGGACAACAAAAAGAAACAGGAAATGAAGGAGGAACTTTTATTACTAAAACAGCAGTAGTACGTGGAGCAGATTACCGGCATGGGTGGTGGAATAAGAAACCTTAATGTGTTTCAAGAAGGCATTAGACAGGTTACTGGCAACAAATAGGATTCAGGTTTATTAGAAATGCACCAAGGGATTACTGTGGATAGGTGGACTAGTTGGACTGAAGGACTTCTCCTGCCTGAAACTGTTACTATATTATTGTGTAAAACAATAGACTGACTGGCTACTCCAATACACTCTGGAAAGGAAGGAGTTTGGCTCAGTGACCACATCTTGTTTAAACAACCACACTTTGAATTTTGCTCTATCAATAAGGTCCGATTTTGCTCCTCAACCAATGTGTGGCAGCCAACTTCTCAGGGTTTACACTTTCAGAGCTCGAAAGTCACAACATAACTTGAATTAATTTCTTCTGTGAAAACAGGCCTGAAAGAGCCACTTCTCTCCATGAGAGTTTTGTGCAGCCTGCTAGGCTGCCTGCGATTGACACAAATGCAGTGGAACTTGGAGTTAAACTCTATGGAGCAATGCCGTCTCTGTAACAATACAGAACCATACAGAGAAAAGATAACAGAATGAGAAAGTTACAAATCAGGCATTGGCCACCACAGCAGATATTAATATTCATCAAAAGGGTTGTCTACACCATTATAAACCACTTTAATGCTGGCTTATGTCTTCAAATGTTTTGCGTTGCTTATGGGACATCATAAATCTGCACTGATGCAATCAATATTCAATTGTAGCTGAGTGCATTAAAGCATTAAGAAGATTTACTCAGTCTTTATATTGATTTCCCGTTGTGTTTAGTCCTTGCATTAGGGTCACTTCACAGTAAGCACTCTTCACACATGGCTCTAATGTATTTATCTTACAGCGCAAAAGTGAAGACTGAGATGCCTTTCACCCAGACACCACACAATAGCTGTCTCTGTGGAGCGTATTTTGATATCTAATATTGTTTCATCCAATCTGCTCCTTTGTGTCCTTTCTATTGCAGGGAAGTTCTGGTGTCCAGGCCAACAGTTATCCCTCAACCAATATCACTAACCAAAGATATTAACTGTTCATTTATCTTATGGCTGTTTGTGGGGCCTTGCTATGAGCAAATTGACTGCCACGTTTTCCTACATTACAACAGTGACTATACTTCAAAGGAAGAACCCCATTGGCCAGGAAGCACTTTGGGGCATCCTGGGGTCATGAAAGGCATTACATAAATGCAGGTTTGTTCTTTCTTTTTCTTTTGAATATATTCAGCTAGAATGAAGTTACATGAGGTTATAAGGAATCACATAACTACTGTGGCAACAAGAGCAGGTCAGAAGCTGGGTATTCTACGGCTTACTCCTCCTTACTCCTAAAGCCTTTCCATCATCTACAAGGCACAAGTCAGGAGTGTGATGGAATACTCTCCACTTGCCTGGATGAGTGCAGCTCCAACAACACTCAAGAAGCTCGACACCATCCGGGACAAAACAGCCTGCTTGATTGGCACCCCATCCACCACCTTAAACTTTCACTCCCTCCACCACCGGCGCCCCGTGGCTGCAGGGTGTACCATCTACAAGATGCACTGCAGCAACTCACCAAGGCTTCTTCGACAGCACCTCCCAAACCCGCGACCTCTACCACCTAGAACGACAAAGGCAGCAGGCGCATGGGAACAACATCACCTGCAAGTTCCCCTCCAAGTTACAGACCATCCTGACTTGGAAATATATCGTCGTTTCTTCATCGTCGCTGGGTCAAAATCCTGGAACTCCCTCCCTAACAGCACTAGAGGAATACCTTCACCACACAGGACTGCTGCGGTTCAAGAAGGCGGCTCACCACCACCTTCTCAAGGGCAATTAGGGATGGGCAATAAATGCTGCCTTGCCAGTGACGCCCACAGCCCAGGAACAAATAATTTAAAAAATGTGAAACGTTTTACCATTGTATTTTGAGTCACCTCATTGAAGAGAACTTTGGAGCTATAGACTTGAGGTAGTAAGGTAACTATAGACACGTCTAAAATACAAGACTATTGCTGATTTCCTTGCCCCCACCCTTTCTTTATCCTTCTCAATTACTTCCTAATGACATACACTATTCCTCACCTGAGAAGCTTAGGAAGTCATTTGGTCCCAGTTTCTGCCATTCTGTCCGAAGGAGGTCATTTTCCCATCACACCTGTGCTGGCTGTCTGAAAGAGATGGTCACATAGTAGCATTCTCCTGACCTTTCCACATAGCTTTCTTAAATTTTTCTTTCTCAAATATTTTACCACTTGCCTTTTTGAAAGCTTCTATGGATTCTGCTTCCTTCACTATTAAGGCATTCCACATCCTAACAACCCTCTGTATAAAAAGAATTTTAAAAAATTCTCCTAATTTCTCCCTTCAGTCTTTTGGTGCTGATCTTAAATTTATGCTCTCTGGCACCACCTCATCAACCAATATAAAATAGTTTTTCCCGGTTTACTTTATCAAAACCTCTCATAATTTTGAACGTTGCACATAGATCTCCTCTTAACCTTCTTTGTTCTGCTGAAAAGAGTCCATAACTCTCCAGTATCTCCTCACAACTAAAGCCACCCAACCCTGGAATCCGTAGTGAGTCTCTTCTGCACCCTTTCCATGACCTTGACTTCCTTCCGAGAGTAACACACACAAATCTGGACATAATATTCTAACTGTTGCCTAATGTTGCAACCATTGCATGGCACAATACCTTAGCAAACCAACTACAGCTGCTGACTACTATACCAGAAAAAGTATGGATTATTGCATGAGAATTAAGTTCTGGCTGACTTAATGGGTAACTGTTATTAAGAAAAAGGATGAAGGAACAGTCTCCTATTACATCTGAATTAAATCCTGTGTAATCAGAATCACTGCCGCAAACATAACAAGAACTTGACTCAAATAATAAAAAAATCTATTGTTACTGGAAACTTTTACTGAGTTGGAACCTTGCAAAATTAATTGGGACTTGGCTCACTTTGTGCAGGCCACCCAAGTGAGATTTCAAGAACAGATTGGCAGTCATCCATAGTGGTAAAAACTCTTGCTTCACTGATTTTGTTCTACGTAGTTCGAAGCACCAGCACAGCCCGAAGTATCACTCACACAACAATACATTCCGAATGGTAAAAGATGAGATCTCGTTGTAATGTGACGCCCCGTCTGCTCTCTCAGGTGGATGTTAAAGATCCCATGGCACTATTTCAAAGAAGAGCAGGGGAGCTATCCCCAGTGTCCTGGCCAATATTTATCCCTCAATCAACATCACTAAAAAAGATTATCTGGTCGTTATCACATTGCTGTTTGTGGGAGCTTGCTGTTCGCAAATTGGCTGCCGCGTTTCCTACATTACAACAGTGACACTTCAAAAAGTACTTAATTGGCTGTGAAGCGCTTTGGGACGTCCGGTGGTCGTGAAAGGCGCGATAGAAAGGCAAGTCTTTCTTCCTTTAATAACAATTTTCAAAAAGAGAGACAGAGCTAACCCGGGTAATTTCAGGCTAGTCACTTTAACAACTGTGGTAAGAACTCTTTTTTGGAATCTGTAAAGATTAAATTACTCGATAAAATATCTAAATGTAGAAAAATAATTAGAAGCAGCCAACATGGATTTCAGAAAGAAAGATCACACTTGACAAGTTTGATTGAGTTCCTTGAGGAGGCACCACATGCGCTGATTAGGGAAATGCAATAGATATACTGCACATGGACTTTCAGAAAGCCTTTGCTAAAATGCCACACAGGAGACAATTGGAGATTAAGGGGTATAGAATTAGGAAGCGTGCAGCAAATTGGATCAAAAACTACTTGGAAGGGAGGAAACAGAGTATGTGTTAAGGGCAGTTTCTCAGAGTGGTTGAAAGTGGGTAGCAGTACCCCACAGGCTTCTGTTCTGGGACTGATCTGTTCACTGTGTACATCAATGGTTTGGATATAGGGACAAAGGGAGTGGTGTCCAAGTTTGGAGATGGTACTAAAATATGAGGCATAGTAAATAATTCTGAGGATCAAAGGAAACTGCAAGGGGATGTTGATAAAGTGGAATGGGTAAAAAGTGGCATTAAATATGAGGTATATTTTGGTTAAAAATCGGATGATTTGCTGCCAATAGCTAATGTTCGTTTGCTTTTTTTTTAACCTGTTAATGGGGTCGGTATGACGGCGTACTCTCAGGATGCACTGTCATACCGCCTTTGAAAATGTCCGCAAGTTCGGGATTTCCGCCTGCGCTTGCGTAGGCGCGAAATCCCGAATTTGCGATCTGTCAGGTTCCAGCCTGACAGATCATCCGCTGCGACTGCAAAATCCTCATTGCTGGTGCAGAGTTGAACTAATTGCCCACCAACGTCCCAGCACTTAAGCAGGAAAATGTTATGGCTGGTGCAAACAGGTGCATGTAAGGTGGGGTGGTGGGGGAGGGTGGGGGGTGCTAGTTGTCCATACTGTTTCAATATTCAGCAGAGCTTTGTATTGCCCTACAAATACTGCCATTACTTTGTATTATTCTCCCTCTGCTGTCCATCACTCTGATTACAAATTATTCACAGCCACCAGACTTTTTGCATAATAAAGTAATTGGATATTGTTGAAACAAGATATGCTACCTAATATTTCTTTGCCGTACCTCGCTTTGAATAATTGTTTTTATTCATTTCACTCTATGTAAGTAAAACTGGACAGATCCTCGAAAAGGGAGCCGTGTTAATTTTACAAAAAATATTCCTTGCCAGTTTAGCTTGAGTGCTATAATGATGAACATTATTATTTACAGTGGGAGTGATAGGTCATCAAGTCAAATCAATATTCACACCGGTTAATTTAAAATTTGATTGATGTCAGGCATTGGAGATTTTAGTTTCCTGATTGGTTACCGCCCCACGTGATCCCAGGTACGCTTACGCACGCGGTTAGTTATGCCGCTGACTGCAATTTCAGGGCCAATATGCAAGAAATTAATCTAAAAACAGCTTGTTAAAGCTTGACGCTCATCTGCCTCTGCACCTTGCTTTTAACATATTGTTGAATTTTCAGCCCATTCAACTTTGGGTCATCAGCGGCCCTTTAAGAGCAGCTGGTAGAGGATATGCAGCCCGGTGGCCCCTGTACACACCCAGCGCATGCATGTTAATGTTTAGATTACCTGATCTTAGCATTATAGTATGAAGTCAGCTCAGGTCAGCTCAAGCATCCAAATTATTGGCTCTGTAGCTTTTTTTAATTATTAATAGAATATCTGGAGAAATAATGAAGAAATAAAACCATTTTGTTTGCATTTTATTTTATTAAAAGAAATAATACAAAGCTGAACTCAATCTGGGTCCTGTTAATAAGATTTCATATCAAGCAAAAGGCCGATTGTACATATTGGATAGAAAGTAAACCTATTACTTTTATAAAATCAAAGAAAGGAAACACGTACTATAACAAATGTTATGAATCTTATGATCCATGAAGAAAGACTCATGAAATAACACTGGACGACCAGCTGGTGGCGCCCTCCAAGGAGTATAAATACTCGGGCGTGGGCCCAGCTTTCCCAGGACATTTTGTAAGACAGGAACTAGTGAAGTACAACTAGACCTCCATGTTCTGAAACAAGTTGATTAAAGCTTTGCTTTATACTCGAACCAAGTGCGTAGTGAGGTTTATTACGTCAACAACGAAATGCCGAAGTCCAACAATTCTCCATTAAAGGAAAATGGACAGAAAGGAACCAAGAAACAGACTAAGGAGGCCTGAGGATTGTTTAAATTGATGACGAGTTGAGTTTTGTCTGAAGCACTGAGCCCAGAGCTTTCCACGCTCACTTGAAAAGAAAGATCAGTTAATGTTTTATGAGTCAGTAAATGGGCTGCAGAAAATGAAAAGGATAAGTACCGTAGGAGGTTATGATGGAAGGAAACACATGGTGTAGTTAATAACTGTAGCTTTTATAGTGATTTGGTATGGTAATAAAGTTTCTAGCCTTCTTCACGCTGGTGTTAGGGACCTAGGCTGGTTAGAACATAGGAAGCACTGAGTGATTTAATTATTGTAACCCGAGAAGACTCAATTCCAGCATAACTCATGTAGGAATATTCATTCAAATAAATAACTGGCGTTCATTCAAGTCTCCCTCTCCGGACCCCAGTCATTAATGCGTTTATTCAGTGAGTGGCTGAACCATACATACCAGGAAAGTCACAGGTTCTGTGCTGAGCTAGCTTTTGGGGCGGTGGTAGAGGTGTTAAAATTGGCCTCAGCGCTTCTGCATTAGAGAGAGGAAAATGAACGAGGGTTCCAGCTCGGTAACCCGCCCTCCCTGCTGCAAGCGCACATATGTGAATGTTGGATAAGGGCAGCAGCAGACTCTGATGTGCTGACTTTCCACAGGTGAACATCTGACGGCGCTCAGCTTCATCAGGCAGTAATATCAGAACATGAACAACAAACATTGGATGTACCTGAACGATTGATTGATTGATTGACCTTTACAATACAAGCAAATAAAGCCTCTGCTCTGATCAAATGTCACATTATCCAGATTGCGATCTAAAGCCTTGCGCTCTCATTGTGTTTAACGGGCACAGGACCCTGGTTTGTACATGTGAGCAGCCCCCGCCGGCCATGCTGCTCGCCCGCTTACAGCCTCGACTAAAAATAGCATCAGGTGGGTCCTTAGGCGTCAATGGGACGACCACGCTGCCTCAAATCCCCTCCCTCCAGATTTTCAGCTTCCGGCTGACATGAATCCGTCATTCATGAAAGAAAGACTTATGAAATAATACTGAGCGGCCTACGGGTGGCACTGTCCAGGGAGAGTATAAATACTTGGGCACGGGCCCAGCTTGCGCAGGACATTCTTAACAGGAACAAGTGAAGGACACAACTAGACCTCCATGTTGTAAAACAGTTGATTAAAGCTTTGTTTAACGCTTAGACCAAGTGCCTAGTAGTTTTCTTACATCACCGGCTGTCCGTTTTTCAGGCATGAAATGGATAACAGGCAGTTGAAATTTGCCCCCACACCACGCACCCCCCCCCCCCCCGTTTCACTGAACTGGCTGAGTGTCAGAGGGATACAGTGTCCCTGTGAACTGAGTCCAAAGAGAGCCTCTGTAAAGGGAGGAAAGTGACCGTTGCGATGACTCTTGGGGAATGCTGCACCTGTTGAAATCCCAAAATATCACTTTTATTTTCCAATTTCGAAATGTAAACATGTTTAAAATTAACCAAAATTCATCAATTTTAATTTTTATAAAGTCTAAATATTCCTGTGCAATGGCCCCTCCACCCTCCCAAAAATGCCTCACATGGCAGGGCACGGGGTTGAGGGGTGATGGTGGCAGTATTTGGAAGGAGTGTGTATAATTCTATAGTTGTTGCTTACAGCTCTGGCTGGAATAATCTTATTGTAAATAAAAAGGGTTCAAATCCCCTATTTGCTGTTAGGCAAAGTTTTAAACAAAAGTAGAATCTTTATTTGAACTTTTTTTAAATCACAGTAATAGATTATTGCATTATCCACTGCTGCTGGAAAGAGAAGTTTTAAAATATAAAGAAAATAATTAATTCCTAAATGTTCATGGGCAGGAAATCTGTGCCTGAATTCCTGTAGGTGTTCCTAGCACGCGTTGCTTCCAGCTGGAGTGCAAATGTGTAAAATCTAACTCAAGTTTTCAATAACATGTGAGCAAATCTCCTTCAATTCTTTTTAGGTAAAAGGAATGCAATGTCCATATTCATCGTAGATACAAAATCTGGAAGATGCATCAAATAAAATGTCAAAAACCTGGTGTACATGCCTTGAAGATAAATGTTATGCCATTTACACTTGTATCCATGAGTGAATGAGTGTAGGGTATATCAACAGCATACGTTACAGACCATAGTCCCACTGCACTTCCAGTGGAATTACTTGCTTTCCCATGTCATAGATGTATTCAAGGCCACTTTTGTGTTGGCAGCTTTTTGAAGTTTTTGCTTATTTTTCTAGGCAGGCATGTGAGCCCATGCTGGCCTAGAAAAGGATCTAGACAGAGTCGAGAGAGAGAAACTGTCCGATTGGCGGAAGGGTCGAGAACCCGAGGACACAGATTTAAGGTGATTGGCAGAAGAACCAAAGGCGACATGAGGAAAGCTTTTTTATGCAGCGAGTGGTTAGGATCTGGAATGGGCTGCCTGAGAGGGTGCTGGAGGCAGACTCAATCGTGGCTTTCAAAAGGAATTGGAAAAGTACCTGAGGGGAAAAAATTTGCAGGGCTGCGGGGAAAGGGCGGGGGAGCGGGACTAGCTGAAGTGCTCTTACAGAGAGCCGACACGGGCTCGACGGGCCGAATGGCCTCCTTCTGTGCTGTAACCATTCTATGATTCTATATGAGCACTACCCAGATGGCTGAAAGCTTCCTCTTATTTATTTTTTTTTACAAATGACTGCTCAAGAGAATAATATAAATATTAACTGTAATTTTCTGGCTGGAATTACTTAACTATCTGCTGTCAGTTTTGCAGAAGTAGCCTTAAGTGTATGTTAAACCTGCTGTGACACACGAGCAGCCAACCCTTCAGGCAATGGCTTGTGACTTACTTGGTTCTCGAACAATGGGCAACGGTTCCTAGCCCGATGATGGAGTCTTTTGTATTTGTAATTTTTTTAAAAGCCTCAAGCAGTTCACAGTGGAATCCACTTTTTAGTTATTACTTATATCTTGGTAACTTCAATAATAAAGAAATAAAAGTAGTCTATGAAAGATATTTTTTAATGAGTTGGCAAATAAGCGTGAGAACGATAGTTGCAGACCAGGACTGCAAATTCCCAGTAGCCAACCAACTGGGATTGATTAAACTTTCTAATTTGGGCCAAACTGTGAAGCATAAAGCTGGCCAGGTCCTCCTTCCAGCTTCAGAAGTTTATTCTTTGGTGTTCACTGATCTGTCAGTTCTTTGTGATCTATTGCAGTCCCATTCTACCGTTTCAGCCAGATCTCAGTGGGTAGCACGCTCCTCTCCAAATCAGAAGGTTGCGGCTTCAAAATCCCACTCCAGAGATTTGAGCACGAAATCTAGGCTGACACTCCAGTGCAGTGCACTGTTGGAGGTGCCGTCTTTCGGATGAGATGTTAATCCAAGGCCCCGTCTGCCCTCCTTGATGGATGTAAAAGATTCCATGTCACAATTTTGAAGAAGAGCAGGGGCAATGCCCCCAGTGTCCTGGGCCAATATTTATCCCTCAATCAACATAAAAAAACAGATTATCTGGTCATTATCACATTGCTGTTTGTGGGAGCTTGCTGTGCGCAAATTGGCTGCCGTGTTTCCTACATTGACTACACTTCAAAATACTTCACTGGCTGTAAAGCGCTTTGGGACGTCCGGTGGTCATGAAAGGCGCTATATAAATGCAAGTCTTTCTTTCTTTCATTACGAATTGGCTGCCTCATTTACTTGCTTCACAACAGTAACGACACTTCAAAAGTGATTCATTGGTTGTGAAACACTTTGGGATATTCTAGGGACATGAAAGGTGCAGTTGTTTTTTGTTTCATTTCTTTAGTTATATTCTCTGTCACTGCAAGCTCTTCAGTGTTTCCCTTCAGAGGCCTGGCTCTTTTTTGAGCATTGCAACAGTGATTCCACTTCAAAAGTACTTCGTTGGCTGTAAAGCACTTTGAGACGTCCAGTGGGTCGTGAAAGGCGCTATAGAAATGCAAGTCTTTCTTTCTTTTACTGATATTTGAGTTTGTGGGCCTTCTTACATCTATCACCATGTCAGTACTCAAAGTAAAGAGGTTCAAGCAGCAGACTGCAAATCCCAGGACGAACTCGTTATAAAATATGAAATAACAACAGCAAATGCTGGAAACACTCAGCAGGTCAGGCAGCATCCGTGGAGAGAGAAACAGAGTTAACGTTTCAGGTCTGTGACCCTTTATAAAATACTAGCTGAAGTGCCCGGCGGTGCCGAGGCTTTTTCGAGGGCATGTTGTTGTTGGAAGAGAGAGAGAGAGAGCGACTGGGGGGGGGGGAGAAGAGAGAGAGCGACTGGGGGGGGGGGAGAAGAGAGAGAGAGAGCGCGACTGGGGGGGAAGAGAGAGAGCGACTGGGGGGTAGAGAGAGAGTGACTGGGGGGAAGAGAGAGAGCGACTGGGGGGAAGAGAGAGAGCGGGTGGGGGGAAGAGAGCGGGGGGGGAAGGAGGGGTGGGGGGGAAGGGAAGGGAGGGGGGAAGGGAGGGGGGAAAGGGAGGGGGGGAAAGGGAGGGGGGGAAAGGGAGGGGGGAAAGGGGGGAAGGGAGGGGGGGAACGGCGGGGGGGAAGGGGGGGAGGGGGCGGGGGGAAGGGGGGGCGGGGGGGTGGAAAGGGGTGGGGGCGGGGGGGGGGCGGCGGGGGGGAGGGGGGTGCGGGAAGGGGAAGGGGGGCGGAAGGGGGGCGGAAGGGGGGGGAAGGGGCGGGGGGGCCCAGGCTGAGAGCCCCGCTCTCCGAGCCCCGCCCCCCCCCGGCCGAGAGCCCCGCTCTCCGAGCCCCGCCCCCCCCCCCCCGGCCGAGCCCGATTGCGGCTCTGAGAGACGGCCGGCGGCCGAGCCCCGCCACCCCCCGGCCGAGCCCGATTGTGGCTCTGAGAGATGGCCGGCGGCCGAGCCCCCGCCCCCCCCCCGCCGAGCCCGATTGCGGCTCTGAGAGACGGCCGGCGGCCGAGCCCCGCCCCCCCACCCCCCCCACCGAGCGCGGAACAGAGACGCCGCGTCTCACCTGCTCCTGCTGCGCGCGCACCCTGACCCTCGTGCCCTGGGTAACGTGACACGGCGGGGGGGGGGGGCGGTGAGGAGCTTAGCAGCAGCCCAGTTACCTAGCTCAGGCCTGGCTGGGCAAGAAAGGCCCAGGCTTTCAGGCCTAAGAAAAAAACGGCAAAGGTAGGAAAAAGAATGTTCAGGTTAGATAAAATATTTACAAATGAGTGATTTATTTTAAAAGAATTTAATCAATTGAATTTTATTTTGCTGGAAATGTATATTTGAAAAGAAAGCCGCAGAAAGCAGGAAAAAGAATGGAAGCAAGATGGCGGCTACTCACCTCGGTTCAAAACGATAAGGCCCGCCCACACACGCACCGATTGGTCGACCGTCAGGTCACCAAAGCGTAGGATTGGTCAATCGTCCCGTCACTCGACCGTAGGAGGGCCCGGGCCGCACGCAGCAGCAAGCCGCCGTACGATTGGTCGACCTCGAGGTCACTCTGTCGCTAATGAGCGGATAATGAGATGCTAATGAGCGGAATGTTGAAGGTTTTTGGGATACCGCAGGCGCGATTTTAGCCCGGCCGAAACGTAAATACGCTTAAAACCGTCTCGGAAGCGTAAGCTTTCTTTGGAGGTAACGCAGCGCGTAGGTACGCCCTGTAGCTTTCGAGCGCATAGCCCGCCAGACGCACAGGCGATGACAGACAGAATGACAGATAGAATGACAGAATGACAGAAGTACCGATTTATATATATAGACTAGCTGAAGTGCCCGGCGGTGCCGAGGCTTTTTCGAGGGCATGTTGTTGTTGGAAGAGAGAGAGAGAGAGCGACTGGGGGGGGGGGAGGGAGGGCGGGGGGGGGAAGGGAGGGTGGGGGGGGAGGGGGGGCAGGGGGGCAGGGGGGGAGGGAGGGCGGGGGGGGAAGGGATGGCGGGGGAAGGGAAGGGGGGAAGGGAGGGGGGAGAGGGGGGGGAGAGGGGGGGAAGGGGGGGAGAGGGGGGAAGGGGGGAAGGGAAGGGGGGGGCGTGGGGGGGGGAGGGAGGGGAGGGAGGGCGGGGGGGGAGGGAGGGGAGGGAGGGCGGGGGGGGCCCCCCCCCGAGGGTCGGCCCCCCCCCCGAGGGTCGCGGCCCCCCCCCCCCGAGGGTCGCAAATGTTCATTGCAGATACACTATCCAGGGCTGCGCCTCGTGCCACACAAAACAGTGAAACAGAAGAGGATGTGGCCCTTCATGTGGATATGGTCTATGCAGCATTGCCCGCCTCACAGGAACAACTATCAAAGATAGCCACAGAGACATCAAAGGACCCTGTTCTGAGGAAAGTGATGAGAAATCTTCAAGAGGGTTGGAAGAAAGGGTCATGTAAACAATATCATCATATTCAGTCTGAGCTTTCTGTGGTCAATGGACTACTGCTTAAGTGTGACAGGATTGTAGTGCCCATCTCTGTGCGATCAGAAATGCTTAACAGGATACATGAAGGGCACCTGGGTGTGGAAAAGTCAAAAAGGAGAGCACATGAGGCACTCTACTGGCCAAACATGAACTCTGATATTGACCAGTTGATCAGTGAGTGTGCTACATGTCAGGAGTATCACTACAAGCAAACAAAAGAGCCCTTCATTACCACGGAGCTCCCATCAAAACCTTGGGAAAAGGTAGGAACTGATATTTTTCACTACGAAGGAAAAGACTATTTGTTAGTTATTGATTACTCTAATTATCCTGAGATTGCTCTCCTACCCAGCACCACGTCAAGAGCTGTGATAACTCACCTGAAGTCAATCTTTTCCAGGCAGGGCATCCCTCTAACTCTGGTCTCTGATAATGGCTCTCCCTATGCCAGTCATGAGTTTCAGTCATTTGCTACAGAGTATGAGTTTAAGCATGTAACCTCCAGCCCGCTCTACCCTCAAGCCAATGGAAAAGCGGAGAAGGGGGTGCAGATTGTGGAAAGACTATTAAAGAAAGCAGCACACAGCAACACTGACCCATATCTGGCCATGATGTCATACAGGGTGGCCCCACTGGAAAGTGGCAAGTCTCCAGCTGAGCTCTTACTGGGTCGCAAAATCCGTACTCAACTTCCCAGGCATGTCACACCTGATCACAGAGATGAGGTATGGGCAGACAAGGCCCGGAAACTTCAGCGGAAACAAAAAACGCTCCATGACCGCACAGCCACTGCACTAGTGCCTCTACAGGAGAAGGATGTAGTTTGCATTGAAGGGCCTGGGTCATGGAATCAAAGAGCCACCATTCTACAACAGATCACCCCCAGGTCATACAGTGTCATGACAGAAAATGGCAATGTATATCGCAGAAACAGGAGGCACCTACTGAAAACCACCGAGACCTATCAGCTGCAGGAGGACAGAGAGGATGAGCTGATGATGGAAAAACCGACAGCGTGATGAGGAGACGAGGGCAATGCCACAAAGTGATGAAGTACACAGGGGTGACAATGAGACAAGGGATCCATGTGGTACAGACATGAACTTAATGGACACAACTGGGTTGGCCCAGCAAATACCCGCTCAGCTACGCAGGTCACAGCACACCAGAAAGCCTGTCGTTAGACTCGACCTGTAGACAAGGGAAAGACTGTAAACAGCTAATGGACTTCTGGGTGTGGGTAGTGTTTATACGTACCGGCAGTTATTGCAAGGAATAGTTACACTGACAGTTTTTACATGTTGTTAATCGTAATTAATAGTAGTTACACTGACTGTTTTTATATGTTGTTAATATGTGTTCTATGTGTTATGTTATGTTATGGTATTTACTGTTTATGTCATCGTTGAGGGGGAAAGATGTACAGATAACTGTAACTGTATTAAAGACAGCTGCTTGACGGTAGCTGTAGTAAAGACAGCTGCTTGATGGCAGTCGTATAAATAGGAAGCCATCTTGGCCATGCGGCAGTACTGTAAGAGCAGGCACTGACTCAAGACCTAATAAAGAGTACTCAACAATATCTACTCGTAAGCCTCTTAATACTAAGATATAAGATAACATTACAGTTAGTCACTAACCTATTTGACACAAAATGTTATTAATTGCATCAATTATTTGGCCTAGAAATTCATTATAGCCCAGGAATGGACGGTATCTTTAGAAAAGTTTGAGATTTAGAGCCAGGCACTAATGCTTTAGATTGCATGCAAAATTCATTCTCACTGCTCAAAGAAATGATTGGGGCGCTAAATCTTAAAGTCTTAAAGGCCTAGCTCAGTGGTGTTACACTCAAAGGATGGACCAATATCGGGTGCAATCTAATCTCAATTCATCATTGCCACAGGCTTCTCCCAGTACTTAAAGGGGAGGTTCATTGATACTGCAGCACGTCATTCTCAGCATTGCTGGCTGTGTAGCTCCCTCAGCAAGGAGAAGCACAACAAGGAAAAGGAGCCGGAGGACTGAAGCAAGTGATTCATGGCAGATCCACCTCAGTCGGGTGGTCAGGGTGATTGAATGCTTCAACAAATGCTACTTACCACCATCTGTATCACAAGCTTCACAAAGCACCACACCCCCAGTGCTCACCCACCAACAATCTCTACCTACCTACACTCACACCCACATCTCATGCCTTGCACACAATGACAGCTATTCAACTATGGCAGGCACAAGGGTCATTAGTTAGTAGAATGAATGTGATATGTGTGATATGTTTATGCATGCATTTATTAATGGAGTTTACAATATTTTGTGGTCTCTCTCATTTCACCTTTGCGCCCAGGAGGACGCTGTGATATGGCGTGACACAGGGATGGGGATGTGGTGAGCAAAAGGGATCTGGGGTTTAAGTCATCCTGCTGTGAAGCTGGAGGTCTGTTTGGAGGAGGTGGCAGAGTTCTGTGACCACCACCTTGGTGATGCGGAGCCGACTAATACACTGCTCCTCACTTAACTGAAGGTAGGAGAAGTGCTGTCGGAATACCCTCGGAGGGTGAGGCCTCCTGGTGAGAGCCCTGATGTACCTCCTCATCTCTCTACACGCATGTTCCTATATTTCTGGCTGCATATGCTCCCTCCGCCATAGATCCTGGAGGGCGAGGTGGCATGCCAGTATAGCTCACATTAATGTTACCAAGTGTAGCAGTTTGCATCTTTGAACAATAAATGTAGCCACTTTGCACTTGCCAAAATACTGCTGATAAAAAAGAAGCTTGAAATGACTCATACAAACTGCTCCACTGGCTGAAACTGACAAGAAGCCACTGAAACTAACCTGCCCTGACAGCTGCGAGTGATTAATGCTGATGCCTTTAATAACGTCACTGGAGCCAGCTGTGCACCTGCTCACCCTGTCGCTGTCTGGTTGAGGCGCAAAGGTATTTGGCGATAATGAATTTTGCAGATCGGGCACCTGGTGAGCGTTGCACACTCACTGACGTCACGATCTGCTTGGCGTTCAAGTCCCTGGTGGTACCTCATACCGGCGGCACAAAGGGGGGGGTGGATTGTCGTGCAGCGCTGGATTCGCCTCACCCCGGCGCTACTGCATTAGCGCCCCATTACCACCCTCTGCAGGTGCTAACAGGAGGCGCTAACCCACCAAATTTTCCCCCAATGACTTCTCAGGTATTCAGTGAAATATTAACAATGATTTTCTGTTACATTTCTATCTTTTAAAATTTATGCTTTTCTGAAATTCCTTATAACTGATTTCAGCCTGGCAGCTGTACAGGAGATCTGGGGCCCATGTGAACCGGGCAGGCAACTGTATATCTCCCTAACCAATCCTTACTGAGCCACACAGAGTCTGAACCAGGAAGGGTAAGTTAGAATATTTAATTCAATGCCAAATCATGTACAGAAAGCAAATTAAAGAGAGGGAAAGACAGATGTGATTAAGAGAGAGATAAAGGAGACAGAAAGAAAAAGTAAAAAAAAATTATTTAAATATTATTAAATCTCCAACAATAATTAAAATCTGAAGGAATGAGACTTCGCACTTGCAAAAGTTAATTTTCAGTGCCAGAGAGGTTGTTTAGTAGTAATTAAGACTTATCACACTGTTAAAAATGTAATTAGACTGCAATGGACAAGCCCTAGCTTTTTCTGGCCAGTTTAGTGGGTATCTATCACGTAAGTACGCCAACTTCATGCCCTTCCATGTATTTCAATGCCGAATCTCTCGGTGAGATATTGTTATAGCGCAGCTTCTGGAGGAGCCGAGCAATTCAGACAGCAACTTCCTGATTTCCACGTTTAACTGCGCATGTGTGGTCGCCAGAAGTTGCTGTCCGATTTACACTTTAATAACGGTGAGCGTGATAGCCTCACCATTATTTCTACCGCGAAATCCGAGCCATTCTTTACAAACACGTTTGTGATTTCACTACACTGAATGCATGGAGGAAATTGGAACCCATTATTCTCAAATCAAGGAACAGCATCAAGCAATGAGTAAATGTACTCGTGTCTTCAAGCCATCAAAGAACGGGAATTGTCCACCACTGGCATCCAATCTAAAACCATTTATATACTAATATATTGAACATCAGGTAACTTTGCAGTGGTTTTATTACTCAGTGTTGTATTCTGTTCCTCAGTAATCACCTAAATAAAATATTTCAGAATTACTAGATTTAGAAGGTGATAAGACACATTTTTAAGTCTTTAATTGTTCCTTATTACAAATTATTGATAACTCATGTTGAAGGGGATTGACAGGGTAGATGCTGAGAGGTTGTTTCCCCAGGCTGGAGAGTCTAGGACTAGGGGCATAGTCTCAGGATAAGGGGTCGGCCCTTTAAGACCGAGATGAGGAGGAATTTCTTCACTCAGAGGGTTGTGAATCTTTGGAATTCTCTGGAGATCGGGCGGGAAGTGGAGTTGAGGTCGATGATCAGCCATGATCTCATTGAATGGCGGAGCAGGCTCGAGGGGCCAAATGGCTGAGCAGGCTCGAGGGGCCGTATGGCCGACTCCTGCTCCTATTTCTTATTTTCTTATGTTCCAGTTACTTAGGAAGCGTGCATGCCATGGTGGGATGTCTAAATGCATAAAATGTGTGTGGGGTTGTGGGGGGGAAATAGACAAGAATAATTTTACAGCTTGGGAGATTGGCCAGCCATCTAACTCTGAACTGCGCTACAAAAGTTTGTGGAACCAGCTCCAGTAGGCAGGTTCACTCCACTTGGAGTTCACACTGGGTGCAGTCTAACTCCAGCCTGGAAAAAGCCACATTTTAAAAGTACCTCAGCAGTTCAATGAACCTTTGGGGGCAAATTTATAAATTTTACATTTTAATGTTAGAAGGTGGCAGCTCCGTTCTGCTCTCCTGACATAAACCATCAGCCATCTGGTGAGCAGAGCTCCACACATTCAAACAAGCACACACGTGCAGTGCTCTTTGCTACTAAATTCAGTGCAAGGCAAAATATTTTCCCAGTTGGCAGTATAACTCAGGTCTTCCAACTGAACAAAACACTTTGACTGGCCTGTATAGCTAGGATAACACAGCTCTGTTAAGCATTAGTTTACTAGTTACCTCCAATGAAATGTGATTGCTCTTTTTGTTTGAATAATAAAACAGTGGAGGCTTATTGTTGGAAAGGGAATGTCATTTGATTAAGCGTGGAATTTGGGTGAAAATAGTATTCATCCAAGCTGGAATGTAATGAGTTTTTTCAATATTAAATGCTATACTGTAAATAGAAAGTAGTTTGGGATAAATCACTTCTATTTGCATCACATATATTTATTAGATATTGATAAGTGGAATTGAGTGTTTTGAATGCACCATTCAACTTTTTACTTGGCATCACAGGATTAACTAATCATATTACAAAGTTAAACAATGATGGGGATGGTTGGTTTAATTTTAACTTTTGTAAATGTCAAAGGCTCAATTTTGCCAGGCCCAAGGTGGCGGGATTGGAGGCGTGTGGTGTTAAAATCACAAAAAATGGCGGGCAGCTCCGATCCCGCCTCCAGCCCACCTCTGAGCAATTTTCCCAGAATCATGGTTTCAGACCCCGTTTCCATCCCGCCTCCCTTCTTAACAACCACTTAATTGCCTCTATAATCCCATTTTGAGGGGCCTTTCTGATTTTAACACTTTTCCCCTGTCCTGCACGTCTCCTCTGGAACACGCCAGTTAATCCTGGCGGCCTCACAAGTGGATTGCTTACTAACAGCTGCAGCTCCACCATTAAAAAGGAGTTTTCACCAATGATCATTTGCAGGTGGCAGAACTTTGTTGTCTCAGGTCTGGGGGAACTTTTAGCAGGCCTACGCGTTGTTGTGGAAGTTTGGAGCCTAACACCCATCTCCAGTGTGACCTCCTGGGAAACCCCTCTCCCCACCTTGAACGAGCGCTTCCTCAACTGAGGCATATACCAGAAGCATGGAAACCATTTATTTCCTTTCCTCCTGGACATCAGATTCGGACGAAGACCAGCCATGGCAGCAGCAGAACCATGAACAACAGCAGCAGCAACAACAGGAGTGCCAAGCTGCTGCTCACCCACCTGAAGCTGCACAGGCCAGAAGGCGCCAGCGCGCGATCACATTGCTGCCCAGGATGCAAAGGATGCACTCATGTTGGCCAGATTTGCTTAGCCTGCACAATCAAACACTTTTGCCTCGCATCTCCTTACCAGAGCATCGACAATGGACAAGAACCTGCAGATTCCTATCATTCTGACCACCATACTGACAATTGCAAGTCGCCCTAAGCCCTCAATGTGGAAGTTCCATTTGCGAAATGACACAGGCCACAACTGCAACAGTTTGCCATCAGAATTTTTTATCGCAACAAACAACTGATGGCAGTTCAATAATAAACACAACACAACACCCAAGTGGCTACCCTTGTGACTACTTAAGCATTATATTCCTCTTACGCGTGCTCCTACGTGGTGCTTCCCCTGTGGCTTCAGCAGATGTGGAGGCCCCTTTCTCACTATCTTGCTGCTCCTGTCTCGACCCCTTTGGCGGGCATCCTCTGGGGTTGCGAACCTGTGAGGGCTCGGCAACAGTCTGCTGCTCCTGCGGCTGTGTAGGGGATGAGATGCCCATCTCAGTTGGGTGAGGACTCTGGTGGGGCTCTGGCCGAGGGCTTTGCAGTGCATGGTCATGTGAGTGCTTGGAGAGGAGCCCCCACTTCCTTGTTGTCTGCCACCAACATCCCTCTCATGGGTCAGCCCCACTTCAGAGCTAGCAAGTGGATTGACAGCACCTTGCTGCACTTCAGGTGGGCCATGAGGACCTGTTTCTGCAGAGGACTTCCAGAGGACTTCCATGAAGATCTGGTTTCTATGCTCAATAGCTGACCATCGCTCCTCAAAAGATGCCAGTCTATTCTGAACAATGACCATGTTTTCAACACTCTGGCGACTTAGCTCCGCCATGGCAGTAGCCATACTCTCCTCTACCGTAGCTATCCTTTCCATGGAGGTTGCTATCCTTTCCATGGTGATGCATTCATGTGCCAATGCCTTCACAAAGGCTCTGCTCAGGTTTGCGAGGACTCCTCCATTCGCTCTACACTCGCAGCGACCCAGGAGATAAAACCTGCCAGAGACTCCTGCACCTGTTCCTGGAGTTTCAGCACCGCTCTCCTGGATAGACCCGGAGGCACAGGGTCGACATGCAGCTGAGCTGAGCTGGCAGAGTCATGTGCCCTCCGACTAGGACTCTCCACTGCTGTCCCTGCCTCCACCATCTGCTGATGCTCACTTGTGAGCTGTGATACACCAGGTGACAACACTACTCTATCTTGCGAAGGTCCCATCGAGGTGTGAGTGTCTGCATTGGTGCTGGGTGCGCTGAATTCTGCTGGCGCTGCGCCCTCAGAGGTTACAGTTTCCTCTGAGGAGTCTTGAAGCTCAGGCTCTTCCTCCTGGACAGTGGGGATGGGGGCTGTCGATGGTCCTGTGGGGGAGTAAAGGAAAGAGTTAACGTTGTGAGGTAAAGGTTGCATGCACATTGAATTGTGCAGATGATCATAAGTCAATCTGTTAGAGCATCAGAATCATTATCAGTCACTCATGCGATGTCAGTGAGAGAGATGCCAAACTATTCTGTCACCAGCTTGCTGTGATGCGCCCGTCTGTCCGTCCCCCACTTGCGAGTCTTCCTCGATTTCCAGGGCCGCCTCCTCTGAGGTGGTGAGCTGGGCTACTGAGGGTGGCCCTCCTCCTGTCCTCGCTCTTTCCCTCTTATTGTGGGCTCTCTTTTCCTGCAATGAGGGACACAAGTGGAGTTTGAGTGAGAATGAAGGAGTGAGTGCAGAGAATCCATAGCATAGATGCTTAGAAGGAGACAAACGGCCCTCCCTGTGTGTTGTAAGTTGTTGTCATTGCATCACAGTGATAGGGAGTGTGAGGGCTGCATGGTCAAATAGTTAAGTGAATGTGCCCATAGAGAGAGAGGGAATGGTTAAGGGTGCAGGGATGTCAGTGTCAAGTGGGATGTGGAGGAAGAGGTTGGCAAAGCAGAGTGCTGGTGAGGAGAGGCGGTGGGGATCAGATTGAGGGTGATGGAAAAGTCATACTCACTTTTCCTGTGTGGAGAAGGTCATGAAACCTCTTCCTGCATTGCAGCCAGGTTCTGCGGCACATAGAGATTGAGTTGACCTCCTGGGCCACTTGCATCCACATAGCTTTAGTCTGCTGGGGAGGCTTTTTCCTCTCCTCATTTGATCTTGCTCCCTGCAACAGAGCTTGGAGGGAGGCCTCATCGAACCTTGAAGCACACTTTGGCCTACTGCTGGACATAGTTGCTGAATGAAGCGATCACAACAATGGGCATAAAGTTTAAAGTCTCCAGAAGAAGCAAGGCCTTAAATCCAGCAACACTGAAGATGGAATTGGAGGCGACTTTCTGAATGAAAAGACTCATTGGGCCAGGGGTTTCCACACGCTGGAAACCAAGTGCCCAATTAGGGCAAAATCGCACTTTTTTCCCACTTCACATCGGAGTTGGGGTCCTGACACGAAAATCACCTGACACGCCCCAGACCGCCCCCAGTGGCAATATCGAGCCCCAGGTGTCCCATTCTTTGATATAGCACGTGCCAGTAATTCCTAATGTTATGAATGGATGAGCAGATTGTTGGATCGAGTTTCTGTAGGAGAGCTTGGGTTTTAAAATACAAAGACAACCTAGATGGAGTCGCTGACATTTTACGTGTCCCTTTCTTGCCACGCATTCCGTCATCCCTTTATATTCAAAGGGTGCCTTCGCGCTTCATGGGGGGAAATTCTGATTCCACTTATACATGTCTATTAAAGCGTTCGTGTTCCCAACTTTAAGCTGTGATTTGTAACCAACAAAATATGTTTAGTGCATAACTTGTGGTCTGGCTTCTTCTTTGATTATTTGGCAAGAAAGAGTTTTATTCATTCACTCAACTGCTTGAGGGGGCAACCTAATCAAGGATTAGTAAGTGAAATGCATTTTGATCCCAACTGGGTTAAATGTAAAACACTTCGGGAGCCGAGTCAGTAATAATTTATTCCTAAGGAGTTAAAGGAGGGAATTAAGGAATCGTCTGGTTCCTCAGCCTATACTGGACAGGATACCGAAGCCCAGCTTTCTTACAATAAGCGCAACTCAGTATTTAATTAAGGAAAAAGCTCAGACAGTAGAGGATTATTAAGCTGTATAAGGAAAGTTGTCGCAGAAACATTATTGTATAAAATATAAACTCTCCGGACTTCATTTTCTCCTGCGGTTTGAAATTTCCCTTTTATGGAACAATTCCTGTTTTTCTCTGTAATGACTTGCTAATGAAATGTGTGTTGACTTTGAAACGTACGATTTCTTGGAGTGCAATTTCATCGACGTGTCATTTATTGTACAGAAGTCTCCCATTTTTTGTGAAAGAAGATTTACACCCCTCCCAGTTGCTGTAATGGGCTCTTTGCATCTTTGCTTGTGTGATATCCCATTTGCCAAAGTACAATGAATGCTTTCTGTATACAGTATGTTTGTGTTGTACCTAATTTTGCCGCATGTGCGTTTTCTGGAGCAAAGCCATTAAAGTTTAATTTGAGCACAAGTCATCTCTAGCGCATTACGAGTGCATTAGAGAGGAACTAGCCATTCTGGACCTCTCGTGCAATGTCCGCTGGCATCTTCACATACAAATTGTGGACGTTAATGAGGCCTGAATGGACTGAGTTGTAATTTTTTGTGCAGAAAATAAACAGACATCCTACTATGCCAGAAAAAAAAGTCAAGGCTTAATTGATCAACAACATGTATAGACAGGACAGAAAAAGACACACGGGGGAATTTTAAGTGCCCCCCGCCCCACTTAAAATGGAGTGGATGAATTACCTACCATGATCAGGTTGCGATTTTAAAAATGCCTGATTTTTCAGGCGTAGCTGGTGCCCGTCTGCATTAGGTAGGAGCCTCATACTTTTATGCAAATTGGGTTCCTATCATATCACGAGGGCCCCGATGCCACCTTAACTAAGAAGCCAATGGGGCTTCCACACAGGTCACCCCCGACAGCAAGAACCCGGTCAGACCACGTTGCTACTTTTACTGACTTGTGACTCTGTAACCCTAGGTCCCTTTGCTCATCTACCCCATTTGGACTCTTATTTTCCAAGGAGTATGTGGCCTCTTTATTTCCCTACCAAAATGCACCACCTCACACTTAGCTATATTGAAATTTATTTGCCATTTACACACACATTCTTCAGGTTTATTAATGTCTTCTAGCATTTTGTCACTGTCTTCCTCAGAAGTAACAATACCCCCCATATCTACATTAAATGTCATCTACCGTTCCTTAGACCATTCGTTTGACTAGTCTAGGTGCCTTTTGAATGCTATCACTCTCCATGGTTACCCAGATACATAACTGATGTGATCAGCAACATTTATAACCCTACAAGAATGAACCCCCCCTTCATACTATTTATGTCAGCAGTGGGGGACATGGAACCCATGGGCCGGAATTTTAATCTGGAGGCAGGTTGGGAGAGGGGGGGCTAGAAAGCGGTCGGGAAACCCAGGAGAATGGATTTCCCGCAGGCCCTGCTGCATTTAATGACAGGGTCTGATTAACATTTCAAAGCTCAGATGGAGAGGCTGGCCGGCTGCAGTCGGGTAGGCCTGCAGCACTAGGCCGCGGTGAGGAGGGAGGAAGGGATCGGGTGGGGGGTGGGGAAAGGATCAGGGCCGGAGCATAGAGTGGGGGAGAGGAAGGGGCCTGGAGGAGCATCACGGGGGGGAGGATCGGGATTGGAGGATTGGGACCAAAGGAGCATCGGTGGGGCGGGGGAGGGGGCGTGGTCGGGACTTGGGAGCCGGAGGAGCATCGGGACTGGAGGGGGGAGTCCGGAAAGGCGATCGGAGGCCTCGTGGGGGGATTAGAGGTCTCGTGGAGGGGATCGGAGGCCTTGGAGAGGGGGATCGGAGGTCGCATGGTGGGGATCGGAGGTTGTGTGGTGGAGATCGGAGGTCGCAATGTGGGGATCGGAGGCCTTGGGGACGGGGATCGGAGGTCGCGTGGTGGGGATCGGAGGTCGCGTGGTGGGGATCGGAGGCCGCGTGGTGGGGATCGTAGGTCACGTGGGGATCGGCAGTCGCGTGGTGGGGATTGGAGGTCGCGTGGTGGGGACCGGAGGTCGCGTGGTGGGGATCGGAAGTCGCGTGGTGGGGATTGGAGGTCGCGTGGTGGGGATCAGAGGTCGCGTGGTGGGGATCGAAGGCCTCGGAGGGTGGTCGGAGGCCTCATGGGGGTTGTCTGATTGCGAGGAGTGGGTGAGGCACAGACCCTGGATCCAGGTGGTGAGTGTAAAGCCAGTCCTCACCTTACTTTAGCTGGCGAGGCCTGAGAAACCTGACCAGCCAGAGTTAAATTTGAAATGGTTTGTTAAATCTGAGGCGCGCCAGCCTCATTATAATATTTAAATGGATGACACACCTCCTGGGAACAGGTTGGCTGCCCGCCCCATCCCGCCTCTGTTAAACCAGAAGTGGTTGGGTTGGAGGCGGGTTGGGATCGGGATTCCGTTTTTTAACACTTTCACCTCCCACCCGACCCCAACCCATCCGTTTTTTGGAGTTAAAACTCCCCCCATTGAGTCGCTTCTTCTCCCTTCCTAAGCCTTCTGTTATTCAACCAGTTTTCAATGTAATTAATTTATCAATAATCCATGGGGCTAAATCCTTTTTATTAGCCTCAAATAGGGAATGTTCTTAAATACCCAATTTCCTCTGAACTTCAAAGGTCGCATTTAAAACAGATGCAATCTTTTCCCAAAAACAGAAAGTCCTTTGAATCATAGAATCATAGAGTGGTTACAGCACAGGAGGCCATTCGGCCCGTCGAGCCCGTGCACTTCAGTTAGTCCCTCCCCGCGCCCTTTCCCCGTAACCATGACATTTTTTTTCCTTCAGGTACTTATCCAATTCCCTTTTGAAAGCCACAATTGAATCTGCCTCCACCACCCTTTCAGGCAGTGCATTCCAGATCCTAACCACTCGCTGCGTAAAAATTTTTCCTCATGTCGCCTTTGGTTCCTTTGCCAATCACCTTGAATCTGTGTCCTCTGGTTCTCGAGCCTTCCACCAATGGGAACAGTCTCTATCTACTCTGTCTCGACCCCTCATGATTTTGAACACCTCTATCAAATCTCCTCTCAACCTTCTCTGCTCTAAGGAATTTGCTTGAGGGAATTATTCTCTTTTTGATGCAGAAGGTTTGATTCCAAATGTTCTGCCTTGGTCACCTGCAACCCCAGCTCTTGATAATTGACATCCTCTCCCTGAAGTCTCCTCTTCTTTCTAACTGCTTTTCCTGGCTCATCATTATCTTGTTGTGCATGTGTGCACATAACAGTTTGCATTTACATTACTGCACTTGCTGACTGGTATATTATCAACATCCCTAAACAGAACCATGATTGGCATTTGCAACTTTCCAGAAGGAGACAAGCTTGGGCACATTTCAAAAAATGAAGAACTCCACACATTTATGGGAAGGCGAAATCAAGGCCTAAATCAAATACTATTTATTACTTATTTAATATCCGAGCTTTGATTCCTGAGACTTACCTCAAAGACAAGGTAATTACTGAGCCTTTGCAACCTGTAAGGAAGAGAACGTCAATAAAGATAGAAACAGCAAGTTGAGATAAAGCAAATGTCATTTGAAACCTATGGTGGAATGAATGATTTCACTGGGAGCTCAGATGTGTCCCATCATCACTTTTGAGATTCATGGGGTTTGAGAGATACATTTCAGTGTAAAGTATGAGATGAGAGCTAGCACTTAGTCATACTTAAGCATACTGCAAATGCTTTAGTCTAACGATTATTTCTAATCAAATTTACCCATTAGGAGCAGAGACTAATAGCAGCCATGGCAACAAGTGCTCTATTCATTCCTAAACTAGGGAACATGTCCTTTTAATTCAAGGTAATGGTGTTGCATGATGCAATTCTCAGTCTTCTTCAATTATCTTTTACGTTGTAAAAATGAATCATATAATGCACTATGGCATAGTTGAGTTTAATATTCAACTACACTTAATATCACCTACCACAATCACTCAGTGCAAAATCCAAAATTACAGTGTGATATATAAAACCGTCAGCACTGAGAGCAAAACATTGATGCATTGTCAATTATGTCAAATTAACAGAATCAACTTCAGTCCATCTTAAAACATTGACCTTGGTTCAGCAACACTCGCACTGGCGTCCCGGGGACACTGTGTTGGGACACCAGCTATTCATCTGGGGAATTTATGTTCAGATCCAGGCCATTGATATCACTTCTCCTGTGTGTCCTGCGTAGTCTCACTCCAGCGTGTCCTGCGTAGTCTCACTCCAGCTTCTGGAGTGCACAGTCCAGGCATTCTCTACTAACGTACTGTTGCTAATTGTTGGGCTGTCAAAGGGTTCACATGATACAATAATCTAGTTTTCATATATATTTCTTTAATTCATTAGAATGGTAAAACATACATATTATTCATAGTTCAGCAGTCAACTTCAGTCAACTTTCTATCTAGTGGATGTTAGCTGGTGGACAGATTCTTGGCAACTGCATAATTTAAAGAGAAAGGCATTGTGAAAACATCAATTATTGAATTTGATTGAATCAAATATCGTGATTCTACCAGCAACAAATCTGTAAAGTAAAAAGGCATGATTTTTTAAAAATTTCATTTATATAGCACCTTTCACGACCTCAGGATATCCCAAAGCGCATTACAGCCAATGAAGCACTTTTGAGGTGTAGTCACTGTTGTAATGAAGGAAATGCAGCAGCCAATTGCACACAGCAAGCTCCCACAAACAGCAACGTGATAATGACCAGGTACAGGAAACTTTTGATTTACCGGCACCTAAATAACCGGAAATCTCGGTTAACCGACAAAATTCAGGAGTAGGTTCAGGTAACCTTTATTACTTGCCTTCCTCCATTTGTTGCTGTGCAAGGGTGTGGCTGCAGCTGTTGCTAAGCTACAGAGACGCTTGCAACTTGTGCCCATTGTTCTGAAGCTGTTGAGCAACAGGGTTTGTTGCTTTATATGGAGCTCTCAGCTCCGTATCTTTTACTATAGCGTTCGGTTATCCGGAATTTTTGATGAGCCGGCACCACGTCGGTCCCGTCCGTGCCGGATAAAAAAAAGTTTCCTGTAATCTGTTTTTGTTATGTTGATTGAGGGATAAATATTGGCCAGGACACCAGGGATAACTCCCCTGCTCTTCTTCGAAATAGTGCTGTAGTATCTTTTACGTCCACCTGAGAGAGCAGACGGGGCCTCGGTTTAATATCTCAGACAAAAGACGACACCTCCTACAGTGCAGCACACCCTCCCGGGAATGTCAGCCTAGAATTTTGTGCTCAAGTCTCTGGAGTGGGACTCTGAACCCACTACCTTCTGACTCAGAGGTGAGAGTGTGCTACCCACTGAACCATGGCTGATACAAGAAAACTTCAATTAATTTAATGTAGAGCTTGAGTTGCCACTCTTTTGAATGGGTGGACTGTAGCTATGTGTTCACATCCACCCATAGTTTGACCCCTTTCCCAGGCTAGATATGACAACCTGCATACTTGCATCATATAAGGCAAGGATATTAATATCCATTCACAGTGAATCGAAGCCAACCTGCCCAGAAACAAATATCATTGGTTCTCTCAGCCCTTATGCTACCCTTTATCTCCTGTTGCCTTACTCGGTACCGTGAGCTGGGAGGGGGGATTGGGAAGACAACTCCTGAATTCATGTGGTCAATATGTCATCTCATGTTTCCATGTGCAGCAAAGAGTAAGCTTAACGCTGTAGATGAACCTACAAGTAGATAACACCCTCCAATTTTTTGCTCTTCCAGTAGCTGCAATATACCCCTCAGATACTGAATGATATTCCATGTTGGCAGTGATTCCCATCCCTTCTCACCTGTTTCTCCCTCCTTGCTTTCATACCTTTCCTACTGCACAGCACAATGATGGTGATTTCTTCCCAAGAATTATGGGTGATTTTGCTACATGAATATGAAGCTGCCAATTTAGGGGCCCACTAGGAAATGCATTGACACTGCCCAAGCTCAGTTCACATCGGACCCTTCCAACTCAGCAGAGACTGTCATCCTATTAGTTTGGATGGGGCCTGAACCCAACGTTGAAAGCTAGTGTCTGATAGTCTCCCACTAGTTCGGTCTGAAAGGAATTTTAAACCAAGCCTTCTGGATCCTTTGTAGGTAAATACGATTTTAAGCCTTTGATTGCTCTTTCTTTCAAATCTTTCCTTAAAATATGAAACTCATGTCCCATAAAATGGGGTTTGGGAAGCCATTTTGCTTCAGATACTCTCTGTATATAAAATATATATCAGGGACTTTAACACGCCAAATGATTCATGTGTTCTGGTGATTCTACGAAAACTTTCATTGCATATCTTAATTTTTTAGCAAATGTGCATATAAAAAACACAAACACACTGGCGGAGGGGTAAATATGGAAAATTACCCGCATTTACCACATAACTAGCTTTAATGGTTGCAGCAAGGAGGAATCTGCTGGTCTTTATCAGAAGCCATTTAACCAGTATTGAGTGACCTCTCCAGGCTAGAGCGAGGAAAGCATCTTAACAGGGCTGTGACTCACAGCTCTGCTGATTGCTATGGGCTACATAAATTGCCTGGATTAAGGAATGCCATTTTAATTGTGGATGAATATTATAGTGTGTAAAACCACGACTAATTGCACCATCTGCTTTTTCCCCTCTAAGTTGCTCATTGTAAACTCTGGTAATCAAAACAGATAATGGCTTAGAGACCATAATGCAGCCTTATTACTCCCACAAAGAAAGTTTGAATGAGTAATATTGAATGTTGGATTTTATCCAAGCTGTTTTACTTGCGTTCCCAAGATCCGTGTAAGGGTAGATGGGAGATCCACTGAGCCCAACTAACTCAAAAGGGTAGTACAGGCAGATTGTTCACTGTTATCTATTCGATGTCTTCATCAATGTTGCATTGGATACAGGAGAGTCTTCTAAAGCAGGATTTTCACTGGGCCGTGGAAGCGGGATTGGAGGCGTGTGGGGGGTTAAAATCCCAAACGAACCCATCCCGCCCCCAACCTGCCTCCATGCCAGTTTCAAAGGAGGCGGGTACCCGACCTGTGCTGGGAGCCGCCTCCCTGAGGCGGGAAGGGGATTAATGCCAATTAACTGCCTGTTAACAGGTAGTTAACAGTCAGTTTTTAGCCGAATCCCTATTTTCATTGGTGAAATGTGGGATTCCTGACAGCTCCAAACCACGCCAAGTTAGCGAGGTGGGCCGTCGGGATGAAGGGCTTGGAGGGGTCGAGATGTCCGGTGTTCAGGTGAGTGATGGGTGCACGAGTGCAGAGGTAAGTGTGTTTGGTGTGTTTAAAGTTTTTAAAGAAGTTTTACTTACATTTACATACCTTTACAGCCTTCCTTCCCTCAGGTCTCGGGAGTCCCTCATCTCACCGGCACAGAAAGCAGAATGGCCGCGATCTGTCAAAAGTTCCAGCATTCAGCTTTCTGTTCTGGAGAGATCTCTAAATCATCCTGACAGGAAGGAATTAACTTGGAGTACAGATTGTCAGTGTTTGACAGCATCAAACAGCTGTGAAAAGCTGATATTTCATCTGTCAAAAGGTCTTGACAGATGAAATATCAATCTGTGATGTCACCTGTTGCCGGGTTGGCCCTCAATTGGCCTGCTGAGCCTGCTGGGCGGGCTCAACAAGGTCAATCAAGTCCAAATCGCGTGGGTTGGCTAGAACTCGATGGAGGCGGGACTACAACCCTGAAAGTTGTTGTCCCGCCTCCTACCTGACCCCTCAATGAAAATCCAGCCCTAGTGTCTGTACCAGGCATCTCTGGAAGAATTGAAATGATTCATTTCACAGATGAGATTGTACTGTTGACGGATTGCTTGGGCATCAAGTGCGATTCTGCTCATCAGCTTGAACAATGCGCTAACTACTAGTGCATGGTAATGATGTCCCTAACTGCAGTATTGTGGCTTCACATGGGTTAAGAAGGGAACTTGAAGGTATTAATGTGTGAAGGCTCAGTCCCAACTGTAGACTCATATTGGTATCTAGGGGTTCTGTTGGATGCCAACTTTAAACTTGGACATTGTTCTTTGGGGTCACTGACAAGGAGCAAAGAATACTTTAGTCTTTCACACCTGCCTTCAAAGGAAGCAAAATACCAATCCTTGTTAAGCTTGTGGCATATGATGTGTGTGTTGAAGCAATTTCCTTTGAAGATTTAGCACTCAGACATTCAGCAGAAGGGTTTCCTTTGGCCCATGTATGAGATCAAGGGCCAAGCTATGAAGTGGATTTATGGGTAAAAGAGAAAACAGTCGCAGGAGGGAGAGCTCCAGACCACATGAACATGTTGCTCAGCACTTCTGAAGGGCAGCCATATATTTTTGCCAAAGGCGCTTACAAAAGGACCAGATATAAGCAGTTGGTACCTAGTAAGCCAGTTGACTTGAACATCTAGAACATCAAGGTGATCGCCATATTGTGAGGTGTCCTGTGTAGGTCTTTCCACCTTTACTGAAAGAAAATTTCAGGCAAAGAGCTGATGAGGCGAGTCCTGTGGTTTAGGACAATGTCTGCTGGGCGGTGTTACCAAGTCAATTAAAGTATGTGCTCACCTGTCCAGGATTCCGTGCCTACATTGAACAAACTGCGGAAAGGCAAGCAGCAGCTTTCCACCTCACACTGGTGAAGCCACTGTCCAGTGGGGTGTGGTGCACGTTCATGCTACGGTCAAGCATTTTATAGCGAGTTGTGCTGCTCAGGAGGAGGTGCCGGTACCCGCTGTCTTCCTAGCAACAGCTCAAAGCAGTGCTTGTCAATTGTCTAATTACCAACTCGTAACTGCCTCCTTGGGGTGGGGAAAGTGGCTGGAGCCTCTTTGGGGTTGTGTCGACAGACTTGACGATGTGAGATTGGGACTGAGTCGATTCTCCGTGGCAGGTTTGGTAATCCAGGCAGGTCCCGCACTCCAGACCGGCCATCAGGTTTATTGGGGTCTGTTCCTGGGGACTGGGATTGGCAGGCAGATCTGGACAAGCAGCGGGAAGCTTACCAGTGTTCTGTGTTGGTAAGCAGTCTCCAGCTAGTTCACACATTAGGACCCCTTACCCTTGGATCTTGACAATCTGTGCCTAAGCTGTCCAGACTTAGCTAAGATTAATTCATGGCTATAGGGAGAGAGGGTGAACTCTGTATCAGGCAAACAAACTTTATTTTAGTGGATTTCTCAGTCGTTTGGTTTGGAGATTCCAGATGAAGGTGATGGGTTTCTGTGCGTCACAGACAAGCGGCTGATTGAAACAAATACAAAGAACTTTCAGTTTTATGGCTAATGTGGGGTTAAAGGTGACTCACAACGCTGTGATTAGCAAATAATGGGGGGCTCATGTATTTTCCTGCCTCATTTTCCATTAGTTTTGCATTTCTAACTTTTTCATGAACGATATGGCCATGGAAACTAAATCACCATGAGCCACCTGGAGATTGATTGCTATGATTAGTTGAGAACTCCATTATGGTCGAATCATACGACGAGCAGTGTGGTAGAAGCTGAACTAGCTGAAGCTGGGTCTTTTTTCATCTAGCAACTGGTATGTTCCTAAATAGGGCCTAACATATATTTGAGCTACAGGGGAGTCGAGGGTTATGGGGAGCGGGCGGGAAAATGATGTTGAGGCCAAGATAAGATTAGCCATGATCTTATTGAATGGTGGGGCAGGCTCGAGGGGCCGAATGGCCTCCTCCTGCTCCTGTTCCTTATGTTCCTTATGTTCTTAAAACCCCGGCAGCCCCGCTCTCTCGCTGGATGTGCAATGGGGGCCGCTGAGCAAGCGGCTCCGGCCTTGACCACATCCCAAATCCCGGTGATGGGGGTCATCTGCATAAAAGGGGTTGGGCACCCATGGCATTCACAGCACTCACTGGGTATCCTTCCCATGGGGAGTCAGCAAAATTGGCTTTTGCTGTTAGAAAACCAGAGCTGTGGGTCCCACTTCCATCGGGAGCGGAGGCAGAACAGATGGGAATTCTGGCGGGTGATGTCATCCCGCCAGTCCTGCCTTTTCCTCATACACTGACACTGCGGGGGAAGCCAACAGTTTTCCATGGTTAAACAAGGGGATGGGTACCACAGCAAATAGTTAATTCCACATTATCCAGACCCAGTAAAGCCTCAATAGGGTATCATTAACAGGAAGTGTTTTCTAGTATAGTAAATATACAGTGATGAGGAATAAGCTGATATGTCCCATCTGCACCTTGTACATTGTACCTGATTAAACAACTGCACCTGCAACAGACTGGGACTTCGGCAAGCTCGGCAGCACCACCAAGAGGCGGCTAGCAGTACTGTGCCTCTTTGAAAAGAGCCCAAGAAAATACGTTCAGTCCGTAAGGGTGACCCCGAGCTTCCGGTCGCCTGTCATTTTAATTCACCGCTCCATTCCCACTCGGACCTCACCGTCCTTGGCCTCTTGTATTGTTCCACGGAAGCTCAACGTAAACTCGAGGAACAGCACCTCATCTTCCGATTAGGCAGTCTGCAGCCTTCCGGACTCAATATCGAGTTCAACAATTTCAGATCATAAGCTCGGCCCCCATTTCATTTTCTCTTGTAATTGTTCCACTCCTTTCCCCCCCCCCCTTTCCTTTTGTTTCTCTCTCACACCTGGCAGCTATCTTTTGCCCTGCCAGTACACTTTACACCTAATCCCAGCCTATTACTATCTCGTCTAGCTTCTAATCTCTTTTACTTCTTTTGTTTCTTTTATTCTTTTGTCCGATCGCAGCCCTGCCTCCGATCTAGTTTCTTTTCTTTCCAGTTTTGAAGAAGGGTCCAACCCGAAACGTCAACTCAAATTTCTCTCCACGGATGTTGCCTGACCTGCTGAGTTTTTCCAGCATTTTCTGTTGTTATTTCCAAGAAAATACGTTTGGGGCATAGAATCATAGAATGGTTACAGCACGGAAGAAGGCCATTCAGCTCATCGAGCCCGTGCCAGCTCTCTGCAAAAGCACTTCAGCTAGTCCCACTCCCCTGGCCCTTTCCCCGTAGCCCTGCAAATTTATTTCCTTCAGATACTTATCCAACTCCCTTTTGAAAGCCACGATTGAATCTGCCTCCACCACCCTTTCAGGCAGTGCATTCCAGATCCTAACCACTCGCTGCGTAAAAAAGTTTTTCTCTTACGTCGCCTTTGGTTCTTTTGCCAATCACCTTAAATCTGTGTCCTCTGGTTCTCGACCCTCTGCCAATGGGAACGGTTTCTCTCTATCTGTCCAGACCCCTCATGGTTTTGAACACCTCTGTCAAATCTCCTCTCATCCTTCTCTGCTCCAAAGAGAACAACTCCAGCTTCTCCAGTCTATCAATGTAACTGAAGTCCCTCATTCCTGGAACCATTCTCATAAATCTTTTCTGCACCCTATATAAGGCCATCACACCCTTCCTAAAGTGTGGTGCCCAGAATTGGACACATAATTCCAGTTGGGGCCGAACCAGTGTTTTATACAGATTCATCATAATTTCCACACCTTTGTACTCACTCTATGGGCTGGATTTTACCTGCCGAGACGCGTTGGGGGCGGGACTGCTGCCTTCCGGGTTCTAGTCCCGCCCCCAGCGACGTCTGACGAACAGACACTATTTTCCCTTTTTTGGCCTTGTTAAGCCTGCCCTGCGGGCTTGCCGGCCAATTAAGGGAAAGCCGGTGTCAGATGACGTCAGTGCATGACGCTTCATCTGCCGGTTTTGTTAAAGTGACAGGCCCCGTAATTTTTTGTCAGTTGAATTGTCAGTTTTTGACAGCAATCACTGTCCAAGGGTGAGCCCTTGCACCCGGGCTCACCAATGACTCTCCCCTTAGGAAGAAACAGATGGCAGCTGCATGTGAGATTGCAGAAGCCATCTGTCAATTCTATCGATCAGATGAGGCTTCCCAGAAACATCAAATCTTGTCACCTGCAGATACATATAAACAGAATAAAATTATTTCTGACTACATTCTCTCACCTGTCATACTTACCTGTGCACCATTGCACCCATCACACTACCTCTGCAGCTGTCATTTGCACACTTACACTGCAGCAGATCCACAGCTCGCTTCGCTGACCCTGGCGGGGTTTCCCGCCATCGGGAAGGACACATCAGTAGGCGCAAAATGGTGAAAAGCCTCTTAACTACCTGTTAACTACCTCTTAACAGGCTGTTAATTGGCTCTAATCCCCTTCCCGCCGCTAGGAGACGGGTCCCTGCGCGAGTCGGGGACCCGCCTCCCGGGAAGATGGTTTGGAGGCGGGTTGGGACCCGCTCCCAATTTTTCCCATTTTCCCAGCAGTCCCGCCTCCAAACCTGCCTCCTCAGGGCTGGGAAAATCCAGCCCTATACCTCTATTTATGAAGCACAGGATCCCGTAAGCCTTTTTATCTGCTTTCTCAACCTGCCCTGCCCTGCACACATACCCCCAGGTCTCTCTGTTTGTACACCTCCTTCAGGAATGTACCTTTTAGTTTATATGTCCTCTCCTCCTTCTTTCTACCAAAATGTTTCACTTCACACTTTTCTGTGTTAAATTTCATCTGCCACGTGTCCGCCCATTTCACCAGCCTGTCTATGTCTTCCTGAAGTCTATCACTCTCCTCCTCACTGTTCACTATACTTCCAAGTTTGTGTCATCTGCAAATTTTGAAATTGTGCCCTGTACATCCACGTCATGTACACCATGTCAACTACGTCAAAGAACTCGATCAAGTTAGTTAAACACGATTTGCCTTTAACAAATCTGTGCTGGCTTTCCTTAATTAATCTACATTTGTCCAAGTGACTGTTAATTTTGTCCCTGATTATTGTTTCTAAAAGCTTCCCCACTACTGTGGTTCAACTGACTGGCCTGCAGTTGCTGGGTTTATCTTTACACCCTTTATTGAACAAGGGTGTAACATTTGCAATTCTCCAGTCCTCTGGCACCACCCCCCTATCTAAGGAGGATTGGAATATTATGGCCAGTACCTCCGCGATATCCTCCCTCAATTCCCTCAGCATCCTAGGATGCATTCCATCCGCTCCTGGTGACTTATCTACTTTAAGTGCAGCCAGCCTTTCTAATATCTCTTCTTTATCAATTTTTATCCAATCAAGTATCTCCACTACCTCCATCTTTACAATGTTTATGGCAGCATCCTCTTCCTTGGTGAAGACAGATGCAAAGTACTTGTCTAGTACTTCAGACATACCTTCTGCCTCCATGCATAGGTCTCCTTTTTGGTCCCTAATCGGCCCCACCCTTCCTCTTACTACCCTATTTATATGCCTAAAGAAGACTTTTGGATTACCTTTTATGTTGGCTGCCAATCTATTCTCATACCCTCTCTTTGCCCCTCTTATTTCCTTTTTCACTTCTCCTCTGACCTTTCTATATTCAGCCTGATTCTCAGATGTATTTGCAACCTGACATCTGTCATACACGCTCTTTTTCTGCTTCACCATATTCTCTATCTCTTTCGTCATCCAGGGAGCCCTGACTTTAGTTGCCCTGCCTTTCCCCCTAGTGGGACTGTACCTCAACTGTACCTGAACTATTTCCTCTTTAAAGGCAGCCCATTGTTCCATTACAGTTTTGCCTGCCAATCTTTGATTCCAGCTTACCCGGGCCAGATCCGTTCTCAGCCCACTGTGGGGGTGATTCTTTGCCTGCCAATCACAATGCAGTAACCGCAGTACTAGCCAGAAAGTACAATTTGGATGGCGTTGACCTCGTTTCACATTTTCCATCAGGGGTTTAAAATTGCAGTAATACGCGAGCCGTTGTGTTTTCCTGCAGCACATTGGCTTCAGGCACATTGAGCTCAATATGGTCTGATTTGATTCCGTTTGGAATTTTGATTGGACTCCAGCAACATCCAGCATCAGTGAGATTTCTTGGGGTTTACTACAACCCCAGTGCCCTGCATAAAAGCACGAACCAGATGAGCTGGCCTTATGGTATTTTTAAAATACATTTGAGGGCACCACTTGCACATATCTGCCAGGGCTACTAGAAGGCCAGCCTCTACCAGGTACTACGTACTATCTACTTCCCAGTCCCAGGTGTACCAGATATGGAAGCAGCGGAAGCTTCCTTCAGCCTTCCATATAAACTAAGAGTAAAGCAAGATTCATTCTCCTGCCACCATTGAGTGCAAAGTGAATCGTACATCACTGGAGAGGCTTGTCTCCACACCTGTCAGCCTGCTCAGTGACTTTCGAGGATGTGAGCAGTAAGGACATAAGGTGCTTCCGATCCATGTCATCAACAAAGGGACCATTAAATCTGTAAGGATGCTTTTAACCAGGTATGAGGGTGGGAAAGATGCTTAATGCCTCACTTGTTTTTGTACTTATTCAAATCCATTTGTGACATTTGGGGTCCTAAGTAGCCAAAGATACGACTTCATTTTCCCTCATTTTTTCCTGTAGGGAGTTGGAGGTTGACCCATACATCATTAAACTGGAAGGAGAAGAAGACTTAAAAGCTCTAATAACTAAGCTTAGTGTTCGCCAGACATGACAGGGTGCTAGCAGTCTTTACTACAAGTGTAAGTGCAGAGTGTTCAGGGCTGCTGGTTAATCTTCTGCATATTATCTCATGCAATAAATAGTCATTTTCTAGTGGCGCTGACACGTCAAACAGGAGTTTGTGAGACAAAGCAAGAACTAAGTAGCAATTATAGATCCTCCTCACTTTGTTGTTTGAAATTAGTTTGCGTATTTAATGGAGATGTACCCTTACCAATCGGTGTCTGACAAGGTTGTAATGAGGCCACCAGTTTGGGTCCCGCCTGACCGAGCATTGCACATTGAGTTTGTAAGCAAAGGCTGATCCTGGAGGGACCAGACTGTGGCATTTCCTCACTTGGACAATTATCCACATTTACATCGCCGTTTTATATGCAGATTCCTGCCTATTTCTATCGTCCATATTGTTTGTTTATTCATTCCTGGGATGTGGGCGTCGCTGGCCCACCCCTAATTGCCCTCGAGAAGGTGGTGGTGAGCCACCTTCTTGAACCGCTGCAGTCCGTGTGGTGAGGGTACTCCCACAGTGCTGTTAGGGAGGGAGTTCCAGGATTTTGACCCAGCGACGATGAAGGATCAGCGATATACTTCCAAGTCAGGATGGTGTGTGACTTGAAGGGGAACTTGGAGGTGGTGGTGTTCCCATGCACCTGCTGCCCTTGTCCTTCTAGGTGGTAGAGGTCGCGGGTTTGGGATGTTATTTCAAGAGACCATTGCGCAAAATCAATAGAATTATTTACACTTTTTCATAAAGCTTCTGATGAATTTTTAACTCTGGCTTAGGCAACTGTTTGTTAATCTGAGTGCAGATGTTCACAGAATCACAGAAACCTCACAGTACAGATAGAGGCCATTTCGGCCCATCGAGCCTGCACCGACACATATCCCACCCGATCCCCGTAACCCCTACACCAACACATATCCCACCCTATCCCCGTAACCCCACGTATTTAATCCCCCTAACACTAAGGGTCAATTTTTATCATAGCCAATCAACCTAACCCGCACATCTTTGGACTGTGGGAGGAAACCGGAGCACCCGGAGTACCTAATATGATGACAGCAAACAGCCTGCAGCTGGATAAAGCAGCCATATTATGGCCTAGAAATTGGGTTGGGGCGCCAAAGTGGCGCAAAAGTCGCCTGAGCGCAGGATTTAGCGCAGCAATCGGAGTAATACCGATCGCCAGAAATTCAGTTTCATTGCCCCTCGAGGGAGACGGGGCGAGGCTCGAGGCGCTCCGCGTCCCTCTTAGGGCGCTGGAACTGATTATCGCAGCGCAACGTGCCGCAGCGCCACACGCTGCGGCACGGCACGCTGCGGTACTGCAGGCCTTCCTCCCACTGTTAAGGGGGAGGTGCCTGCAACAGCGCGATCCCCGCTCGCGAGTGCCGGCAAATGAGCCCGGCACCAAGGAGAAGTGCCGGGCTCTCGGGAAACAGCCGGCAATGCTGCGGGGGGGGGGGGTAGAAGGCCGGGGACAGAGGTGCTGGCAGGCGGCCGCCAAAAAAGCGGCCGCCCCGCACCTCCACCTTAACTTGCGCCGCTGCCGGCACAGTAAGGCCCCGTGAACCGGGCGCGGGTAGCGAACGGCGCAACTGCAGCGTTCGCTAACAAATATTGCGAACGGGGCACGAATGGGGCACTGCGCACACCGATGACGTCATCGGTGGCGGCGCAGCGCAAATGCCTAACGCCACCATTAGCGCCCCTGCTGAATATCGCGGGAGATGCAGCCAGTGGCGCTACAGCCACTGACTGCCTCTTTAGGCGCTAACAGGTGGCGCTACTCACCCAATTTCTCCCCCTAGATGTTGTCATAGTACATTGCTAATATAAACCAGATGAGTCACAAGCACCTCAAAGGATTGCCTTCCAGCAGGCTCCAGATGGCAAACTGTACCCTCATCAAATGGAGGTAGACACCACTAGCTGCCATTTTATTACTGGGTTGTCCTCTGACATCTGGTATAGTTCACATCCAAAAAAACACAGTCAGGAGTTCAACTCTTGAGTAAATGACCATTGCAGATCCCCACTTACCTCACTGTTGCTGTCGTTATTCTGAGGTCGCCCTGCAATGTAAACGGGGTGAATCTGAAACACCCACAGCCTTTCCGAATTGGAAAAAAAAACATTTCCACCACAGCTGCGTTTCGTGAACTATAAACGCACTGATCATAACCACGGCCATTAATTCCAGCAACTGCTGTGATTGGAGCAGAGATGTGACAGTGCACTGCAACCTGATTCAGCAACGTGACCCCCAAAAATTGGACGTGACCCATTTCAAAAATATTTTGTGCTCATCAAAGTAATGAGATGTTTTGTGCTGATTTTCCAATGGAATATTGTTCTTTAAACATTGAGTACTGATGGCATCGGTGGAATTCAGAGTTGTTGTACCCAAAAGTGTAAGGGAGTTAACAGCAGGACAGAGCAGAACCCTTTTACATTATTCCTATCACATATATATATTTTCTTCTTTTTTATCCACAGTTTTTGTTTTTTCTTCCCTCCCTTCAGCTGTCCTTCATTCTACCAGCGCAATTCACACCCCATCTAGAGCCATCCTTTGTTCCTTAACCTGTCCCATTTCCATCTCCCCTCGCCTTGAATGTCTCTTAATACAGGAAACTTTGTGCTATCCGGCACCGACAGGACCGAGCTGTTGCCGTTCCCTCAAAACTGCCGGACACACCAGCGTTAATGTTGAAACATACGGAGCTTTCCGTATCTGGCAACAAACACTGTTGCTTAGCAACAGCTTCTAAACAGTTGGCCGTACCTTGGAAGCGTCTCTGTCGCTTAGCAACAGCTTCAGAGAGACTTTGCAGAGCCTGACTGTTGGAAAAAAAAGCCACGAGAAGAAAAAAAACGTAACAAAACGGCTCCTGATTTTTGCTGGTGGCTCGAGCTTGCTGGACACTTAGCCTCCGGATAACACAAAGTTTCCTGTATCTCTCAATGTCTCTTAATCTCTCCTGCTTTCTATCCTATCACTGACCTTCCCTTTTGTTCTTTCATCCCCTCCCCCTTTTCCCAGCCCCTAACTTGCTTTCCGTTCCCTGCTTTTTTTCCAGTTCTGATGAAAGGTCATCGACCTGAAATGTTAACTCCGTTTCTCTCTCCATGGATGCTGCCCTGGCCTGCTGAGTTTTTCCAGCATTTCCTGTTGTTATTTTGGATTTCCAGCATCCGCAGTATTTTGCTATCCTTTCACATTATTGACGTTGATGCAACTGTCTGTCACGCAGAGTGGGCTATACTTAGGACCACTTGCTGCTAAGGAAGGGATGGATGCAGTATCAAGGTGCAACCCTGTAAAATTACATTTTCCTATTCGCACATTCCTCTAGTTCCAGGTTGAGTAGAAATGGCAACCTTGCTTCATATTTTTTAATGCACGGATCCTGACCTACAATGGGTTAGGAGCTCGCAACTGTATCAGTGCCATACTCTCGAGGTTTAGAGTGTATTTCTAAACCAGCGAAGAAATGGCCTAATTATTTCCATCGAGTTGTGTGAGGATGTCTGAGAAAACATTCCCACCGGCTGAGGTGGCAGACTTTTAAGAACCCTTTATTTTTCCAGAATTGTAAAATGCTTAGTGTCACTGACTAAAGTGGCAGCGTAAGAACCGTGCAGACAAAATAAACCCATCAGCAGGGTCATACTTAGCACAAATCTGTCAAATTCAGCTCCAAGTGATTTAACCTAATATGCTTCAGTGATTTTGTCAATTCAACAGTGTCCTTGTTAATAAAGCTCCTTTCCACTGACAGACCTCGTCACTTCTCCTGCCTATTTCTCTTTTGTAAGCACACTAACTATTTAAACAAATGTAAGAGCCACTTCCCCACAAGTCTATTGGGTAAAGCCAGCGCTATACAGCGTGAAACTAGGCAGAACAAGAATGTCTGTGCTAAGTGTCAGCCTTGACACAGTTGGTAACACTCTCGCCTCCAGAGTCAGAAGGTTGTGGGTTCAAGTCCCACCCTAGAGACCTGAACACGTAATCCAGGCTTTACACTTCAGTGCTGTACAGAGGGAGCGATGCACTGTCTGAGGTGTCTTCTTTCAGATGAGATGTTAAACGAGGCCCCATCTGTCCTCTCGGGTGGATGTAAAAGATCCCAGGGCACTATTTGAAGCAGAGCAGGCATGTACTCCCTGGTGTCCTGGCCAGTATTTAGCCCGCAACCAACGCCACTAAAAACAAATGATCTTGTTGCTGTTTGTGGGAGCTGTGGGCAAATTGGATGTGTGTTTCCTAGATTACAACAGTGGACTACTCTTCAAATAGTACGCCATTGGCTGTAAGATGTGCGGGTTAGGTTGATTGGCCATGATAAAAATTGGCCCTTAGTGTTAGGGGGGATTAAATACGTGGGGTTACAGGGATAGGGCTTGGGTGGGATGGCTGTCGGTGTAGGGACCGGGTGCTAGGGTTTGGATGATCAGCCATGATCTCGTTGAATGGCGGAGCAGGCTCGAAGGGCCGAATGGCCTACTCCTGCTCTTATCTCCTATCTTCTATGTTTCTATGTAAAGCGCTTCAGGACATCCTGAGGTTGTGACAGGTGCTATAGAAATGCAAGTTCTTTCTTTCTTTTTTAAGTTGGCTGATTTCAGCCTGGGCAGCAATTAGGCATGCTACAACTGACCTCAGCATCCCCTGAGCTAGGGAGGGGGACATCAACCCGGGCTCCTACCCCTGATCACTTCCCAGTGACACTCGCTGATTGAGCTTGGCTCCGATGCCCTTCCTGGTTAAATAGCTTGCAGACACTCTAGGCTCCCGTGTGGAGAACGGCCACGCGGGTGAGGCACCAGAGGGCTGTCAGCATCCGGGCAACGGAGCAGGTGTAACCCAGCAAGAGTCGATGCTTTCTGACGAGATGGGGAGGATACTGACAAAACCAACCAAAAAGAGTCAACAGGTAATCGTGATCATTGATCCTGGGGATGGTTCGATTTTTAAATCTGGTACCTTTGGCGTGATTCCACTCCTATAACCAATGGTCTGCTTTAGTCTCAGGACTGGTTGAGCTAGGTTTAGCTCCGAAGGATTGCACTTATCTCATTAGCCTGTTGTACTCACCAGAGAGGCAAATCCTTCTGACGCTGGCGGAAGGATAAGGTGTAACACAGGACAACATTTTAGAGCGCTCACCTTTCAGGCAAGCACTCAGCTGTACTACTCGTTGACTCATTCTTTGTACTCACTTGGCTCAATGACCCCAACCTGCAGATGGTTCATGAGATATACGCACAGGATCCTCCATATCCAAATCTCTGTCTAGACTCTTCAGTTCCCCTCCCTTGATTGTGCCTGAATAACGGTCTGAAGTTAATAATGACACTGCTGTGGTTATATGAGCACAGCTGTAGCTGATGATTAGATAATTATTGGGATATGAAAAGGATTTTTAAAAACGTTTTCTATTCCTTAGGTTCAAAGGATGTGTTGCTGGCTATACACCAGGTCAACACTTCAAGGACACCAGCTGACAAGATGGGAGGTCATTCTACTTTTAAATAAATAGACTCAGAGAGCTGATTTGTGGACTCAGTTGGTAAATATGTTGCCCAATGTGGAACTGAGCCATGTAGACCAGAGAGGTCCCAAGTTCAATCCTTGATCTTTGCTAAGTTAGCTGATTTGGGATCTCGGTTGGGCCATTGGTGGGAGTTCTACAGTTGGACTCAGAGGGGGAAAAATTCAGTTGGTTTGCCCCTCCTGTTAGCGCCTTAAGAGGGCGCTAATGAGGCGCAAAGCAACTAGCGCCCGGGCGCGGCGATGTTTGCGCCGCTCATGAAATTAACTAGACATTTTGTGGCGGCGCTAAACACGACCGCCACGTTCTCCTGCGCCGGCAGATTGTAACGTCAGTTGAGTGTGCAACGCCCCAGTAGCGCCCCGGACCGGATATTGAGTGGCGCCCCCTGCCTTACTGCCTGCCGCTAGCAATGACAGGTTGAGAGGAGTGTTTTGCAGTCAGGAAGGGACTGGGGGAGCGCTATTTAAAGGTGACCACTTCCTGCCTTTTTTTGTTGGCGACATTTTTGCACCACGCATTCTGAGAGAGAGAGAGAGAGAGAGATTCAACGCTGTGTGAAGGAGTTTTGGGTACTGAGCAGCACTTTGCAGGTTCATTTTGATTTGACCTTCCTTGTATTGATTTAGAAGAGACTGTGGGGGCTGCACTCTGAGCTCTTTCCCTGGGTCTCTGCATTGTTCTTTCCAGCAAATTTGATGTACAGGTCTCTCCAGGCCGAGATTCAAGGCTGCAATGAGCAGGGTGTGGATGGAGAGCAAGATCAATCCTCCCCTTTAAGAACTGGCTGGCGCCATTATGTGTTTGTATTCCATTGCTGACTGACATCACATGAGCTTCGCCAGCGCTCTGAGGTAGCGCCTCGCTCCTCGGCCTTTGCGCCTTAAGACAGGTGTGAAGCGCTTGATTTAGCGCTCCAATCACCTCCAGAGGCGATAGAAGCCAAGTTTGCCGTCGGAGGCGATAATTAGCGCCAGGCACTAAACTTTGCGCACGGCTGATCATGGCACCCCAAATGGGGCGAAACTGAATTTTTTCCCCAGAATGTTTTTCGACTAGGAAAGGGAAAGTCAGTCACAGATCTTACTCCTGATTGTTATTCAGTGATTTCAGTCCATCAAATCCGGCCCATCAGGCATGGTGCTGCCATGGACACCATTTACCCATCCCCAAGTAAGACTAGTTTTGTGAAAATCTTTCATTTCCAGTGTGCACCCAATAAAGTGTCAGTTCAGTCGGTAGCACTCTTGCTTCTGAGTCAGAAGGTTATTGGTTTAAGCCCCACACCAGAACTTGAGCACAAAATCTAGGCTGGCACCTCAGTACAGCGCATTGTTGCAGTTGCTATTTTTCATTAAAACAAAGCCCTGCCTACCTGTTCAGGTGGACATCAAAGACATTATGGCACTATCGGAACAAGAACAGGAAGTTCTCCTACAATCAATACCACCAAAAAATGGTCAATATTCCTCTCACAATCAACACCACCAAAAAATGGTCTTCCATTTCACTTGTTGTTTGTGGGGCCCTTCTGTGTGTGAATTTAGCTGCCACATGACATAGAAACATAGAAACATAGAAGATAGGAGCAGGAGTAGGCCATTCGACCCCTCGAGCCTGCTCCGCCATTCAATGAGATCGTGGCTGATCATCCAAATTCAGTACTCTGTCCCTGCCTTCTCCCCATATCCCTTGATCCCTTCAGCCTTAAGAAATATATCCAACTCTTTCTTGAATATATTTAACGAATTGGCCTCCACCGCCCTCTGTGGCAGAGAATTCCACAGGTTCACCACTCTCTGGGTGAAGAAATTCCTCCTCATTTCAGTCCTAAATGGCTTACCCCTTATCCTTAGACTATGACCCCTGGTTCTGGACTCCCCAGCCATCAGAAACATCCTTCCTGCATCTAGTCTGTCCAGGCCTGACAGAATTTTATAGGTTTCGATGAGATCCCCTCTCAATCTTCTAAACTCCAGTGAGTATAAGCCCAATCGACACAATCTCTCCTCATACGTCATTCCTGCCATCCCAGGTATCAGCCTGGTGAATCTTGGCTGCACTCCTTCCATGGCAAGAACGTCCTTCCTCAGGTAAGGTGACCAAAACTGCACACAATACTCAAGGTGCGGTCTCACCAAGGCCCTGTACAACTGTAGCAAGACATCCTTGTTCCTGTACTCAAACCCTCTTGCTACGAAGGCCAACATACCATTTGCCTTCTTAACCACCTGCTGCACCTGCATGCTTACCTTCAGCGACTGGTGCACAAGAACACCCAGGTCTCTTTGCACTTCCCCTTCTCCCAATCAATTGCCATTCAAATAATAATCTGCCTTCCTGTTTTTGCCACCAAAGTGGATAAGCTCACATTTATCCACATTGTAGTGCATTTGCCATGTTTCTGCCCAATCACCTAACCTGTCCAAATCGTACTGGAGTTTCCTGACATCCTCCTCACAGCATACCCTCCCACCCAGCTTTGTGTCGTCTGCAAATTTGGAGATATTACATCCAATTCCCTCGTCCAGATCATTAATATATATTGTGAACAGCTGGGGTCCTAGGAACGATCCTTGCGGTACCCCACTAGTCACTCCCTGCCACTCGGAAAACGACCCGCTTATTCCAACTCTTTGCTTTCTGTCCGCCAACCAGTTCTCTATCCAAGTCAATACCTTGCTCCCAATCCCATGTGCCTTAATTTTGCACGCTAATCTCTTATGTGGGACCTTATCGAAAGCCTTCTGAAAGTCCAAATACACCACATCCACTGGTTCTCCCTTATCTATTTTACCAGTTACATCCTCAAAAAATTCCAGTAGATTAGTCAAGCATGATTTACCTTTTGTAAATCCATGTTGACTTTGTCCGATCCTGTCACTGCTTTCCAAGTGCTCTGCTATTACATCTTTTATAATGGACTCTAGCATTTTCCCCACTACCGATGTCAGGCTTTTTCTCTACCACCTTTTTTGAATAGTGGGGTAACATTAACTACCCTCCAATCCATGGGTACTGTTCCAGAGTCTATTGAGTTCTGGAAGATGACCAGCAATGCATCTACTATTTCTAGGGCCACTTCCTTAAGTACCTTGGGATGTAGATTATCAGGCCCTGGGGATTTATCGGCCTTCAGTCCCATCAATTTTCCTAACACCATTTCCCTACAAATACTGATTTCTTTCAGTTCCACCCTTTCATCAGACCCTGTGTTCCCCGGCATCTCTGGGAGGCTATTTGTGTCCTCCTTTGTGAAGACAGAACCAAAATATGTATTTAGTTGGTCTGCCATTTCTTTGTTCCCCATTATAAATTCCCCTGATTCTGACTGCAAGGGACCTACGCTTGACTTCACCAATCTTTTTCTCTTCACATATCTATAAAAGCTTTTACAGTCAGTTTTTATGTTCCCTGCAAGCTTACTCTTATATTCTATTTTCCCTTTCTTAATTAATCCCTTTGTCCTCCTTTGTTGAATCCTAAACTGCTCCCAATCCTCAGGATTATTGCTTTTTCTGGCCAATTTATATGTCCTCTCTTTGGATCTTATGCTATCCCTAATTTCCCTTGTTAGCCATGGTTGAGTCACCTTTTTTGTTTTATTTTTATGCCAAACTGGGATGAACAAATTCTGTAGCTCATCCATTCGGTCTTTGAATGTTTGCCATTGCCTATCCACCGTCAACCCTTGGAGTGCCATTCCCCAATCAATCCTACCCAACTCGCTCCTCAGACCATCGTAGTTTCCTTTATTTAAATTGAGGACCCTAGTCTCTGATTCAACTACTTCATTCTCCATCTTAATGAAGAATTCGATCATATTATGATCGCTCCGACCCAAGGGGCCTCGTACAACAAGATTGCTAATTAATCCTTTCTCGTTACATAATACCCAGTCTAAGATGGCCTGATCTCTGGTTGGTTCCTCGACATATTGGTCCAGGAAACCATCCCGTAAACACTCCAGGAATTCCTCCTCCACAGTATTGTTACTAATTTGGTTGACCCAATCTATATGTAGATTAAAGTCACCCATGATGACTGCTGTGCCCTTATTGCACGCTTCTTTAATTTCCCTTTTAATGCCATCCCCAACCTCCGCCTTACTGTTTGGAGGTCTATATACCACTCTCACTAACTTTTTTTCCCCTTAGTATTTCTCAATTCTACCCATACAGATTCCATATCATCAGAGCTAATATCCTTCATTACAATTGTGTTAATCCCTTCTTTAACCAGTAATTGATGGGTTGTGAAATGCTTTTATGACATCTTGAGAACATGATAAGATACTACGTAATAGCAAATTATTTCTGTCATGGTTTGTCATTCCTCTGGGCACCTGATGTAAACCGGGGAAAGCGCCTGATTTTCTACTCTAGATTGGGGAATACGGTTCAGACTTGAATCTGTCTTATACTGTTGTCCTTTGAGATTTTAAATATTGCCTGAGAGCCTTGAGGAGTGATGCTGTAGAATAATTATTCCGAACTGGTGTTATCGACTGACAAACTACCTCCTCCTCTAGAGGGAGAATCTTCTGCCAGTTAAATAGCTGCAGCTGACGTACAATTGCACCCAAGCCTACTGATTGATATCCCTTAAGCTAATGTAATTGTATTTGCATAATAAACACTTTGGGCTGGATTTTCATTCAGGAGTCGGGTTGGAGGCGGGGCTATAACTTTCGGGGTTGTAGTCCCACCTCCATCGAGATGCGGCCAATCCATGCGATTTTAACTTGATTGACCTTGTTGAGCCCGCCCAGCTGCACAGTAAGCTGCAGGCTGTCACTTTTGACAGTTCGCAGCCATTCTGCTTTCTGTGCCAGTGAGATGAGGGACTCCCGGGAACTAAAGGAAGGAAGGCTGAAAAGGTAAGAAAAGGTAATTTACACTTCTTTAATCACTTTAGACACACCAAACACACTTACCTTTGCACTCATGCATACATCACTCACCTGAACACTGACATCTCGACCCCTCCAAGCTCTTCAACCCGACGGCCCGACTCCTCCAACTTGGCGTGGTTTGGAGCCGTCGGGAGTCCCACAGTTCAAGCTTCAAAATAGGGATTAGGCTAAAAACTGCCTGTTAACTACCTGTTAACAGGCAGTTAATTGGCACTAATCCCTTCCCGCCTCGGGGAGGCGGGTCCCAGTGTGGGGCGGGTACCAGCTTCCTTTGAAACTGGCATGTAGGCGAGTTGGGGGCGAGGTGGGGTCGGGACCCCTGATTTCGGGAATTTAACCCCCCGCACGCCTCCAATCCCGACTCCATGACACACTGAAAATCAAGCCCTTTGAGTTTCACAAGAATTGCTCAAACAAAGAGCTGGCATGGACACGATGGACCAAATGGCCTCCTCCTATGGGCCGATACTCTCTGGAGTTTAGAAGAATGAGAGGTGATCTCATTGAAACGTACAAGATTCTGAGGGGGATAGACAGGGTAGATGCTGAGAGGATGTTTCCCCTGGCAGGAGAGTCTAGAACTAGGGGGCACAGTCTCAGGATAAGGGGTCGGCCATTTAAGACCGAGATGAGGAGGAATTTCTTCACTCAGAGGGTTGTGAATCTTTGGAATTCTCTGCCCCGAAGTGCTGTGGGTGCTGAATCATTGAGTATATTCAAGGCTGAGATAGATAGATTTTGGACTCTAGGGGAATCAAGGGATATGGAGATCAGGCGGGAAAGTGAAATTGAGGTCGAAGATCAGCCATGTTCTTGTTGAATGGCGGAGCAGGCTCGAGGGGCCGTATGGCCTACTCCTCTTAATTCTTATGCTTCTATTACAATTGTAATATTAATTCCATTTTAATGCATGATGTATTACAGGAATACATTTGTATTTTTACACATTGGTGGCACAATGCAGATATAGCACAGCTCCCTGTACTGTGCCCAGTTATGTTGGTCCCAAACACAGAGAGGCACCATCTATTGCATTTGTATGAGTGTTTGCCTCCTGCACCAGACATTTTTGTGGTCTTTGAGTGGGGTTCCAAATTAAGGGAATTTTTGTGCTTAAAGCCCATGCTCACGAGAAACTTGGTTGAGAACATCCAAACCAATTTCACACAGGACTCTTATGGCCAGCAAGAAGGGAGGCTTCTAACCACGGGGGATAATTTTGACTTCAGGTGACAATGTAACACGGGCGATATCTGTGGTGTATGTAACCTGTTCCACCTTAAGAGAACTTAAGCCTGTTCCACCTTAAGAGATGTACTACTTTCTCTGGCTGCTGTATACGTAATACCGGTGGTGACCACCGGTATATAAGTACTGTGTAGTGATATTGCTGTTAGTATAGCCCTGACCTCCAACTAGTAAAGACCTGTTGAAACGTTATTCTTGTAGTCTGTGTCAGTAATTAATCTTAAATACAACTAGAACACACAGACTTAACAGTGGCGACGAGTCCGATTCTTACCCTGCGGCAGTTTATATCCACGGCGGCTTCGTCCACAGAACGGGCGTCGAAGAGTGGCATCCACCCTCATCGCCCTGCTGGAAGACACGTCGCACGGCAGGCATCGAGAACCCGGAGTGCAGAAGATATCCTGAACTTGAAGCCTCCATCAGCGGCAGTCAGCTATCTTCCTTCTACCTCGGTGGTGGGTAAGCCGGTCAGCGACGCGAGCAGAAAGTCGGCCGCGCTGGCTGTACAGACAGGGAGGGAAGACGGAGGAATAAGGGCGGTGAGATCGATCGTGACCGGAGATAAGGGCCGGGCCGCACTCGGGCCGAAAGGCGCAGCGCGGGGACATCGATCGCGGCTGGTGATAAGGGCCGGGCCGCATTCGGGCCAAAAAGGCGCAGCGTCTGGGGCGACTGAAGGCGCGAGAGCCGCGGTGAAGGCGAACGCAGCCGGTGCTAATAACCGGGCTGCAAGAAGGGCTGCGAGGCGTGACATCGGGGAAGTGCGAATGCCCGAGGGGGCCGCGGTGAAGCAGAGACAGTGTCGGGGGAGTTACTAACCGCTGGGAAAGGGGAGCAGCAGCGGCACGCCAAACGCCATTGCAGCCAGCGGGTGAAGAAGGCGAGTGCGGGAAAGACCGCCAAGCGTGGGAAACCGCCATTTTGTAGGCGGAGGACGAAGACAAGAGCGGGAAGCCGCCATCTTGGAAAAAGGGAAATCACTAAAAAAAAAAAAAAAATTGCAACGATGCCTAAACATGGGAACATTAATACCTTTGATAGCGACATCGAAGATTGGGCCACGTATGTAGAACGCATACAAAATTATTGTAAAGCAAATAAAATCCCAGATGATGAGAAAGCACTAACTTTATTAAACTTAATGGATGCGAAGACATATGGGCAATTGAAACACCTTTTATCACCAGATGAACCGGTGGAGAAGACGTTCGAGGAGATTGTTACTGTCCTGAGAAATCATCTAAACCCCACGCCGCTGATGCTAGCGGAACGATTTAAATTTTACAGCAGAAAGAAGCTGAAAGATGAAAGCAATGCTGAATATTTAATGGAATTGCGTAAGCTAGCAAAGTACTGTCAGTTTGGAACGGGACTAACAGATGCGCTAAGAGATAAATTTGTGTGTGGATTATTAAAAGAAGATACACAAAAGTGACTGCTCGAGGAGAATGAGCTGACGCTTGAGAAAGCGGTCACTATGGCAGCATCACACGAAGCCGCAGCGAGAGGCACGGCAGTAATGCAGCTACAGTCACCGGAACTCAGTACAAATCAATTGGTTTTGAGTACTGTAAAATGTTATCGTTGTGGAAAGACAATGCACGATCAGAACCAGTGTTGGTTTAAAAACCAAGAATGCAGAACGTGTGGCAGGCTTGGCCACATAGCTAAAGTATGCCGGTCAGGAAAGAAGACCAGCAACAAAAAGTCACCGCAAGGAAAATACATAAAGGTACACAAGGTGACAAAGAACAGTTCGAACGAACAGAAGTCAGATTCAGATGCCAGCAGTAATGAACTGGGTAGCTTAAGAGTACACAATGTTGGTAAGGATGCAGATCTCCAGACAATTTGGGTCACTCTTCAGATAGCAGGAGTCCAAGTAAAGATGGAATTGGACACTGGATCGGCATTGACGGTCATGAATAAGAAAGATTACAAAAGGTTATTCCAACATATTCCCCTACGGGATACGGAGATTATATTGAAAACATACACGGGGCAAAGAGTGTACCCCATCGGAAAGATAGAGGTAAAAGTGGTCCACAAGGGCAAAGAAAGCCAAGTAATGGACTTATATGTGCTACCTGAAGGAGGTCCACCACTACTGGGACGGGAGTGGATTAGGAAAATGAATATGGACTGGCACTCCTTAAAGGCACTAACGGTAGATTCCGGGGAAACAGATGCCAAACCTAAACGATTGTCCAGAATATTGGATGATGCTAAAGAGGTGTTCCAGCAGGGACTGGGAACACTGAGAGGAATTACGGCAAACATCAAGATTGATGAACATGCACACCCAAAATTTTTCAAAGCCAGACCGGTACCCTATACAATACGACCTGCTGTAGAAGCGGAACTGGAAGCGCTAGAACGTTCAGGTGTACTGTCTAAGGTAGATTGGAGTGAGTGGGCTACGCCCATTGTTCCCGTTATGAAACGTCCTTCGAGCAACAAGCCAGGAGAACCAGGGAAGGTTCGCATCTGTGGAGACTTCAAGATCACCGTTAATCCGGTGCTTCACACGGTGCAGTATCCGCTTCCGCGGATTGAGGATATTTTTGCTTCGTTGTCTGGCGGGAAACACTTCACCAAGATAGACCTGGCGCAGGCGTACTTGCAGATGGAGGTTGAAGAAGAGTCACGCCAGTACCTCACGATCAACACGCATAGAGGTTTGTACCGGTATAATAGGCTGGTTTTTGGAGTGGCATCGGCTCCAGCAATTTGGCAGAGGGCCATGGAGCAGGTATTACAGGGAATTCCAGGCACACAATGTTACCTGGACAATATTCTGATTACAGGAGATGGTGATGAAGAACACCTCGCAAACTTGGAACTGGTGCTCAACAGACTGAAAGAGCATGGACTTCGAGTTAATCGGCAGAAATGTGAGTTCTTTCAGAAGCGGATCTCGTACTGTGGTCATGTCATTGACCGGGAGGGGCTTCATAAGTCTCCTGACAAGATAGAGGCAGTTGTAAAGGCTCCCGCTCCGGATAATGTCTCTCAGTTGAGGTCATTTCTAGGATTGATTAACTATTACCATAAGTTTCTACCAAATCTATCCACGGTACTGCACCCGCTGAACGCTCTTTTACAGAAGGGGGTACCATGGGAATGGAGCGAAAACTGTAAGAAGGCATTTCGCAAAAGCAAAGAATTGATCACCTCAGAGGAAGTGTTGGCTCACTTCAACCCGACACTGCCTATTCGGTTGGCTTGTGATGCTTCTCCATATGGTATTGGGGCAGTACTCTCACACAAGTTGCCAAATGGCACGGAAAGGCCAGTCGCGTTTGCATCCAGATCATTGACCTCCGCTGAGCGCAACTATGCGCAGACCGATAGGGAGGCTCTCAGCCTTGTATGGGGAGTGAAGAAGTTTAATCATTACCTGCAGGGCCAAAAATTCACACTTCTTACAGACCATCAGCCGTTGGTATCCATTTTTAACCCTAAGAAGGGTGTTTCGGTGATGACAGCACAGAGACTCCAGAGATGGTCCCTTTTCCTAGGGGCACATCAATATCAAATAGAATTCAAAGGTACAAAGCAGCATGGCAATGCTGATGGACTGTCGCACCTGCCACTACCTGAAGAAGAAGAGACAACGAAAGTTGACCCTGTTGAGTTATTTCATTCGACCATCATCGAGTGTTTACCAGTCACCAATGCAAGTATTGAAAGAGAAACCAGGAACGACCCAACACTGTCCCGAGTCTACGAGGTGACAGTGAAGGGATGGCCAACACATGGTGATCCTCTGTTACCGGCATTCTCGGCAAGGCGAGACCAGCTGTCCGTCTGCCATGGTACTTTGATGTACGGGACAAGAGTGATTATTCCTCCCAAGTTAAGGGAAAGAGTTCTAAAGGAACTGCATGAAGGTCATCTGGGGGGAGTTAAGATGAAAAGTCTTGCTAGGGCTTATGTATGGTGGCCGGGTATTGACCAACAGATAGAGGAGTTGACGAAAAGCTGCGCTGGGTGCCAAAAAGTGCAAAATGCACCTCCGATCGCACCGCTACACCCATGGGAATGGCCTTCAGCCCCATGGCAACGCGTACATATTGACTTTGCTCGTCCATTCATGGACTCCATGTTCCTAATTGCGGTGGACGCACATTCCAAATGACCAGAAGTGATCAAGATGAATACCACTACTTCAGAAAAGACAATTGCGGTGTTAAGAACAATATTTGCAAGGAACGGATTGCCAGAACAGATATGCTCGGACAACGGACCACAGTTCGTGTCGGAAGAATTCCAAAAATTCTTAAAGAAGAATGGGGTGAAACATTATACCTCTGCCCCATATCATCCGGCGACAAACGGGTTGGCCGAGAGATTTGTCCAAACATTCAAAAAGGCAATAAAGGCCATGAACGATGATCAGATTCCGCTACAACACAAGGTGGACAATTTCCTAATGGCATATCGAAACGCCACTCATGCAGTAACTAACCAAAGTCCTGCCAAAATCACAGAAACCCCACAGTGCAGATAGAAGCCATTTCGGCCCATCGAGCCTACACCGACACATATCCCACCCTATTCCCGTAACCCCACGTATTTAATCCCCCTAACACTAAGGGTCAATTTATCATAGCCAATCAACCTAGCCCGCACATCTTTGGACTGTGGGAGGAAACCGGAGCACCCGGAGAAAACCCACGCAAACACGGGGAAAATGTGCAAACTCCACACAGACAGTCGCCCGAGGCCGGATTCGAACCCGGGTCTCTGGCGCTGTGAGGCAACAGTGTTAACCACTATGCCACCGTGCTGCCCTGATGTTTTATAACAGGAGGTTGCGGTCCAGGTTGGACTTGTTAAAACCAAATGTGCGGAGGGAAGTGGAAAACAAACAGTTCCGGCATATTAATAACAAGACCACTCGAAGTTTCGACGTAGGACAACCAGTGTTGGCAAGGGACTATGGAAACGAAAAATGGCAGTCCGGAACAATTCGGGCCAGACAAGGACCTCTGATGTACACAGTAGATATTGGTAACAATGTGATAAGGCGTCGTGCAGATCAACTGGTAGAATCGAGAGCAAGGGTCGAACCCATGGTTGCAACAGAGACAACTGTGGAAGACGTTAATGAACCTGAAGCATCTACCTCGGCAGGGAATGTACCTGATGAAGACGTCCAATACATAGGAAACCAACTAGAGGAGTCACCTCAGCAACAAGAATCAGAGACCACTGAAAGGCGTTATCCAACCCGAATCAGAAGGCCTCCTGAGAGACTGAACCTTTGAACTGTTTATACCTGAAGTTATATTATATGTATATATGTTATTATGTTATGTTAAATGGGGATATGACTGTTAAGCTAAAAAGGGAGGATTGTGGTGTATGTAACCTGTTCCACCTTAAGAGAACTTAAGCCTGTTCCACCTTAAGAGATGTACTACTTTCTCTGGCTGCTGTATGCGTAATACCGGTGGTGACCACCGGTATATAAGTACTGTGTAGTGATATTGCTGTTAGTATAGCCCTGACCTCCAACTAGTAAAGACCTGTTGAAACGTTATTCTTGTAGTCTGTGTCAGTAATTAATCTTAAATACAACTAGAACACACAGACTTAACAATATCGATTTAGCTGCCCGTTATACATCTCTCCCGATGTTTTTATATTTCCGTTGACTTCAATCAGAAGAGATGTATAGCCGCTGGCTGAATCGATATCGCCTGTTTTACATTGTCACCTGAAGTCTGGGAAAGATTTGAACCCAAGTCTCAGGGTGAAGATCATAACGTGCAATTCACAGGGTGGCTGTGATCTCTCGCAATTTCTTTGACAGTGGCTGTAGCCGTGGAAACGCACAGCCAGTGTCCGCTGTGCATAAGGATGGCCACATAATGGATTAATGATTTCAAAGTAACCTCGCCAAATTTAAGGAGTTGTCATTGACAATCAATTACCAGGGAATAATACGTTCAGTATCTTTTATGTGGTTTATGCTGGAATAAGGGAATGGATGTTGGGTGAAGCACTCAGCCGTGCCTAGTGCTCAATCATTGCTCTTTAAAAAAAATGCTAAATGCTAAAAATGAATTATCATTGATCAAACTAAGTCTATCCTTGGCGATTGAGCTCCCAGGAATGGCTCAATAAGTCAGTAAGTAACTGCACCATACAGGCCAAAAAGGTTGCCAGTTTCATCGCCGGTCTGTGCTGAGTTGGCTGGCCTCAATGCTAGTGATGAAAGGGGTGCTACAATTGGTCGTAAAGCCCCTGGGTCAGGGACGGAGCTATCGCCCCCGCTACTGATTACTAGCCAAGTGACCCCTGCTGTAAATGTGCAGGGAGGAAATTGCTGTGAAATGGGCTGCAAACATTCACTGCCTAGACTCGTGCAGGAAGAATGGCCAGTTGGATGTGGGGCTGGAGGGTCCTAAGGTGACAGTGGAAGTGAACCCCAGTGAGTGTCAATAGCTTCAGGGGAAGAGGGAAGGTGAAAAGTAACATGTGAGCTTATGGTAGGACTGCTGTAGTCGCAGTGAATGAATGAATGAATGAATGCCTGCTGCCTTCATCAATCAGTTGATTCTCACACAGCAATCTATCAGGATAAAGCATTTCCTCTTCATTCTAACAGTTTTACTTCTCTTAAATGTTTTAGGTGTTATTTCTGGGTTTTAACCTCTGCTCAGATTTATTTATTTTGCTCAAATATTCTACAACAAATGCCCAGAATATTAGATTTGCCATTTGAGTCCCAGTGTCACTAAATCATTTGTAACAGGAATCTAACCTTCTCCGAGTTAGAGATTTTTTTCCTAATAAATATTGGCAGCTGGGTTTCAATTTCAGGTCCCAAATGACTTTAAAAAATATATATATACTGAGTGTGTTCCCTGCATGTCACCTTTGACCTTCATCAAACATCTGCTTTCATCATTAGCCCGAGCTGATTGGTTGTGTTGTGTACGTTGAAACAGTGATACCATGTCATTGCCCTGCTATAGCCTCGGCCTTTGACCTTTGACAGATCCCATAGAGCCTGTGGCAATCCGTCTGGGATTCACTCGATCTGCACTCTGACTGAAACAGCCTTCTGTTAATTTTATGTAGTTTCCGAGATCCAATTAGGAAGGTTCCCCATTAACTAATGTACACAGTTGCCGGTTCGTGATATTGAAGGAAAAGAGGTCTGAGGTTTAAATTAAAAAAGCATTCGATTATCTTTTGCCGTGGTTGGCTACATTTGAAATAAGTATCAAGACTTTCTCTCTCTCCCCAAAACAACTGGGAGGAAGGGTGATGTTATAAGAGCGTGGCCTCACATCATGACATGGTGACTGTGTCTCTCAATTCCTTGCAGAGATGTGGTGGATATGACAGTGGGGTTCATGCATTTTCTCTGCAGGGGGCTCGGCTATTATGTAATGAATAGAACGTTTAAAGGAAGAGAAAGAACATGCAATTACATAGCACCTTTCACGACCTCAGGACGTCCCAAAGCTCTTTACAGCTAATGAAGTACAAAGAAACAGAGAGGGTAGCCTGACAGGTAAGACCTATGACCCCTGTAATTTGTTCAATAAATTGCGACTTGCCTCCAATTATTTGTCATCTGTTGTTCTTCACTGTGGGTCTCTGGGTAATTGAATCCTGAAGGGTACTGTGACCATACAGTAGGTGTACGTGTGTGACCATTGAGATTAAACACCTCTCCTAGTGGCTACATACGTACTTCCTATCATTCGCAGAATGCTAACCCAAATCAAGTTGGAAGCTTCTGATTTAAACACCGGTCAACCCAGCCAAAATAACGAAACCAACCCCACATTAAAACCGCGGGATTGTGCCGGCCACCGTTCGACTCCCCCGCCCTCCTCCCCACCCTCACACCCTCAACCTCTTCCAATTGCCGCCTCGACCCCTGTCCTGATCGCTACCTCAGGCCTGAGACCCAAGGCCCAATATTGGGTGGGCCTTGAGCCTCTCCGTTCCAGTGCAAGGCTCAATCCCTGTGCCCAATTCACACTGGCCTGCCGGCGTGAACCAATGCGTTAATACATTTTATAATCTATTATTTTTTACATTTCTCTAATTATATTCTAGTAATTTACGCTATCTCGTGCATTTCCTGCTAAACTGCAACAATCCCTCACACATACCCACACCACACACACACACCCCACACACACACCCCACACACACACCCACACATACACCCCACACACACACCCCACACACACACCTCACACACACACCCCACACACACACCCCACACACACCCACACACACACCCCACACACACACCCCACACACACACCCCACACACACACCCCACACACACACCCCACACACACACCCCACACACACACGCCACACACACCCCACACACACACCCCACACACACACCCCACACACACACCCCACACACACACCACACACACACCCCACACACACACCCCACACACACACCCCACACACACCCCACACACACACCCCACACACACACCCCACACACACACCCCACACACACACCCCACACACACACCACACACACACCCCACACACACACCCCACACACACACCCCACACACACACTCCACACACACCCCACACACACACCCCACACACACACCCCACACACACACTCCCCACACACACACCCCACACACACACCCCACACACACAACCCACACACACACCCCACACACACACCCCACACACACACGCCACACACACCCCACACACACACCCCACACACACACCCCACACACACACCCCACACACACCCCACACACACACCCCACACACACACCCCACACACACACCCCACACACACACCCCACACACACACCACACACACACCCCACACACACACCCCACACACACACCCCACACACACACTCCACACACACACCCCACACACACACCCCACACACACACCCCACACACACACCCCACACACACACCCCACACACACACTCCCCACACACACACCCCACACACACACCCCACACACACAACCCACACACACACCCCACACACACACCCCACACACACACCCCCCACACACACCCCACACACACACCCCACACACACCCCCCACACACACCCCACACACACACCACACACACACCCCGCACACACACCCCGCACACACACCCCGCACACACACCCCGCACACACACCCCGCACACACACCCCGCACACACACCCCGCACACACACCCCGCACACACACTCCACACACACCCCACACACACACCACACACACACACACACACACACACACACCACACACACACCCCACACACACACCCCACACACACACCCCACACACACACCCCACACACACCCCACACACACACCACACACACACACACACACACACACACACACACCACACACACACCCCACACACACACCCCACACACACACACCCCACACACACACACCACACACACACCCCACACACACACCCCACACACACACCCCACACACATACACCCCACACACACACCCCACACACACACCACACACACACACACACACACACACACACCCCACACACACACACCACACACACACCCCACACACACACCCCACACACACACCCCACACACACACCCCACACACACCCCACACACACACACCCCACACACACACCCCACACACACACCCCACACACACCCCACACACACACACCCCACACACACCCCACACACACACCCCACACACACACCCCACACACACACTCCACACACACACCCCACACACACACCCCACACACACACCCCACACACACACCCCACACACACCCCACACACACACCCCACACACACACCCCACACACACACACACCACACACACACCCCACACACACACCCCACACACACACCCACACACACACCCCACACACACACACACCACACACACACCCCACACACACACCCCACACACACACACACACACACACCCCACACACACCCCACACACACACCCCACACACACACCCCACACACACACACACATACACCCCACACACACCCCACACACACACCCCACACACACACCCCACACACACACACACATACACCCCACACACACCCCACACACACACTCCACACACACACACCCCACACACACACCCCACACACACACCCCACACACACACCCCACACACACACTCCCCACACACACACCCCACACACACACCCCACACACACACCCCACACACACACTCCACACACACCCCACACACACCCCACACACACACCCCACACACACACCCCACACACACACTCCACACACACACCCCACACACACACTCCACACACACACCACACACACACCCCACACACACCCCACACACACACCCCACACACACACCCCACACACACACACACATACACCCCACACACACCCCACACACACACCCCACACACACACCCCACACACACACCCCACACACACACTCCACACACACACACCCCACACACACACCCCACACACACACCCCACACACACACCCCACACACACACCCCACACACACACCCCACACACACACTCCCCACACACACACCCCACACACACACCCCACACACACACCCCACACACACACCCCACACACACACTCCACACACACCCCACACACACCCCACACACACACCCCACACACACACCCCACACACACACCCCACACACACACCACACAAACACCCCACACACACACCACACACACACCCCACACACACACCCCACACACACACCACACACACACACCCCACACACACACCCCACACACACACCCCACACACACCCCACACACACACCCCACACACACACACCCCACACACACACCCCACACACACACCCCACACACACACCCCACACACACACCCCACACACACCCCACACACACACCCCACACACACACCCCACACACACACCCCACACACACACCCCACACACACACCCCACACACACACTCCACACACACCCCACACACACCCCACACACACACCCCACACACACACCCCACACACACACCCCACACACACACCACACACACACCCCACACACACACCCCACACGCACACCCCACACACACACACACATACACCCCACACACACCCCACACACACACCCCACACACACACCCCACACACACACACACATACACCCCACACACACACCACACACACACTCCACACACACACACCCCACACACACACCCCACACACACCCCACACACACACCCCACACACACACCCCACACACACACCCCACACACACACCCCACACACACACCCCACACACACACCCCACACACACACCCCACACACACACCCCACACACACTCCCCACACACACACCCCACACACACACCCCACACACACACCCCACACACACACCCCACACACACACTCCACACACACCCCACACACACCCCACACACACACCCCACACACACACCCCACACACACACCACACAAACACCCCACACACACACCACACACACACCCCACACACACACCCCACACACACACACACCCCACACACACCCCACACACACACCCCACACACACACACCCCACACACACACCCCACACACACACCCCACACACACACCCCACACACACACCCCACACACACCCCACACACACACCCCACACACACACCCCACACACACACCCCACACACACACCCCACACACACACCCCACACACACACACCCCACACACACACCCCACACACACCCCACACACACACCCCACACACACCACACACACACACCCCACACACACACACCCCACACACACACCCCACACACACACCCCACACACACACCCCACACACACACTCCACACACACCCCACACACACCCCACACACACACCCCACACACACACCCCACACACACACCACACACACACCCCACACACACACCCCACACACACACACTCCACACACACCCCACACACACCCCACACACACCCCACTCACACACCCCACACACACACACCCCACACACACACCCCACACACACACCCCACACACACACCCCACACACACACCCCACACACACACCCCACACACACACGCCACACACACCACACACACACACCCCACACACACACCCCACACACACACCCCACACACACACCCCACACACACACACCCCACACACACACACCACACACACACCCCACACACACACCCCACACACACACCACACACACACCCCACACACACACCCCACACACACCACACACACACACCCCACACACACACACCTCTC